>NW_027397065.1:67775176-67843126 GCF_003265705.2 Callorhinus ursinus | reverse complement strand
TTTTTTTTTTTTTTTTTTTAATGAGAGACAGAGAGCACAAGAGGGAAGAGGGTCAGAGGGAGAACAAGGCATGCAAGTCTTGCAGTAAGCTAGAGCATTAAAATACTGATGGGCAGGGTCAGCAGAGACTAAAGGACCAGACAGACAGAAGCTAATAGAGAGCAAATGTTCCTGCACAGATGACAAGTGATGGCAGCCAGGGCACAGGTGAAGAGACTCCATATAAATAGAAGGCCAAGTCTTCCACTGTCACAGGAGGGACAGAGGGAAAAATAATGGGATAAAGGCAATGGGAAACCACGGGTGGCAGGAGTGTGAACCAGGAGCCACAAGCTCCCTGAACAATGCTGAATTAGATCCACAGAGCTAGGGAGAATTTTCGTTCCTATTTTATTAATAAAACTGCCCATTTCATCTCTAGTGATGGCTTTATTTATCAAAGCCAATCTTTTATGATAATATAAAAAGTCAGAGACCAAATAGTCTAAATGTATCTCCTCCTGAATCAGCTTATTTTTTTTTTAATTTTTTTTATTGTTATGTTAGTCACCATATATTACATCATTAGTTTTTGGTTCAGCTTCTTTAACATGTATTGACAAGGTCAAAATTAAACAGTGGGGTCACAATGCCCAGGTACATCACTTCTGTATCCCATAGGATGTCTCTAATTAAAATAGCCTTAACTACCAGCAGCCAGAATGAAAAGAGAGGGCTCAAAAAGAAACTCACATGGATATCCACATGGAATATAATAAAGTTGGACCTTTACCTCACACCATATACAAAAATTAACTCAAATGAATGAAAGATTTAAATTATAAGAACTAACACTGGAAAACTGTAGTAAGAAGACATAGGGGTAAATCACTATGACCTTGGATTTCACAATGGATTCTTATATATGATACCCAGAGAACAAGCAACCAAAGAATAGGGCGCCTGGGTGACTCAGTTGGTTAAGTGACTGCCTTCGGCTCAGGTCATGATCCTGGAGTCCCAAGATCGAGTCCCGCATCGGGCTCCCTGCTCAGCAGGGAGTCTGCTTCTCCCTCTGATCCAACCCCTCTTCATGCTCTCTCTCTCTCTCTCTCTCTCTCACATTAAAAAAAAAAAAAAAAAAGCAACCGAAGAATAAAAAACAAATCAAGGTTACTGGAATGGCTCAGTCAGTTGAGTATCCGACTCTTGATTTCGGCTCAGGTCTTGATCTCACAGTGAATTTGAGCCCCACATTGGGCTCTGCGCTGGGTGTGGACCCTACTTAAAAAAAATAATTGGACTTCATCAAAATTAAACTTTTGTGCTGCAAGGACAATCAAAAAGGTGAAAAAACAACCCATGGAATGGGAAAAAGTATTTGCAAATCATGTATCTGATAAGGAAATTATATCTAGAATACATAAAGAACTCTTGACTCAGAAAGACCATACAATTAAAAAATGAACAAAGAATCCAAACAGACATTTCTCCAACTACAAGGAAGACAGACAAATCGCCAGCAAGCCCATGAAAAGATGTTCAACACCATCAGTCAATCATCGGGGAAATGCAAAT
The DNA here is from genome assembly GCF_003265705.2 of Callorhinus ursinus. Taxonomy (NCBI): domain Eukaryota; kingdom Metazoa; phylum Chordata; class Mammalia; order Carnivora; family Otariidae; genus Callorhinus; species Callorhinus ursinus. The sequence continues at coordinate 67,841,569 of NW_027397065.1, read as the reverse complement.
GAAAAACAGAACGAATACCACCTCATACCTACTAGGATGGCTAAGAGTGAAAAGTCAGGTAATAGCCAGTGCTGGCAAGATATGGAGAAACTAGAACCCTCATACATTGCTGATGGGAATATAAAATGGTGCAGTCACTTTGGAAAATGGTCTGGCGGTTCCTCAAGAAGTTAAACAAAGAGCTCTTGTTTGACCCAGACATTCCACTCCGAGATTCATACCCAAGAGAAAGGAGAACACATGTCCACACAGAAACTTGCATACAAATGTTTGTGACAACATTATTCATACCAGCTAAAAGGTGGAAAAGACCCAGTTGTCCAGACTGATGAACGGATAAGCTAAATGTGGTATACCCATATAAGAGGTTATAATTATTAGGCCATACAAAGGAATGAAATTCTGATACATGCTCAGTGTGGATAAGCCTTGAAAACATTATGCTAAATGGAAGAAATCCATCACAGAAGACCACTTACGTGATTCCATTTATATGAAATGTCCATAATAAGCAAATATAGAGAGACAGCTTTATCAGCGGTCGCCTAAGGCTTAGGGAGCGGGGTGGGGGGGTGGGGGGGTGGAGGAGTGATAGCCAAAGGGCATGGGTTTCTTTTTGAAGTGATAAAAATGTTCTATAACTGATTGTGGTGATGGCTGTGTGACTGTGAATATATTAAAAACTACTGAATTGTACACCTTAAAGGGGTGAATTGTATAGTGTGTGAATTATATCTCAATAAAGCTGTTATCAAAAAAGAAAGAAACTTGCAATTGTAGGGCAGCTTTCTACCATGTAGCCTATTGTCTCTGCAAGTCACAAATATCCTCAACCACCTGGTCTAAGTAAAGGGGTACCCCAAAATGTGGGTCCTTGGGATACAGGCACAGAACTGTATCTGTGAACTGAGCCACCATCATGTCATGCTGGATTTCACGTGTCTAAGTTGCCTTTTGTCTTGACAACTTGGCTCCTCTCTGCCTGAGTCAGTGCAGGATAAGTTCTCCTTGTGCCTACAACACACTGAGCCCTTATTCCCTGTGCTGTTATTGCGAGGAAAACCAAGAAGTTTTGAATACGCTCACACAGAACTATACTTCAAACTGGTTATGCAAAGGCAGGAAAGGGTATGTGTTGCGTTACATTTTTCTCACCACCTACTACAAACAGGAGTTGTTTAATTTCTTGGCTTGTAACTTTTTCCTTTTATTTATTTTTTTTTAAAGATTTTATTTATTTATTTGAGAGACAGAGAGAATGAGAGAGAAAGCACATGAGATGAGGGGAGGGTCAGAGGGAGAAGCAGACTCCCTGCTGAGCAGGGAGCCCGATGCGGGACTCGATCCAGGGACTCCAGGATCATGACCTGAGCCGAAGGCAGTCGCTTAACCAACTGAGCCACCCAGGCGCCCAACTTTTTCCTTTTAATCACAAAACATTTATTTCTTGAATTCTTGCTGTCCTTTCCCCATGCTCTGTAGCTCGGAGGATTGGGGGAGGGGGTTGCCGCCCGCTTGAGGATGTTACTGCACTTTGAGGTGTTGGCAGGGATTCTTGGAATCGGGTGATGAATGAAGAGGTACTCTGTGAATTGAAACACTGCGTGATTTTTTAATGTTTGATTCGATTAAATAAAAATTTCAACTTTGCAGTGAGGATTGAATCATATAATCATCTAGTTAATTTTGCCATTTCCTATGAGGCCAGGGAGACGGTGCGGGTCAGATCTTCAAGAATTCTGGGAACTCAGGTCCTGGAACCAGAAGCTCTGAGGCAGGATGAAACTCAACTCCCTGGTAGAAATAGGAAGGGCATTTGGAAGTGTTCACAGGCTTTGCGGATATAGGAACGGTACTCCTTCTTGAAGAAGGGAGGCACAGGCAGTCCCACATTTGGAGTTCAGGGGAGAAATCAGGGACTTTATCTGGTGTGGAAGCTCTCTGAGCAACTATTAGGTAAGAATGCACTAGGACTCTACCACTTGGATCTAGAGGAGTTTCCACAAGACAATGTCGAGGGAGAAGAGATATGGTATTAACTAACGTCTCCACCCCCCATTCATAGGGTCTCTCAGAGGGTCCTCGTCAGGGTTGAGCGCTGGTCACCACAGTGACGAGGGGGCTCATTCAGGTACTCTGTGTTGGGTCGCTTTCCTGTTCTACTTCCTCCTCTGTGCTGCCCAGGGTCACTCGACAAATAAACTACTTGCACCCTAATTTTTGTCTCAGAATTGGCCACTGGGGGAATGCAAACTAAGGCCCAGGCTAGGAGCCCCTGGGTGGCAGCCGTGATGGACCCAAGGCCAGAAGCAGGCTTCCTATACCCGAAGACTCCTGTACAACTGTAAGGAATGAGGGAGGAGTCCCCTCGATTTAACTAGGGTTGGGTACCCAGCAAACCTTACTACGTAGAACGATTACATTTTCAGTCAATCTGGTGGAGCGTCATGAGCTGACGTGTCAATCTGGCTACAGAGCAATGGTGATGCTCTTCAGGTCAATGTCAGTAGCTTCGGGAAGTCAGAGGTGGGAAGGGGCTAACGCTCCCCAGCGCTATCACGACCATCGCCTTAGCAGATGGCATTTCACAATGAAAGGCAGCCCTGGACCAAATTAATAGATGTGTGCACATTTAGTAACAGCACAAAACAATCGTGTTTCCTGTACTCAGGTCGTGGGAGAAGTCCCTCTCTTTGTCCTCAGGCTAGGACCTGGCATGAAAGCTTTACTCCCAAGATCAGTGCAATGAGACGGCAGAAGCAGTTAATGCTGTGGTCCATGGGATGATGTGGAGGTCACTGGACCAATGGGGCTTTTAGAGCTCGTGCTTTGCTCCAAAGTGTTTATGCTGCTGGGCCGGATGGATTTTCATCCTGTATGTCTGAGGATGTGGCCTCTATGAGATTCCTAGCCAACCAGAGATCCCAAGTATCCACTCATTTTACCACTGAAAGAGCATTTTTAACATCCCAGATGCTGCTCAACAAATCCTCTGAGGTAGATCTTGAAAACATTGGAAGTGCTACTGGGCCACCTCTGGAATCTGGATTCCTGTTTAGAGAATTTCAAACCCTAACTGCTCCTGGGTTGGAGATTAAAGTTACACACACACACACACACACACCCCTCTGTTTACACGAAGTATTTAAACGACCACACACACAATACAATCCTAGCTAACATTTGTTGAGCATTTACTATGTGACAGACACTAAAGGAACTCACATCTAACCGTCCAGCACATCAATGAGGTGGGTTCTGTGAGTGTCGCCATTTTGCAGAGAAGGAAACAGAGACCTTGCCCAAGTCCCACAGTTTGTAAGCTGCAAGTCAGAGGTTCAGATTCCAAGAACCTAGCTCCTTAACCACTACACCACACGGCCTCTGATGGGGACCAGGGCCAGACTGAATTTAGAGACATAGAGAAATGTGCCACTGGTAGTGTTAATCTGAGAACCTGACCTTTAGAGAGAGGCCCACTCCACAATCGGTGAGCAGTGAGCTACAGCCCAAGTGCAAGCTGGGAAGACACACGTGCTACACTCCGAGCTAGCAGGGTGGCCTTGGTCCGACACAAAGTCCTTGCTCACAGCCGGCCTGCCCAGGCTCTCTTCTCCAGGCTTTGGAATGAGGACCAAGATTCCAGCTTCAGTGTGCCTGGTGTCTTGAAATCAGATTTGCCATGGGAGCTTATCCCACTTCATTGACTGGGAAGACGAGAGAGCTGGTGTGTGGAGCGAGAGTGGCCAGTAACACTCAGAGAAGACTCCATGGGCTTCAGGTACTGAGAGCCAACAGCATCTCCGACCTAAACCTTCAAACACACACACAATTGCTCTTCTTGGTTTAAGTTGTTGCAACCCATTGTTCTCACGGATGCAGCCATTCAAAGTTTCCAAGCCAAAAAAAAAAAAAAAAAAAAAAAAAAAAATCACATGACTGCTCCAAGGAAGATTCACTGGCAACGAGAGGGCACTGAAAGCAGAGGGGGTAATTTATAATAATGATCCGGGCAACAGAAAATGACCCAGAGGGACGATGGAAATGGAAAAAGTGGACTCGAGGCAAGGGGACATGAAAATTCCAATTCCTTCCCCAAGTTCCATTATATCCTGGTGGCCAGGTAATTTGGTAAGGATGTTTCTCTTCTCCCATAAAGGACCAATATACTTCCATATATATATTTGTTTATAATTATTTCTTGAAAGATTTACTTAAAAATGTTTCCATTTATTATGTGAAGTTTCAAATACAGCAAAGCTTAAAGAATTCTATGAATACCCGTACTCTCATATACCCAGCTCGAGATCATCTGACATTTTGCTCTACTTGCTTTATCACACACCTAGCCATATCCATCCCTCTACCCATCCATTAACCCATCTTATTGTTGTTGCCATTGAGTCAACTGCAGACAACCGTACACTTCTCTCTAAATAATTTGGTGGTGTATCTTTAACTAGAGCTCAAGATTTGCTCAGTTTTTTTTTTCTTTCTTGTAAAATTCAAACACAATTAAACACATCTTAACTGTATTTTTGCTGAGTTTTGGCATGCACCTGCATATTCCCAACTCTTATCAAGATCCAGAATGCTGCAACCATATGGATAGAACTAGAGAATATGATGCTAAGTGAAATAAGTCAGAGAAAGACAAATACTATAGATTTCACTTATATGTGGAATCAGAAAACAAAACAAATGAACGAAAAAACCAGACTCTTATTAAATACAGAGACCTTGAGGTTGCCAGAGGGGAGGCGGGTGGGGGATAGGCAAAATTAAGGGGATTAAGCGGTACAAACTTCCAGTTATAAAAGAAGTCACAGAAATGAAAAGTACAGCATAGGAAATAGTCAACATTATAATGACGTTGTATGGTGACAGATGGTGACGCCACCAACCACGGGGAACATCCAGCAATTCACAGAACTGTCAAACCAACATGTTGTAAACCCGAAATGGATACAGCATTGTAGGTCAGTTACACTTCAAGAAAAAAAAATCTAGAATTCGGGGCGCCTGGGTGGCTCAGTTGGTTAAGCGACTGCCTTCGGCTCAGGTCATGATCCTGGAGTCCTGGGATCGAGTCCCACATCGGGCTCCCTGCTCAGCGGGGAGTCTTCTTCTCCCTCTGACCCTCTTCCCTCTTGTGCTTTCTATCTCTCATTCTCTCTCTCTCTCTCTGAAATAAATAAAATCTTTAAAAAAAAAAATCTAGAATTCGACCTTCCTTTCAGTCAGGCCCTTCCCAGCCTGGCCCCGCTCCACACCTCCCAGCCAGGTGACGTCTCCGGCTGCTTTCCGGCCCTGGACAGTCTGGGGACAGGCTGCGTTCAGGTCTCCTTGGAGAGACTGCAGTAGTGTTCCAAGCCCGGTCCTTGGGGGCAGACTGAGGGAGAAAATGTGCTCCGTCTGCATTCCTGCCTGACCCAAGACTGGCACACACCACACTCTTATGGGGCATGGGGGGTAAGCGCCACATTCCCCCGGCCCCAAACATCGATGAAATGATCATTTGAAAAGTCCTCCATTCTGGATTTGGGGGTGGGGGGTAAGCTACACAGCATTTTATAAAAGTGATACTCAAATCTAAATTAAAAAAGTTAACTGGGGCGCCTGGGTGGCTTAGTCGTTGGGCGTCTGCCTTCGGCTCAGGTCATGATCCTGGGGTCCTGGGATCGAGCCCCGCATCGGGCTCTCTGCTCAGCGGGAAGCCTGCTTCTCCCTCTCCCACCCCCCCTGCTTGTGTTCCCTCTCTGTCTCTCTCTCTGTCAAATAAATAAAATCTTAAAAAAAAAAGTTAACTGCTTTACAAAAACCAGACGAGCTAGCCAAACTGGAAAGTTTTCTTAAAGGAGGGCCAAAAAAGCTTACTGTGTGTCTTTCCATCTGATTATACACTTCATATCCCTTAATTGCTAGAGGCAGACAATGTAATAGAAGGATTAAAAAGAACGAACCTGAGCCTGAACCACAAAATCGGCTGAGATGTCTGTGTTTTTAAAGACACAAAAACACCACTCCAACAAATCATTTTCCTCTTGGATCTATAAATGGTATTTAAAATATTTCCCCATGGCTAGGCTGCTTATCAACATACACAGCCCTCCTTATACTGGAATCCACACCAAACAGGATCTCCCCTCACATGCCTCCATCCTAATTCTTCAGGGCAGTATGTGGCGTTAGGGAGGCTGTTGGAAGGGCATGTGTGGAAGGCCATGGCCACTGTAGACCGTCCCTGCAATGGTGGGGGGCGGGGGGTCCTGTTGGCCCCTCTGTCCTGTCCCAAGGCTGGCTTCACAAGTGCTCTAGAGCCCCAGGTGGGGCATAGGCACAGCAAACGTGGCTGAGGAGACTTCCCTTCTGCTGAGCAACTCCGGCCACAGCACAGGAGGGGCTTGGAGAACGGGCTCCAGGCCGGGCCCCCTCTGCCCCCAAGTTCCCTCCCAGCATAGGAGCCAGGGGTCTGTTCTCAACAGGAACCCCTGTCCAATCCTGTTCCACATCAGATGAAGTATGTCCCACCCTTTACCCGCCCCTGCAAGTCCCCCACTGCCCTCACCTGGAAACCAAGGAACAATCAAAATCAGGAGAGAGAGACCACCAAGTCCACTCAAAGTCCAAGAACTTTTAAAGAAATGTGGAAAAGAGGGCCAAAATCTGCTTATCTATAGGGTCCTAAATATTACTCGGGAACTTAACAGTTATCGAAGAACAATGAAAAGAATGTGGTAGCAATGGGAGCTTATTAAGTTCCAAGGATGTTTCAGAGCTGGCTTGTTGACAGGGAGCTAGGCCTGGCTAGACACAATAGGAGGTGAGCAGAGCGAGGGGGGGGGGGGGGGACATCTTCTCTTGTCCCTGAAAGGGGGAGGGATGCAGAGAGGAAAGGTCAAGGAAATGGAACTCTCCCAACAAACACAAGTGATAGGTCTCAATCTAGCAAGTGCTAAACCAAACGAATTAGAAAAAAATCCTACCGTCACACACCATCCCATTCTGCCAGCTCACATCTCTCTGGAAGGAAAAACAAAGCCTTTTCTCTTTCACGGTTTAACTGAACTCAGATCTCTTTCAGCAGTGAAACAGACTTCTCATATTATATATGCCCTCAAAAGCAAAGCAGCAGCAGTATTTTATTTCACATATTTAAAAAGCCCTTTTCCTTTATTTGCTCTATTTTATTGTTCTTCATAGTATTTCAACCCCACCTGAAATTTTTTTAAACTCTACACCCAACGTGGAGCTCAAACTCATGACCCCAAGATCAAGAGTCTCATGCTCTACTGACTGAACCAGCCAGGAGCCCCTAAAATTTTAAGTACTTATTTATAGTTGTTGGTTTCCCACCACTACCAACAACCAACCAATTCAACTCCACCCAAGACACACACACACACACACACGCACACACGCACACTGAATGAAATTGTTCCATGTTATATCAACCACATCGAATGCAGTATTGCTTGTAAATTGTGCTTTAATTTCTGCCATCAGATCTGATGCAGTGAGATACAAGTATAAACTTTCATTGTACATTGGGAAAATAGAAAGCACATTTATACAGATAATAGCCCAACAGCTTATTCCCTTTAAAAAAAAAAAAAGTTTTGAATGTTTTTAAAGCTAATTTATCTTCAGTGTAAAAACTTGGAGGTATAAACAAACTCAAGATATTATATACAGTAAATTAATGTACATTTCCAAACTCGCACAGTGCAGCATTTTAAACAAAGTAAATGGTCTCATTTCAGCTTTTACTGTTAAGCATAATCCATATCTCAATCTTGAATAAAAATGTCACAATATATAAATGAGAATTCTGTACACAAATACAAGTTTATAGAAATCTGATTTCAAATATAAATACATAAATTGTCATGACCTCACGTTACAACAGCTTATTTTTCTATTGTACTTTTTTTTTTAAAAAATCATAGAAAAATATTTCAACACACATTCAACTGCTATGACAAGGGCCATGACCTTGTGCCTTTAAACCATACTTTGTGGAGTGTAAAGCATCACACCAGGCATTTTTGGAATGAAAATTACTAAGATTCTAAGATTGAAGAGGCTACTGTATAAATATTCACGTTATAATATGGTAACAAAAATAGTTAGCTCCATAGTGTATTTGGGAGGCAGTGGGGCAAAGAAGTGGAGGTTAGTGCTAGTTTAAGAAGGCCCACAAAATGTATGTTAAGGTAGCTAACGAACTAGTGTATTTTTAAAATCCCTATTGCAAGCCTAACACTGAAATCACTAGTGAGACTCTTAAGGCAACCAAGACCAGACATGCGTTTGGCCCCCAATGCATGAATCCTGCCCTCTCAGCCTCTGTCATTTTAACAGACCAACCTGGCTCACGTGTCAACGTGGAATGGGGAGAACAGCAAAGCAATTTCTTGTACATACAAAAAGACGATTCAGTGCAAACTGAGAAACTTCTTTGTCAATAGTTTCCAAATTTCTTATTGCCCTCAAGCAACTGAACTTTTTCTAAACATGTAACATTCAAATTGGGATCTACACTGGAGAGCAAATGTATATAAAAGGCAAACATTCAATTTGAAACATTCTCACATTAGTTTTCCCCCCTTCCTTTTGTGGCTTTTAACAGGGTTCCACTGAGAAAGAAAAAACTGGTCCTTAAAAGTGTACTTTCCTGCCTTTAAAAATATATATACCATTTAGACAGCAGATCCAAGGTGACCAGGCATAATCAAGTTTCTTCTATGGCTTTGAAATCGTTGAGGTACTGTAGAACCATCACCTCTGCTATTCATGCTTCGGGGCCTCCCTACAGAAGCCACGTTCAGAAGTGATCCTGCTCACGCCTGCGCGGTTACAGAGACTTTGGGGAGACCGCGTGAGGGCTGCGGCGGAGGACCATCGGCACAAATGGCCCCAAGTCTCAGCACACTGTTAGAAAAAGGCAAAGCACTTTCAAACACTGAAGAGGCTCCAGTAGAATGGGAGCTCCTTCGGGCAAACCAAAGGGATTCCCCCAGTTTAACCAACAGATTTAGCAGCAAGATCCTGGGACTCGGTGCACCACAGCAGGGAGCATGGGGACGGCAGCGAGGGGGACGGAGTGGGCAGAGGGAGACCTGGAGCTGTCAGCACATGGAAAGGGCAGTGGGACTGGTCGGCTAGCCCCCCAGCCCCACACAAAGTGACACAGTCTATGCAGGAGGGGGGATGGCCGGAAATGCCAGGATGGGTGCCATGGATGGAATTCCCCCAGCTTTTCTCAGGCGAGAGGATGTAGAAGGGAAAAATCCTATGGGTTAAATGAATGCCACACATCTTAATACCTCTCTGTGAGTCTTTCACTTTGCCATACACACACTGAATAAAGCTGAAACTGCTCCGAACTAAAGATGGGTAGAGAGACACACACTCTTCCCAACAACTAGATAAATTATCTCGGCACCAAAAAAAAAAAAATCTTGGCACAGAAAAGATCTGAAGAAAGTATCGAGTCCAAGAATGTCTGACCAAAGCCCTTTCTAGTAGGAAACCCGCCACTGCAGGTTCTGTATAATACTTACACATCAGACAATGGCCACAGTTCTATTATGGGTCAAGTAGTAATTCCTTTCGATTAATAATACTAGAAATACAGTTTTAATTGCATAGTCTTTCAGGAGCATGTAAAAACCACGAGAACCAGCTCTTTTCCTGAAGGTCCAGGCTTCCTGCTACAGAGCCCTGGACTAATGCATCCCCGCTCCCCCCGCAGCAGTAAGCTTCAGCGTGACCCACTAATCAGAGATCAAACGTGTTCGACTCCCGTCCCAGCCCTCAGTGTTCCTCCTTCACAATCACTGAACAGACGAGTCACACATCCCCCAGATCCACAAACTCATCTTCTCGTTTGGCCAGATCGTCTTCATCGCCCAAAGCTTTCCAGCCACTGGTGGGCAAGACTGGCTTCGAGGAGTGTCGCTGCAGCAGAGCAAAAGGAAACAAAGAGGACAAGCGGGCAGAGCTCCTCAGCAACGGGGGGGCCTCTGCCAGGAGGGCCCCCTGGCTGTGGTGTCTCTCGTCGATTTTCTCTTGTAAGTGCTCTACTTCCTCCATCATTTCCAAGAGTTTGCTCATGGTGGCCACTCTGCCACCACCCAGGATTTGGGCTTCTGGAATCCAGCGCAAGTAGCGCTGGGCCCAGACTTTGATTTCTGGCCCCTCGATGTGAGGCAGCAACAGACCGTGGTAGTCCGTGGGCTTGCTGTGCCAGCTTTCATAGAACTCTCGAAAGTTGTCTTGCAGCTCATCAGAAGAATTAATTAATTTGCTAATTCTCCTGCCCAGAAGGTTTTTAATTAAATGATCTGTTTCTTCCCTGAAAAATCCTCTTTTGGGAGATGATTTAGATTGGGTGAGTGGTAAAGAAAGTTGCCGTTGATGCTTTGAGAGAAAACACAAATAAAAATCTCTGGTTAGCTAACAGCAGTTACAATCATTCCTCTCAAAAAAGGCCAAACAAAAAAAAAAGCGGGGGTGGGGGGGGCATAATCCTGCTTTAACAGGAGTCATGAGAAATCAGAACGGCCATGTGAATGAAAAATCATTAAAAAGCAGTAACCTGGTCGGGGAGGGGGTTATTCCATGACGCAAACATTAGATGCACGTGGCATTTAGAGACAAAGAGGTGAAAGCAGGCACGTGCAGGGCTGTGCAGCAAGGTGGGCTGTGACAGGAAGAGCAGCTTTCTGCTTCCTCCTCTCCTGGCACAGGCACAGTGAGCACTTCCGAAGAACAAGCTTAACTCCAGCTGGGCTGCCGAATTCAGGCAGTGCGGGCGTGAGGCCTATTCATTTTCCGGAGACAGCAAAATGTTTCTTCCTTAAGAACAGTCTGAACACCTGGGAGGAAGCAGTGCTGACTACCTGAAAATCCCATCGCTTTAATGAACCACATTTGCAGGTTATCAGGCATCCAGTGGGAGTCCAAGCCTATGTCATCAAGATTCTTTTGGACAAAGAGACAAGTGGGAGCAGAAGGAATTTGAGGAACTGGCTAAATTGGCCAGATGTTCTTGCCTGACAAGCTGTGCCGAGTTGAAGATGCAAGGGCACTGACATTATTTTCCTCCCCAGTAATTCTACCTGCAGCCAAAGCAAGGTGTTCTAAGCTGAGGAGCACCAGGACGGGGCCGTGAAGATGGGTAAAGAGGTAAAAGGTTACAAGGACCCCCGGGGCCCAATGGAGAGGCCAGCAGTGTGGGGAGACAGTTTCTCCCCAGCTCTTTTGCTCCTGAGGTGTCCGTTTGAAATAAGTCGTCAGTTTTATGGGCAGGCTAGCCCTATAACTCTCTAATATATTCCTGCCAGTGGTTCTTCCTTGGGGGGGGGGGTGTGAAGCATCCTTTATTATGGAATATAGAATAACAATAAAAATATAAAGAAGAAAAGCAAAACCAGCCACAATGCCACAACTTAGAGCTGACCAGGATTTCTGACTTTCCAGTGGGGAAAGGAGCGCCAAAGGCCAGGAGTCAGCAGCCGGGCCTCTCTCCTCCCCAGGGGTCAAGGTGACTCAGTCCAGCCTGGGGGGCCGGCGGCGTGCGGGTGGAAGCGAACAGTCGCTGAGTGTTTGCCGCCTGCCGGGTTCTGTGCTCGGTACTTTACGTGCATCAACTTGGCCAATTCTCTGAGTCACTATTCCTGTCCCGTTTTACAAATGAGGAAACCAAGGCACAGAGGTTAATACACAAAGACCCCAGCTATAAAGTGCTAAAGGTGGTTTCACATACAGTCTGGCTCGAGAGACTGGGCTCTTAACAGAACTCCATTTGTCTGGGAAGCCCCTCCTCTCAACCCCTAAGTGAACGGTGGGTTGGAGTGGCATGCCTGGTCAAGGCTGAGGTTGGGATCGCATGCGTGAGCGGGGCCCGCCGCCTCAGATGGCAATGCAAAAGCAGTGCTTCATGCCGCTCAGCCACAGCCTCTTTCGTTTCTACAGAACTTTTCCAAGGCCATCTGCCCACTCAACAAGGGGCCCGAAGCCCAACACATGATGTCCTAACACAAAGGCTTCAAAGTTCCTCGTCACCCCAGCCCCAACTCCACTTCAGCTGATACAATCTGAGATTCTCCAACTCTTTGGCTCAAACCTGCTGCACCAGTCAGCTCCTGGAGCCTCGGCCATCTGCTCCTGATTACAAGGAGAAGGGACACTGAGAAAAACTGGATCTGGTCACAGAAATGAAATCCAGGCTTGCAAGGGGGGAGCCTCAGTTTCCTCCCATGCGACATACGGAATCAGGCCTCGCTGTCTCTGAGGTCCCTTGCCCCTCGAGCCCGGGGCACTTCTGAGATCCTGAACACGTGAGAAGTGTGCATGCAGCCACCAGGGGGCACAGCACACCGAGGAGAAACGGACCTCTGGCTGAGCTGTTCCAGAGCTCAGGGCAGTTCTGGTCCAGTGGGCAGGAAAGAGACTAAGCTGGGAGGGGAAACATCCACCCCGGCCCTGACGACCCTTGAAAGAGGAAAGCGACAGTTCGAGGTTGTTCAGCAGCTGGTATCTTCTGCAAGAGCGGGCTGCGGCTCACCGGGCCCCCAAGCCTCTTCAGAACGGAGCACCTCCCGCACCAGGACTGGCCAGGCTCCCTGGACGGCAGGTGGGATCAGAAGAAGGGCAGTGGAGAAGGCAGACACACACACTGATCTGGGATTCATCACTGCTGCTTTCCCCTTTGTGGGGTCTGATGGGGGGAAATTCCAGGCCAGGAGCAGAGTTAGGAGATGGCATGGAAATCACTGATCATCTAGGGAACTTGGGGGTTTTAATAACTAGTACAATGAGTAACAAATATCTGAAGGGATATCCAAATAATCTGACAGTTTTGGTTTATAGCACAGGTGAGCAAAGGACAGCCCATGGCCGATCAGGCCCAGTGCCTATTTTTGTAAATACCGGGACACAGCCGCACTCCTTTGGGAGAGAGCGGGAGCTGGGCTGGAGACTGTGCGGCCCTTAACAGAAGAGACTGTAGACACAGCTCAACGAAGAAAGGTCTTGCTACTGAAGACATGAACCGGTACAGACAGAGCAAAACCCACAAGTAATGCTCCTTCTGCCCTAACCACACTCAGGCAAAGGCTGATGTGTTGACAGCAAGCGAGTCTCACGGGCCCTGACAGTTCGCCCACCACAAACCTGGACTCCGCAAGCTGTTTACAGAATGTAACCTTCCTCCTTACATACATGGGGATCTCTGGGCAGATGAAGGGGGTTAGACATGTGGTCATCTTACTTTCAAATGCGTTCCTTTCCGCTGGCCTTTGTCCAGTTTTGGCTTTTCCACATAAAGAGGGTTTTTGAGCAACATCTGGGCTTTAGATTCAAACTGTACGGACCAATCCCACACGGTGAGCAGATTCAAAGGCTTGCTTTGTGTATCCTGGCTTTCCCTACCCTGCCAAAACAAGCACAGGTCACGACGGCTCCCAGGGAGGGCTGGGGAGAGCAAGCACACAATGCTGAGAGACACGCACCAGGAAGGGCGCTCCTGCCTTGCCCGGAGACCTACCACTCATGGGGTCCTCCTTTTTAAAGGCTGCGGCTGTCAGTGGTTGTTCCCTTAAGGCTTTGGGTGGGAAGGGAGAGAGGGAAGAAGGTCACCTTATTTTCCAGTGGCCCATGTGCCACCCACTGATGGGCACTTTCACCACAACCCTTGTGAGGTCACTATTTCTCACATTTTATATTTGAGGAAACTGAGGCTAAGAAAACTGAGGTGAACTGCCTGAGCTCTTGGAAGTTGGTGAGCGATGGGCTGGGCTCTGGAGCTGGGGCTGTGTGACTAGAAGGCCACGTTCTGTGCCCCCACTTCACTGAGGAATTTGCTAAAACCACTCCCAAAGAGCCAGCTCAGGCAAACCCGGAGGCCAGCAGAAAAGCCGGCCAAAGACATTCGGCATGGTTAGAAAGTAAAAACTCCCAGGAGCGAGGCCTCAAGGGAGACTAAAGGATTTTAAGATGGAAAGTAAAAACCTAGCCTCCCTGCTCTGCCTCATCTCCATTTTATTTAGAGTAACTCCAGGCATCAGGTAAATGAAAGAGAAGGCTGACCGTCTTTACAAAGAACAACTTTTAATTTTGCTTGTTCATTCCTCAGCTCCAGCGCCTGCTCCCCCAGCTCCAGTATTTACTGTGTGCCCTTGGGCCAATTACTCATCCTCTTAGTGCCTCAGCATCTCAGGCTAAGAATAAATCCACAGGGCGCTGTGAGAATTATCAGTACCCAGAAAGCACTCAAAACAGGGCCAGTGTAGTGTTACACAAATATTCTTTACATCAAAACTATTGCAATCTACTTGTGAGTCAGGGCTTCTTTAATGCACAGGTTCCTAAGAGGGACTCTTACCATGTTAATATCTTTTTGATGAGGCGAATTGAAGAAGAAGGTGCTGAAAATAGGTAGGTACAGACTATCTGACAAAACAGTCAGGTAAGTCTCTGTGAAATCAAATGCTGGGGGATGCTGGTGCACCAGCTGCCAGACGCAATCTAAGAAAAGCAGGAACACAGGAACCTATGCGAAAACAAGATACATGTTACTGAGCAGGCACTGAAAGGCCAAGGCCAGCTGTCCCGAGTTCAGGGGTGGCCATCTCAACAGCTGTGGAATAACCACTTCTGGGCACTATATTCTCTGGGAAACAACAGTAGACTCCATCCCATTCCAAGCAATGAACGTCCTCAACTGAAGTCACACGCCTGTAGATTGCTATCAGTATTTGGCAGTACTGATCTGTGTAAAAGACATTTCAAAGATGAAATATGTAAAATCTCATTACTGATCAAGCATTGACAGATGAGCATCTGCAACTGATTTTGATGACAGGGAACACTTCGAACCCCAATTAAGAGAAATTGTTACCTCCCCTCCAAAAAGAGTTCCATTCTTCTCACTTGTACTCAATATTTTGAATTTTGTCAATATTCCTGCTTCCGCCCCCACAATGACGGTGCAGAAGAGAAAGACGACAGGAAAGAAGGCAGAAGCAGCAAAGGTGAGTTTCTAAGCTTTTTGCACAAGTGCACAGATTTTTTTTAACTGATAGCCTCCTTTATTAGCTACCTAGGGGCAAGCCCTTTAAAGGCAGAGAGAGGTTTCCAGGGTGCTTTGTCATTCACAAAGTATTTGTCCTTCTGAGCTGGTGACCCTGCCCGGGGAAGACAAGCCATGTCACGGCCTCCCCCTTACGGAGGCTGCCCACACCCCATGCAGCTCAGAAGAGAGACAGGAGTTGGGAACCCAGTTCTTGAACCAAATGCAGGGCTGCATTCATTATATCACAAAGCAGACCACCCCGTTTTCCTTTAAAACTCCAATACGGTGTCAACTAAACTCAAGTATAAAAGTATAATTTTGAAAATTTAAGAAATTGGGGCACCTGGGTGGCTCAGTCGGTTAAGCAACCGACTCTTAGTCTCGGCTCACATCCTGATCTCAGGGTCGTGGGATCAAGCCCCATGTTGGGCTCCCTGTTTGGTGTGGAGTCTGCTTGGGATACTCCTTTTCCCTCTGCCCCCAAACCCAAATAAATAAATCTTTAATAAAAATAATTAAAAATTTTTAAAAATAAAATTTAAAAACTTCAAGAAATGAAATAAAAGTAGTCACATAATAGAAGAAAAAAGAAAAACCAACCTGTTGATGTTGAGATGTTAAGAAATGTTTACATGGCATCTTTTTTCTTAAAAGATTTTATTTATTTATTTGACAGAGAGCACAAGCAGGGGGAGCAGCAGACTCCCCGCTGAGCAGGGAGCCCAATGGGGGATCATGACCCAAGCCAAAGGCAGTCGCTTAATTGAGCCACCCACGTGCCCCTATGTAGCAACTTTCACACCTCATTTTCTGCTCAATGTATCATTTAAATAGAATGGAAAATATCTGAACCTTATTGTAGAGGCAGGAAAATGGGTTCAGAAAGTTTGGTTGACTTCTCCAAAGGCTGGGTGAAAGCAGATCAGACTGGATCTGCTCTTGGACTTATTCCCGCCACCCCCCACAGTACCTGTCAGTCCTCACTTTCTCAAGATATCCAAAACATACTCTTCCCCACAAAGTATCAGCTCTCTCTGCCCATCATGTTATTTGAGTCCCATTAACCTTGCAAAGTCCTCAGAAAGGCAAAGTCCATTCCAAGATTGAAAATGGCGATTTCCATTCAGCTTAATGAATGGACACAGATGAGCAGAGACCAGGCCTGAAAGAAACCTCAAGCCTAGCTAGAGAAGCTGGGGTCTTCCAGGAATTCAGAGAGACTCCTACAATTTCTGTTAATTCCATAAAGCTGCTCCCCACCAGACACAGCCACATTTATTATCTGGAGTAAGAAGAGCCATGAGTCCTGCTCCTAGAATACGGGAACTTTGCAGGTGACTTAACTAAAGAAAGTTCACCTGTTTTCATTTACTTTCCACAATCATTAATAATGTAGTCAAAGTAGTTTGCACAGCTGCAGCTGAGACAAGTACGCCACAACTTGGGGGGCTAACTAAACTACAATGCTAACTCGCCTACACTTGAGTTCAGGGTCCATGCGTGGGGCAATTCACATGGCCAGGAGCAGAGGAGGTGTACACAGCAGACATATACTGCCGATAAGGTCCTGGTAATGGATGGCATTAACATAACTCCATGCTTTATTCTGAAAAGATTTATGTGTTATTATGTATTTTCTGTAAGTAACTTGTATATTGGATATTCTTTTTTTTTTTTGCAAAGATTAACTTAACAGAAATTGTAGGAGTCTCTCTGAATTAATTTTTTAAGTTTTACAAATCAATGTTATTCCCATCAGAAAATAAATATCCACCCTTAGTATACACAATTTAGAAGAGAAGGATCTGAACACACTAACATCCCTTTCCTTGGGGAAGGCTTTCGATACCGTTTAAAGCATTCAGAGTCATCAAACGGTGAAGTGAACACAGCCTTCCTAACAAGCCCATCGGCATGCACTTCGCAAGCAGTAACCCTCCATCTGAAGACAGGTATTAAGAGATCGGGCACTTCTGTGATGAGGACACTCACCTCCTCTTTGTCGCTCTGACGGAGGTGGTTGCAGCGATCCAGGAAACAGTGCCCGCCCATGATCCACTCCTTTTGGACGAGGCTCTGGAAACCAACCCTGGTTCTGCAGTGGGGGTCCATCATCACTTGCACCAGAGAGGAAAGGAGGCAGCAGAGGTCGGAAGCATTCTCCTCTGGGAGGGGCCCCAGAGCCAGTACAAAGAGGCAGGAGAGTGTGAAGTTATTTAAAGCCACCCAGAGCACTTGCACTTGCACAGTTAATAACAGGGTTCCCCAAACCAGAGTCGGCTTGCTGACAGTCAAGCCCGACTTCTCTGAAGCCAAAGATGCCAATGGGAAACAAGGTAGTGTTTTCAGACCGAGGGACAAACAGCTTCTGGCCAGTCTCGTACAGGTTCCCGCATACTCTGGCCCTAAGCATGGATTTGCTTACTGAATGAATAAAACGTGGCATGCCGAGTCCACTGTCAGCACGTGGGCATCCCGGCGTGCCACACAACGAGGACAGAACCATACACAAGATGGCGGCCTGCAGGGTTTCACAGACCAACTTCAAACCTCTTCCAGTTGCTGTGTCAAAGCAAAAGTCCTCACTGGACCCACTGTTCCCAGGCTCGGCTGCTTCTCAGACTCACCTCGGAGCTCCTTTCCTACACTCCCTCTGCTTTGGAGGAAGTGTAATCTCTCTGGACCCCCTTATTCCCAGCTCCACAGCGCTTTCTGTTTCTGTCTGAGAGCACAGAGGTGCCTGCTTCCCTCTGCCTAGCCTGGAGGAGAAACTCCCCTTGGGCTACTTCCACGCGCCCACCCCCGGTACGCACCGTACAAAACCTGTACAATGAAAATTCAGTGCACACACTTGTTTAGCATTCAGGACTCACAGCTAATAAAAGCATACATCACCATCCATATATTTGCCTTAGAGTTTTGAGATCCTAAAAGGGAGGGTCTATATCCCTGTGGTTTCCCCTTTACAAAAAGAAGTGCTACCAAGCTGCTATTTAAAAATGCCCATGGGGAGGACGGTGCTAGTAGCGGTGCAGTTAGAGAAACTTGAGAATGAATTCTCAGTAGGTAGAAAATTCTCATTCTGACCCTGTCACGGTGAGTTTCATTTTTAAGGGAATCTTCCTTCTTGCGTCTGAAGGATATTAATAGTATATGTGTGGGTAACAGGAAGAGGGGCTCGAAAAGGAGATTTCAAAGGAGACAACTCAGTGGTCCATCTGGGAGCAAGTGACTTCTCACACCTCAGCCAAAGATGCAGATTTCGTTTTATGCGACTCTGACTAGTGCCGTCTGGCCCTTACTTCCATCTCTCAGACCCCAATCTATCCCTCCTCCTTTGTACCAGTTACTCAATCAGTACTCTGTTCTGCCACTGGTGGTAAGGTCTTTTTCAATAACATGCTCGGGTCAACTCTCTCATTAGGCTGTAAACTTCTAGAAGGCAGAAGTATACAGCTCTGCACATGGCAGGTGCTCAATAAATGTATTCAAATTGAAGTCACTGAGCCAATATCAGGTGGTACAGAAGCCCCAGGCAGACACATTTTCCAGCCTGCCCACAGAGGCTAAATTTCAGCAATCATGGAGTGCATGAGAGCAATGGTAAAAGCCTCAGGGTATGAAAGCATGAGATGATCTACTGAATTGGAGGTACAGGTCTATAAAAAGTTTAAAATATTCTAAATAGCAAACATAATATTTTAGCTGAGATCTAATCAATTTCAGCAACCTTTAAAAAAAAAAGCAGTTTACACCTGTTTTTACACGTTCTGTATGTGTATGTCCTGTTGGCAAGAATAGCAAGTTAAGCCCACTGAGGAAAAGGAAATCAGGACACACAAAGTTTCTATGGCAACTGCACAAGGTTGTCAAACGCAAAGGTATAAAAATAACAATTAAACCATCCACGGGTTTCTTTTATATAAAAGGAATTATCAAAAGGTTTTAACTTTAACCAAGTTGAGTTAATATAAAACAAAATCCAAAGCACTGGAAATGTGACCTTTGGTGAAGATACCAAACAATTCCTTCTTGGGCTGCAAATAGGTCTGTCAAGTTCTAAACGAAGGATTTATTTTTAAACTGTAACACTGATCGCAAATGCAAAGGATTCCAAGGTCAGAGTAGAAAAGAATGGGAAGGATTTTTACACTAGCTCACTCCTTTTATAAGACAATTCCAATTCCTTGAAGCTGTGTATACAGAAACTGAATCTCGACTGAAGGAAAATGAAAACCACTCCTGTGCTTTAAATATATTACCTAAAAGAAGAACGTTCATGTTTTGTGCTTCTAGACATTCTGTAATCTCTATTGCTTTTTTCAGGCAACGTCTAAATTGGAAAGAGACAAGAAAAGGGGCGTTAGTTCCTGAGGTTGGCATCAAAACGATGAGAAGTTTAGAGACAGAAAACTGAAGACTAAGGGAGACGATCTCATTTGTTTTTCCACTTGAAATCCTCCAGAAAAGAAGCAATTGCCATTTATACTATTCGGATACTGCAACACACTCATTTGCCAATTAGAAACTGAAAAATTTCAGAAGGGAATCCCAAAACTGATGTTCAGATGTTCCTAGGTGAGTTCTAAGCTACAAACTCTTATTGAGAATTCATGCCTGAGTCTGGCCTGCGAGTCCTAGTAAGACCCACCAATGCCCACGTCAGAAACTGTGCCGCACGCCCACATCATTTAATTCAAGGTCACTTGCCAAATGTGTCAGTGGGGCTGACAAGATCCAATATGCCCAGAAATCCCTTTTGTCTGTCTCTGTACACACTCTTCCTTTTACAGCTTCGACTGTTCTCTACTTATAACTAGGGGCTTCACAATGCTATTCCCTGCCTGCAGGGGTGCCTCCCTTGGCTGACTCTTCATTTGTTCTCTGCCCACCCCACATAACAAAGGGTTCTTTTCTGTTTGACATTTATCACTGTTTGCAATTGTACATTCAAACTGTGGGACACGTGGCAGGCTCTTCAAAATGTATTTGTTAATAAGTGTTCGGAGGGCTGAGGCTCTGTGCCACAAACCTCACCGGCAGAACTGAGAGAGATGCCGTGCCACGTCAAGGGAAGAATTCTTCTCTTTTCTCAAAAGAATCCTAGGGCCACCGGAGCTATTCTCGCACCCCTGATCATCACTTCTGTTCTGTGCCTCCCCCTTTGCCCTCTCCTTTACTTAACAGCAACAGAGAGGAGCTATTCAATATATGAAGTAGGGAAGGGAATGTAATTCTGTCTCCGGGGCTCTCAACCTAATTCCAAAACCCAAAATGACTAGTTGAGATTAATCATAAAGTTATGAAAAAAAGGGGGGGCACCTGGGTGGCTTAGTTGGTTAAGCGTCTGCCTTTAGCTCAGGTTACGATCCCAGGGTCCTGGGATCACGCCCCGCCATAATTTTTAAGTAGGTTATATACAAACGAGACACAGAGTTCAAAAAGGTATTCAGTAAAAAGTCAGCATCCCTCCCCTTCGCAATCTTGGTTCCTGCTTGGAGGCCAGCACCGCTGCCTCAGTTAGGATCTTGGGTTGCCACGCCCCCTTTTCTGCAGTCTTTCAATGCCTAGTCTAGAGCCTACAGAGATCTCCTTCTGAGCAGGCAGCATATCTATAAATTCAGATCAAATGTGCACAGAATACATAACACGTAAAATCCAGCTGAGCCCTGAAGAAACGTGATCTAAAGAACAGTTAACTGTGAAATATAACAGTTAAATTATTTGTCAATTTGCTTTACTACTTTGAATTGGAGAACTATAAAATTCATGAGCAAAAGAATGGCTTGAAATACCTGATTATGTCAAGCCAGCTGCTGCTTTCCAACAGAGAAAACCATTTTATATCTGTGTCCCAAAATTCAGTACTATTATCTGAAAAAAGAAAAAAAGAGTAAGAAGTCAGGTCACTGTTCTCTTCCACATCTGCCACCAAAAAGCTGTGCTACTCAAGCATGCTGTTCAGTCAGTCCTGGACCTGGACTGCAGACTCCAAGCACAGATCTCTGCTTTTAAGCAGAGGACATTTCCAGGCTTCAGCTGAAACGGTGTTTGAACTGTAAGCCCCTGGAAGGGGGTAGCAGTCAGAAATGGATTTTTTAGATTTTTATTGCTCAAATAAAAAGTGCCCCACAGTATGTATATATAGTCACAGTCCACCTTTAAACTCAACAAGGAGAGTAACATGTTTTAGGCAGAAATGGTCAGGACCCAGGCTATACTGTTCCTAGTAGTGAAAAATGCAACAGGATACATCCTGATGCCAGGCAGCCCAAAGGGGGAGATTTGGCTTCTGTTGGAATCCTAAATACACAAACACATTTTCCTTGCTCACTCCTACACCACCCCCCCCACCCACCTTGATACAGGGAACCCTGCGTTTCATAGACATCTAAGACATGTCAAAGTTGCAAACTCAAATCAGTGACAAGGCAGACAATTCTGTGAGTCCTGGAAGATGAGAACAGAAGTGTAGAATCACAATCCTGCAACAAATAGTGAAGTGAAGACTATACGTTCAGGGATCATTTCTATTGTTTGTTACTAGAGAGGTTTCTCTGAACGTGGAGAATACCCAAAATTTAAGATCTGCAAAAAAAACAAAAAAAAAAAAACAAAAAATAAACTAGTGCAATGTATCACTCTCCACCAGGTCCCTGCTTTTTATAAACCTATTTTATAACACACAACATAGTGTGTTCTCCTTAGAGGCGGACACTGCTGTGTCCCTGGGTGTCATATTCATCTTTATCTCAAATGCCTCCATAGTCAGTGCATTTAATGAAAACTCCATAAACATCAGCTGAATGAATGAATCCTAAATTAGCTGGAATTAGCTAGGCTAAAAAGTCCATGTTAGAAAAAACTACATGTAAATGTGACCAATCTCAGATGGTAATACAGACTCACTGAAGAACGGGGAGAATAGATAACTGAGCTGGTCAAACTGGATTCAAGTCCTAAATTGTTCATAGTGGGCAGCCTAGGCAGGGAAGTGGGGGAGGCTGGGATGTGCATATTTCATTTCCTACTTTCCATTTCTGCTTAATCTGAAAGGAAAAAAGAGATTTCCACCTGGGGTGGGGGCAGAGAGGTCCATTCAACAAGTGACCAACAAAAACAGACCATTTGTTTTATAAATCACCGTGAGAGAGCCAGTGAATACTGGCATTGCACAGTCCCACAACTTTTAAAGGGAGAAGCCCCAGTGTTCCCCTCTGGGCAACCGGGGTGCTGGGGATGGAGAGAAGAGGAGGGGTGGGCCTGTATTCACGTCCATGAGAAGGGGCAGTGGGGCAAAAGCCTGGAGAAAAATGGGGGGCAGACGTGGCAATGACACGGCCCCTTGGCCACCAGCCCGCCCTTCTGCTCCACATCAACCCTCATGGCCACGAGCCTCTGGTGCAAACGGAGCCCAGGGAAAAGGCACCAACTTTCACCTGATCCACGTGGCATGTCTTTCCCCATGTGACAGGAAGTTTTTACTCAGCATTCTTCTCACCTATCAGGAAGAGCTGTTTAAATTTAGAGTATGCAGTCTGGATGTCCTGAAGCGACAGGAAGTTGCTGGACAGGTCTTCGGTTTTAACAATTTCATAGGGTGGCCTGTGGATGGTCTTGTAAATTCTAGGTATCAAAAAGTAACGTGAGATTAGAAGAACAGATGTGAATTAGAAATAGCTTATTTGCCCTGAGCACTTACTATGTGCCCAGATCTGTGTGTGTAGGATCTTCCCGTTTAATCCCTGCCAACAAAGTAACCACCACAGGACTGCTGTCCCTGGTCAGCAGAGGTGGGAATGCAAGTGCGTGGGGCACCTCCCAGCCCAAAAGTATGAAGATTGTAAACTGACAGAGCCATGATTTGAACCCAAGGCAGTGTAACTTCAAAGCTGTCTTCTTTTCTCTTTTTAATTCATCCACACTTTGGGGGTTTTTTTTTTTCCACATTTTGAAAAATTTCAAACATTCGTTAAAGGACAGTGACATAGGCCATGACCTGGATTTGACCACTGTCGAACCCAGAGCCATCGTGCCACTTCCCCCTAAATACTCAGGCATGCATCTCTAAAAACAATGCAGTTGACATTTTCTATGATTATGTTATACTGACTCCTTTCAAAGTTACTTTTTTAAGTTTATTTTTTTCAGTAATCTCTACTCCCAGTGTGGGGCTCGAACTCACGACCCCGAGATCAGGAGGGGCATCCTCTACCAACTGAGCCAGCCACCTGCCCCTCCTTTCAAAGTGATTAAAAACAATCACTCTAGGGGAACCTGGGTGGCTCAGCCCATTAGGTATCTGCCTTCGGCTCAGGTCATGATCCTGGAGCCCCGGAATTGAGCCCCGCATTGGGCTCCCTGCTCAGTGGGGAGTCTGCTTCTCCCTCTCCCTCTGCCCCTCTCCCACTTGTGCTCGCTCACTCTCTCTCAAATAAATAAGACCTTAAAAACAAACAAAAACCGATCACTCTATGTGGTATTCCCAAGCACTAAGCAGCTGTCAGCAGGTAAACAGGAGTGAACATACTATTAAGAACTGTTCCCCTGCATCTGGGAAAACAAGAACTGAACTAACCAATAACAAAATGTAGAACAGTACTGACCCATCCAAGAAGCTCTTTTGGATTTGTAAAAGGCCATCATCCTGTTCTTTGGGCAGTGCTGACATTTTCAAAAGGGCACATCCATTATGGCAGGACCAACACCATATCTGCAAAGGGGGGAAAAAAGATTTTTCAGATATAACATACACAATCCAGGAGACAGGTAAGCTTAGCATTTAAATTCATACAGGGAAGTGTTTCATTTTAGTAAGAAATGGCTGGATGTATTCACCTTTGTTAAGCCAGAGAGTAGTTACGTAAGTGAAAAACACCGACTTAGTCTTAAAACAAAACAAACCAGGTCTAGATAGTCACACGGAGCCTTGCTTATGGTCTAATGTATACCTTTTGACTTGCCTTTAGTGCTGGGAGCCGAGACGATGGTGTCACCACCGTTATCAGCACAGATCTCACAAGAGCGCAGCTTACTCGGTCAGGCATCTTACGTCAATTAACCCATTTGATACTCACAGTCACGCTCGGAGACAGTAAGATCCCTAACCCCATCAACAGCAAGAAACTGAGGCTTGGAGAGACCCAATAACCTCCTCGAGCTGCACTCCAAGTTGCAGCATTCTGACGAAAGGCCAGATGGCATGCAGGGGGCAGCTCCTGTTACCAGAGAAAGTTCACACTAGAAAGAAGGGAAGCTGGCCATTCAACGCAGAAGACCTGTACATGCAAAGCAGTGCAGTATGTAAAGACAATGTGAAGAGGGCTAAGATATGGGTCTACCTTCAAGGAGTTTACACTCTCAAAAGGGAAATACACTTATAAACATAGTAAAAAGTAGAATGTGGTAAACGAAAGAGAATTTCAAGGAACAACAAAGGGAAGGCGAGACAAGAAGAAATCATATGAACAACCGTGACAGGTTCAGGCACTTTTCTGGCTGCCGTGGGAACTTTGTTTGCTCCATTTTGCAGGAACGAAAGGAAATGAGAACTGATCTTGGGACAAAGTAATCTGCTGGAAGAGCCCGGTATGGAGGAGAGGGCAAGGCTGGTTGGGGCAGGTGAGTACAGCTGTGGACCTTGAGCCCCATAAAGGCCTGGTTAAGAGTTGAGAATGGCCAGAGGCCGGCCACTGCTCTGCTGACCGCGTCCTCAGCCTTAGCTCAAAGGTAAACCTAGAGGAAGATGATGCCTTTTATAATTCTGCTACGTGGAGGTGGTACCTTTTTGCTTCTCATCTGCCATGAATGGTATAAACCATACACTGGCCATGCTAGCAGCAGACACCGGGGCCACAAGGTTCAAGATCAGCACACAGTCCAGGTGCTACTCTGCACTCCACTTAGAAAGCCAGGACGCACAATTGGTTTGGGGGTTTCAGGGGAAGAGAACAGAATCAGTGCTGGGTATATTAGGACTTGTGTACAGATATCCAGAAGACACATTAGATGAGGGTTACAAGTTTAGGAGGGGAAGCCCGGACTGGGGTTGTGGACATGGCAGCTGGCTGCCACCAGACATGGAAGAGACGAGAGCCCACCCAGGTAGTGAGGGCAGAAGAACACAGAACTGTTTCAGGAAATGCCAAAAAGCAATGACTCCCCTTCTCAGGGCCAAGCCGTACTTGGACTCTTTAAGATTCAAAATGAGGTTGGAAGTGTTAGGACACCAAGACAAATCAAAGGGCCCTTTACTGTCCTCCCCCTCCCTTTCCCAATGTCATGCTAAGCAACATACAGAAACCAGCACACAGTTTCTATCCCTCTGCCAAGGGTGGCGGCATTTTGAATGCCCAAGCAATCCTGTCCCCCTAGCTGGGTGCAGCTCACTCGTACAAAAGGGGACAGGAACTCTTAGCTATGACTAGGTGACAGGTTTTTTTTTTTTCCTAAAGATTTTATTTATCTGACATAGAGAGACAGTGAGAGAGGGGAACACAAGCAGGGGGAGTGGGAGAGGGAGAAGCAGGCTTCCCGCTGGGCAGGGAGCCCGATGCGGGGCTTGATCCCAGGACCGTGGGATCATGACCTGAGCCAAAGGCAGATGCCTAACGACTGAGCCACCCAGGCGCCTCTAGATGACAGGTTCTAAGAAATTATGTGTCCTTTATCCTTTTTCTCTCTTCTCCTGGGGCAGAAAGGGTTGGCTCTTGTTGATATTCAGCCATTAATAACTCATTTTCTTTTGAGGGCACAACCATACCTGTCTCATCTCATCTGAGGCAATTTCCCTTACTGTTCTCTATTTGAAAAATAAAAAACAAGCAAAATTCTTGGTCAAAGATAGACTTCTCATTGGAAATTAACAAGCTGTTTTTCTCTTATTGTGATATGTATAATTTCTGTCTGGTGTCTTAGTATAAATGTCTTGACAACAGACAAGAATCACTGCTCGTTAATCCTGTTTAACTTTTAAAAGGGAGAGGAAAAATTATTCATTATTTGATACAGCTTAAGGTTATCTTTTTTGTTGTTGTTTATATTGGTTTAACCCATGTCAAATGTAGTTTGGGGGGAAAGGACAAGTACCTTTGTATAGAATATACAGACCCAGCATCACACCGCGGGGCCCATGTGGGAGGGGTGCGGGAGACCACTTTCCCTGGGAACAGCAGTTCTAATCCCAGGAATGGCTCTTGACAGAAGGCTGGACAGCCAGGAGCACACTCATCCAGCCCCAATCTCAGCCCCTGCTTTAGCTCGGTTCCCATTTCCTGTGTCTCCCCCCTCCCCCAACTCCTTATAAAGAGCCCCAGGAGCCAAGACGAAGGAGAGGATCATGTCCCTCGGGGCATGTGGCCCATGTCTGGGGGAAGAAATATACACCACTGAACAGCAAGCACATGGGAGAGGAAAAGGGATACCATGGGAGAGAGAGAGGCAGGCACCCTGAGAGGTGGATGGGCCGAGCCCCCAGCCACCCCTGAAGGGGGCACTGCTTCCAGGTGTTCTTAAAAAAAGAAGAAAATCTTACAACCAAAGGGGAGGGGATGGAGTGGAGGGTGAGGAGTTGTCCCATTTACACACAACATTGTAAACATACACAGCCTATATTACATATGCTTCAGTCTGGTGTTTGCATGTCTGTCTGTCCGTCTGTCAGTCTGGGGGCTGGATCTCAGGAGCCTTGCCCACTACTCCCCCCCACCTCCACCTCCTTGCCCCACCCTGGGGACAGAACCTGGAACAGGTATGGTCCCCAGTCTTGGTGGCAACCAGCAGGCAGGGCCTGGGCCTCAGCCTCCACTCTGGCTCCAGAGTCCTGTGTGTGTATATGTGTATGCGCGTGTGCATGTATGTACACGGGGAACCTGTGTGCAAGTATGTACAAGGGGGAGTCACCTCACAGAGGCAGGCAGGTGAGGCTGCTCGAGGCGCAGCCCACCAGGGGTGGCTAGCTCACAAGTAGATTCTCCGCAGGTCTCCGGGCGCCGTGATGGCGTTGCACTGAGGGCAGAGCTTCTTGGCACCCAGGGTCTGCACCCAGCACTCCTCGCAGTGCATATGCCAACACTGGATGGACGTTAGGGGCATCAAGGAGGAATCCATACAGATGAGGCATCTGTAACGGTCCCCATGGGATAGCTGCCGTTCAAGTTCCCTGATCCGAGCCTTCAGGAACTCAAATGTGGTCACAGCTGAATCTTCGTGATTTTCTCGATGTCACTATTCTTGAAGGTCTTCTGCATGGCCTCCTGCTTGCTACTCTCCCCGCTGCTGGTAGATGGCATCTCGTCATTGGCCCATTTAGAAAACTCAGGCGTGATGCGTGTGCTGGGAGGGCCGCCACTTAGGACTGCCTCTCTCTCCTTGGCTTTACCAGGCTCCTTGCCTGTGCAGGGGATGACGTCAGCCTCCGTGTATTGCGGCTTCCCATACTCCAGAGTGTCATCCCCATCCACACCCAGGTCAGCGTCGCTGTCCGGATTCTCTTTGCCACTGCACATGACGAAGCCAGAGCCTCAGAAACCACCTTCCAGGAGAGTGATGGCCCGTATCCGCTTCTGCCTGCACCACTCATACTCCTCAAAGTGGTTGCTGTTTTCATGCTCGATGTCCACGGCATCATCCTCGGCCATGCAGGAGCCTTCCCTCTGCCCTTCATCTTGCTTCCTCCATTTCATTTTCCCAATTCGAGCATTCAGTTGGGTCTGCCGGTTGGCTCGCACTCGCAGGAAGGTTTCCTCCCTCCCTCTGGCCCCCCTGCTCCGCTGGCCGCTCCGGGCCCTCGGCACAGCCGCCGGGGGATGCTCTAACGTGACCCCATGGCCGCCGCACGGTGCCGCCCCAACCCTGGTCTCCGGTGCTCTGGGTCCTGCGGCCGCCCGGCTAACAAGGGTGCCAATGCAGGTGGATTCCCCCCGGCTGCCCCGCGGCGGCGGCGGCCATGTTGGCCCTTAAGGTTATCTTTCTTAACAGAGCCCAAGACAGAACTTTAGGGGAACATCTACAACTGGATGCTAGAAAGCAGCGTTAAGAAGGAAGAAACTATTAAAGAGGTCAGAGGGCCCAGAAAGCACAGTGTGTCCAAAGCAAGACAAGAATTTAGACACAAAAAAGGTCAAGACCCTAATCAGTGTCAAACCTGCAGTGCTGGTATGGGGGAGTGCTGGTACTGGGGGGGGTGGGCAGTGCTGGTATGGGCAAAGGGGATGCACAAGGCCCGCTGACTACTTCTGGAGGGTCCGTTGCAGAGTAGGGGGTAAAAGTCACAGTGCAAGAAGAAATGAGAGAGTCAAGGAAGGAAAATTAGTACAGAGTCTTTAAAGATGTTTGTCAGTACTGGGAGGGAGAACAAGACAGTAGCTTAACTCTTCACGAGGGGCTTCTTCAGGTCAGGGGAGGCTTGAGTGTGCCTTCAGGTAGAGCGGAACACCAGGAAAGATCCACGGGGAGGGGGGAAGGCTGATGGAAGCAGGCTCCTGACAAAGCAAGGGCAGATGAGATCAAGAGCCAGGCAGCTGTTTAGATTCAGGAGAAGGAAACAAGAGCACAGAGAAAAACCAACAGGAGGTGAAGGGGAAAGCCGAGGGAGGTCTTCTCGAGGGTTGTCCACAATCCCACAGAAGTAGGGGAAATATTGTCTCTCAGTATAAAAATTAAGAATGGAATTACAAACTTAAAGAGAATGAAAAAATGGCTTATACCAGCCCTAGGAAAGAATGATACAGGATCCAAAAGGAGTTAAACAACAGATTGCTGAGCAGAAGAAAGGCCCAACTGAGGCAAGGTGACATATGGCTTTTCCATAACCCATTCAGTAACACTCTGCTGTGTGGTTTGAATAATCTTTAGCAATGTTCACTAGCCCCAGAGCCAAAAAAGATCAATACTCAGGGGCTGGAGAACAGCAGAGGGTAGAGGAGGCCAAGGTCGCTAGAATGGCCGCAAGGATATGACTGAACCTACAAATGATGCAGGTCTTCACTGAAAATAAGTAAAGGCAAGAATAAACACACTAGCTGAAAAGTCAGGGTAAAAAAAGGCACGGAGATATGGAAATGTTCTGGAACTGGAAAGTGGTAATGGTTGCACAACATTGTAAATACAATAAATGCCACTAGTGGTAAATTTTATGTTATGGGTATGGAGAGCTCTGTGTTCCCTGGGTAAATGTGTCAATTCCATCTTGTGTAATATTTTAATGTTGTCCATTCATGGAAATTCCACTAACAACTTTCAGGACAGATCTAAAAAAAGTGAGAACACCTTCCTAACTGTTTCTACCAAGAAGTTATGTTGCTGGCTCCCCACTCAGATCTCATCAGAATATTTTCTACTTCTCTGCCTCAAGGCCTAGCTAGAACACAGTATCCAAATTTCAACGCTGGATGGAAAGGCAGCCCACTCGCACATGTGTAGACCATTCATCTTTATTTCTTCCCACAGAGCTCACCCTCTTTTCCTCAATCCATCTCTGAAAGGTTAAAGAATGAAGACCCTCATTTTCATTGTTTGAAAACAGTGATTCTCAAAATGTAGTCTATAGATGGGGAGGGTTCCCCAAGACCCTTTCAGGTGGCCTGAGAATAATACTAAGAGTTAACTTGTCCTCTTCACCGTGCTGACATCTGCACGGACGGTGCCAAAGCCCTGGTGGGTAAAAGTGCGGGTGCCTTTGGACCACTCAAGGCACCGCTCCCAGATGGCACTGGTCACCACTGTATTCTTCATAGCCACATGCTCGCAGAAAAAAGAAATTGTTCTACTTGAGAATGTCCTTAATGCAGACGAAAAATTACTAGTTTTATTAATCTTGGCCATTACAGATTGATATTTAATATTAACAAGCTTTATAACTGACATGATGGAGTGGGAAATAAGCACTGAAATACACTGCACGTCTTGAGTGCTGCTACACTAGCTGCTCTCTTCATGGAATTCAAAGAATGAGTGAGAGTCAAACACTGGGTGTTCAGACTTTGGTATGTGGCAGGTGTTCATCCTCAAAACAAAACAAAAAATGAAGTGACCCTATCACTTCAAGGAAAACAACTGACAAATTGTTGTAAATGATAAAAATTGAAGTTTCATGCAAAAATTAGAACTGTGGAAAACTAATCTCTGCCTCTACCTAGACAGCTTCCCAAAACATACAGATTTTTCTGATGAGACAAGGGTGATGTTAATGAGTGTGATTTTTATATAAGGAAACATACTAATATAACCCTGTGAACCAACACTTTCCAAAAGACCACTATAAAAGGTCATAAAATCATGCATGTTTTGGGGCACCTGGGTGGCTCAGTCGTTAAGCATCTGCCTTCGGCTTAGGTCATGATCTCAGGGTTCTGGGATCGAGCCCCGCATTGGGCTCCCTGCTCAGCGGGAAGCCTGCTTCTCCCTCTCCCACTCCCCCTGCTCGTGTTCCCTCTCTCGCTGTCTGTCAAATAAATAAATAAAATCTTAAAAAAAAAAAATCATGCATGTTTTAAGATCTATTCCAAGTACAAGACAGACCCCCATGGATTTTAATTTAGCAAAGAATGAAAAATTCATTGATTAGGTTTTCAGATTCCTTATTGCAATTAACCTTGATGAAACCACCACTTCTCTTTTTTTTTGGTGCACCATCAAAGAATAATATTCTGAATTATCGGAAAAGGTGAATAACTATTCCTCCCTTTCCCAAATATGGATCTGTGTGAGGATGGATTCTCTTCCCGTACTTCAACCAAACCCTAACATACAACAGACTGAATCAAAGAGGTAGATTTAAGAATCCAGTGGTCTTCATTTTTAAAAATGTACAACACTGCTGTTCTATGTTTTTGTTTTGAACAATAGTTATTTTTCACAAAAATATGCTATTTACACTAACATGTCGTAAGCTTATTGCTAAAATAAACTAAAATTTTTTGTTTTTTCATATGGCAAATATCAAACAATATAATCCACATAAACAAAAAAAATCTTTGAAATTCTCAATAACCTTTTAGAGTATAGAGTGTTGAGATCAGAAAGTATAAGAACCTCTGCTCTCAAGCAAAGGTTACAAACTAATGGGACATGAGCCAACTCTAGCCCAAAGACCTGTTTTTTAAACATCTGAATCAGTTGCATACATTTAGAAATTGGGGAAAGTCACAACTCACATAAAAATCCCTATCTCTGGCTTCTCCTGAGAAATCAGGGTATCTGGCAAGACCAGGCCCATATTCCACATGGCACAAACCGGCTGGCAGAGAAAAGCAGCCTCCCCCTTAACTCAGGTGGATGGTCTCTGGTTCACTGCAAGGGCCAAGCTCATTACCTGCCCTGCCTACAATGGGACCTACATGTGACCCTGATTAAACATCTTGCCTCCCATCCAGGAGTGACCTTTTTCGTGAACAAGCCATGGGCACAGTACAGCATTTATTTGTAATTCTCATTCCTTACTAAATTCCCTGAAGGCTTGGCAACTCCCAACCACCAATTAGAAACTGGAGTAACTGCCAGAGCCTTGCTTTCTTTGATTAGTAACACATTAAATATGGCTCCCATCCCAGTCTATTCTGTGAAAACTAAGTAAACTCTCTATGTTGTCTCTGGGAGAAAAAATGGCCACACGCACTCAAAAATTAATAGTGGGGCCAAAAAGAATCTTAAACCCTACTACCCTTCGAGCGGGGGACTCAGCCTCAAAATGATTTCAGGTGCAAAATCAGGCTGGCTTTCAACACTAGGCAGATCTGTAATCCTCTTCAATCTCTACGATGTTTCTGCTAAAAACTCTACTGCATCTGTGAAAACTTCAGAGCTGTCCCAGGGAGCCTCATGTCTGAGAGACTCTTTTAGTGAGCCCCTGAGATATTTCTGGATCCCTTTTGGACGGAGGACCAAAGCCAAGGGCTTTAAATAGAATAATCTGCCAGAATGGGCTGATGAGCAACCCATGGCTATTAGGGTTTCCAGATGTACTCACTGGTATGCCACGACCCTGAAAGCATCGCACGTCCTCTTCAGGAAGAGGGGTGGGGACAACAAAGTATGCTGGCAATCTAGAAGAAAGAGATGTCATCAGTTTTAGTACTGGAGTAAGTCACTAAATATGAAGGCTCAACTTTAATGAAGTGAGGAAGCAAAACACAGTAGTAAGGACACGAAGCTTATTTCCCTCTTAAGAAGAACCAATGCAGACGAACTATCTCCAGCCAAATCAGCCGGGACTCTCGGTTCAAATCCTAGCTCTTCCTCTGATTCTGTGTGACCCTAAGTAAGCTACCCCACTTCTCTGGGTCTGTTTCCTCATCCATGAAATGAGGGGACTGGAATATATGATACCTACAAGTATATGAATTTCAAAATTGGGAGTGCTCTTTCTCATCACATAGGGGCAATTAAGCACCCATGTTTTCAGTCAGCTAATATAAAAACCAGTAATCACAATGACTGCTGCCTAGACATTTTATCAAGCATTCTGACAAGAAACATTTAACTGCTTCCTGTAGGCCAGACTTAAATTCCTTAACACAATTATTCATTTTACCCTGACAACTCTATGAGGTATGTACTATTATTCCATTTCACAGCTAGAGAAACTGAGCACCACTAAGGCCCTTCACAGATTATACAGCTAGTAAGCATTTGTAGAGCTATGACCTGAACCCAACCAGTGTGGCTTCAGTTTCTATATGAGAAAATTTAGGTTCTAAAAATGACCTGTTAAGTGGTAGGAAGTGGGAAAGTTAGGTTTTCAGAGTTGCAAAGATCAAGAGATATACAGAGACACCACCTCTTCCTCTAGTTAGCAAATGCAGGTTTCTATTAATAAGAAACCTGCTAAGTTGAATCACTGTGGAGCTGGAAAACCCTTTCACTCAAAGAGCTTGATATAAAGCCTCAAGGGAAGTAAGAAGGTGTCTATGGTGTAAGAACTACAATGGAAAATAATGGATGGTACCTGTATGCATGCTGCATGTTTGAAGTCAGTCCTGTAAGTATCAGGTGATGGGACAGATGGACTTTCTAAGTTGAACAGGTTGGAATTTGAATGTGATCAAGTCCCTAGATCTAATAAATCCCTAGGGAATGGGGCACCATTTTAAACACCAGCAAAATCCAGATTATAGGCAACAATCAGAAAATAGCCTGGTTTCTTCAAATAAATTGCAAGAAAACAAATGGTGGGAAGCTCTACAGATTAAGAGACTTGAGAAACCTATCAATCAATTGCAAGATAATCAATATCACTGAGTCTTCATTAATGATAAAATGGATAAAAAGATGAAAAACTGTTCTAAAAATGTATAAAAACAATGGGGAAATTTTTGAACACTGACTTATGTTACTGAATGATACTGACTGAGGATTTTAATGCTAAATTTGAAAAGCGTGATAATGGTTTTTTAATTTTTTATTGTTATGTTAATCACCATATATTACATCATTAGTTTTTGATGTAGTGTTCCATGATTCATTGGCGTGATAATGGTTTTATGGTTATATTTATAAAAAGAGTTCTTAATTGTTAGAGATGTATACTGAAAAATTCATGAATGAAATGTGATGAGGTCTGGAATTTATTTCAAAATAATCCAAGGGAAGCACAGAGAAAATAGGATTAGGCATGAGTTAATAATTGTTGAAGGGGGGGTGATGGGTAAAAGGGAATCTATCATAGTCTCTTTTATACTGCTTGAAATTTTCCATTAAAAAAAATCTTAAAGGTAATTAAAAAGAAAAAAACCTCTCATTATATTTTAACGTAGGACCAGGTTTGAAAAACACTGGTCAAGGACAAGATACTTCAAATCATCAAAATTGTTTTAATGCATAGGTGGTAAGGTATCCCCTCTTCAGGTGTTATCACTGACGTAAACAAACAAACCCTCCCCAAAAAATCTCTTCACATATCAATGAACTCAGGCTGCCCATTAAAATCACACGGGAAGATTAAAAACCTCCCTACATCCAGGCTCCCCCCACAGAACTATTAAGTATATCAGAAGCTTGAAGAAAAAAATCCGAAGCTCAAGAGCTCCCCAGTGTACAAGGAGGATGACAGCTGTTGTTCTAGAAGATCCTGCTACTCCAAGTATGCAGCAGCATCACCTGGACAGCACATTTCTCCAGCTCAACCTCGGACCCACTGAATCAGAATCTGCATGTTAATCCCTGGATGACCGTGGAAGTAGCGCTGCGCCAGCAACACACCAACAGACCACAGTTTCTCCGCCTTCACAGGAGAGCTACCTGCGGGTTTGGTTTAGCCCTGAGTCTCAGCTCATTCTGCAGAGCTGGGGCCACAAGGTTTTTTAAAGATTTGCATGTCTTCCCCTTCTAGTACTAGTGAGGTTGAATTTTTTACCATGTTGGTTAGCCAGTTAATTTTCTCTTATAAAGAATCTTCCATCAAAGGGGGGGAAAATGTCAGAACCAAGTGTATTAGCATATGCAGCATGAATTGGCTCCAGAAAGGAGGCTGCACAGAGATGGACAGCTCTGCACCAGTGAGAGGAGTCTGAGATGTCCTCTCTTGTCCCAGCAAACTACTAGGAGGTTCCACAGGCTCTCTGCTGTGAGGCTCCCAATGTCCACAAACAGCTAACCCTCCCTCCTTGGAGAGCAGTCATTCTACTCATCAGGATGAGCTTCCAAACACAAAGTCAACGGCCTTTCCAACTACAGGACAACTTTATTATTGAAGGAATAATAACAAAGGCTAGGCCTTCGTTAGGGTGAGGAAACCCTCCGAGGGACAACAGCAGGCCAGCAATGTCTTCCTGGGGCAGCATCAGTTCACAGGCCTGTGTGACACACGCCCATAGGGTAATGGACCTTCTGATATCTTGACAGGGAGGCAGGATGGCAGAAAAAAGGCTTTTCAGGAGAGGGAAGACAGGTACTGGAATAGCCAGCTCTGACCTGGGGAGAAGATGAAGTAGACGCTCAGTTTCCTATTATCCAAACTGACTGGAGTGCCCGCTAAGCACTGGAGGAAGGGCTTTCATTACTTTACTCATTCTGGTTCCTATTTCTTGAAGCCTCTTAAAACCAAGAACTAGGGGCGCCTGGGTGGCTCAGTCGGCTAAGTGACTGCCTTCAGCTCAGGTCATGATCCTGGGGTCTTGGGATCGAGCCCCGGGTCCGGCTCCCTGCTCGGCGGAGAGCCTGCTTCTCCCTCTCCACCGCCCCCCACCCGCCCCGCCGCCTGCCACTCTGCCTACTTGTGCTCTCTGTCAAATAAATAAATAAAATTAAAAAAAAAAAAAAAAAAAACTAAACCAAAAAAACCAGGCACTATACTTGGTACTGAGGATATAATGATGAAAAAAAAAAAGGGTCCTTGATTCTCCAGAGTTGACAGGTTGCAGAAACAAACATTTCCAAATGGTGACACAGATAAAAATAAACTCACAATCGTAGGAAGTGCTGTGAGGAGAGGCATGAGCACAAAGAAAGATCTCACTGAGACCTGACCTAGTCTTGGGCAGGCTCCCTACTAAAGTAACACCTGAGCTAAGATCTGACAAGTAAGATGGAAACAACTACCCTTGTGCTGCTAAAAAGCAAAAAGAGCATCCCAGACAGGAGACCACACAGGCAAGGCCTATGGTAGGGGGTCAGTATGGTCAGAGGAAGGTAGAGGGGGGAGTCAGGCAGAAGTCAAACCATGAAAGGCCTTGTAGATACAGAGAATGGATGCTGGGGGACCAGAGTGGGTGGTGGAGACCATGTAGGCAGCACCACAGTGGTCCAGGTGAGAAACAAAGCACAACTTGCCCTGTATCTTCTCCACAGGGCAGAAAAGGGTAGGGGACTGTATGTACGGCTGGGGCCGTCCCAGGGATATGTGTTTGCGCCGAGTGCTCCCAGAACTAAAATCTTGCCAAAGCCCCATTTTCCCTGCTAACCACTAATTAAAAGCTTCCTTCCCATGGGCACCTGGGTAAAGCTGAGTCAGTTGGGCATCTGATTCTTAGTTTCAGCTCGGGTCATGATCCAATGGGTCCTGGGATCGAGCCCCACTTCAGGCTCCACACTCAGTGGAGTGTCTGCTCAAAGATTCTCTCCCCCTCACACACTCACTCACACTTGTGCTCTCTCTGAAATAAATAAACCTTTAAAACCTTCCTCCCCACCTGCCTTTTCTACCAGGTATATTTTTGATGCTGACAACTAAATAAATACCAATGAATTTAATCAGTATGTGACAGGATTTTTTAAAAACAATTCTCGGGGGTGCCTGGGTGGCTCAGTTGTTAAGCATCTGCCTTCGGCTCAGGTCATGGTCCCAGTGGACCTGGGATCGAGCCCCGCATCGGGCTCCCTGCTCCGCGGGAAGCCTGCTTCTCCCTCTCCCCACTCCCCCTGCTTGTGTTCCCTCTCTCGCTGTGTCTCTCTCTAATAAATAAATAAAATTAAAAAAAAAATAAAAACAATTATCGGAATGGGGACGCCTTCTATCAGCGTCAACATATTACAAACTATCACCTCCTAGGTGCAGGGGTTTCTAACCTCTTTCTGAGCAAGAGCTAGCTTTCCGTTTTCAAGCTCTGTGACTGGAAAGAGCGGGGAGGAGGAGAAGGGCAGGAATGGGGCCGTGACATTTGCTCTGCAGGTCCCTCCCCACTGTCATTCCGGGTTGTGCTGTCAGGAGAGCTAAGTTTATAAATGTTTGAGATTGGGGAGGCCTGGGTGGCTCCGTTGGTTAAGCACCTGCCTTTGGTTCAGGTCATGATCCCAGGGTCCTGGGATCAAGCCCTACCTCGGTATCAAGCCCTGCATTGGGCTTCTTGCTCAATGGGGAGTCTGCTTCTCCCTCTCCCTCTGCCTGCCACTCCCCCTGGCTTGTGCTCTGTCAAATAAATAAATAAAATCTCTTTTAAAAAGAAATATCGGTTAAGCATCTGCCTTCGGCTCAGGTCATGATCCCAGGGTCCTGGGATCGAGCCCCGCATCAGGCTCCCTGCTCAGCGGGGAGCCTGCTTCTCCCTCTGCCTACTTGTGCTCTCTGTATCTCTCTGCCAAATAAATACATTAAAAAAACTTAAAAAAAAAAAGAAATACAAATTTTATGAAATTGCTAGCAGGATATTGAAGAGTATGTTCCAAAATGAGAAGATTCAAGCTTCTAAAAAAGAATTATGCAGGGGCGCCTGGGTAGCGCAGTCAGTTAAGCATCCAACTCTTGGGTTTTGGCTCAGGTCATGATCTCAGGGTTGTGAGATCAAGTCTTGCGTCAGGCTCAGCGCTCTGTGGGGAGTCTGCTTGAGATTCTCCCTTTCCCTCTGCTTCTCCTGCTTGTGCACGTGCGCACTCTCTCTCAAATAAATCTTTTTTAAAAAAGTATTATGCAGAGTCAGCCTTTAAAAATGTAGGTCAGGGGCGCCTGAGTGGCTCAGATGGTTAAGCATCTGCCTTCGGCTCAGGTCATGATCCCAGAGTCCTAGAATCAAGATCAAGCCCCACATCCGGCTCCCTGCTTGGCGAGGAACCTGCTTCTCCCTCTCCCTCTACTGTTCCCCCTGCTTGTGCTCTCTCACTCTCTGTCAAATAAATACATTTTTTTTAAATAAAATAAAAATAAAAAAATGTAGGTCAGATCACATCATACCTCTGCTCAAACTTTTCCTCACTGCACGATAAATGCTGAAAGCCTCCTCCCCTTCACCATCCAAACACCTCCCTCTGCCCCGACCTCACCCCCTACTACTCTGTCCCTTGATGGCTCCTCACCAGCCCCTGGGCTCCTTGCTGTTCCCTCACAGAAGCCAGACAACACTCCACCTCAGGGTCTTTGCCTCTACCGTCCCCTGTGCCCGACCAACCCTCCCCACCAACACTTCCAGCACTCCCTAGCCCCTGTGATCTATTTTTCTCCATAGCACTTACTACCTTTTAATACTCTCTGATCACTCATTTATTCTATCATTGTTTTCCTCCCACTAGTGTGAAAGTTCCAGGACGGCAGGAATTTTTAGGCTCTTTGTTTACTGCTGTATCTCTAGTAGCCAGGACACTTCCTGGTGCACAGTGGCCACTCAAAGATTTTTTTTAAAGATTTACCTATTTATTTGAGAGAGAGAAAGAGTGTGCACACAGGGGGAAGGAGAGAGAGGGAGGGAGAGAGAGAAGCAGGCTCCCCACTGAGCAGAGACTGACGCAGGGCTCAATCCCACAACCCCAAGATCATGACCTGAGCCAAAACCAAGAGTCGCACGCCTAACCAACTGTGCCACCCAGGTGCCCTGCCAAAGATTTTTATTGAATAAATGAAGTGCTAAGTAAAAGGAAAGCAAATATACAATATAAATTCAAAAATGCCTCTAATAGTTTTACACTTAGACTCTACATACAATGGGAAAAAAAAGACACAAATTCACTTTTGAATGTTTTAAGGGACATCTTAAGGGTTTCTTAAGCACAGTACCAACATGGAAAACGTGGACCCCTCCTACGCTGCTGATGGGAGTGTAAATGGTACAGCCACTGGGGAGACAGTTAAACAGAGTTATCATATGACCCAGCAATTCTATCCTAGGAATACACACACACACACACACACACACACACACACAACTGGAAACCTAAAACCTTGTAAACAAATGTTCATAGCAGCATTATTCATGATAGCCTATCAACTGATGAATGGATAAATAAAATGTGGTCTATCCATACCATGGAATATTATTCAGCAATAAAAAAGAATGGAATGCTGCTACATGCTACAACATGGATGAGCCTTGACAACATTATGCTAAGTGAAGAAGCCAAGCATAAAGACCACTTATTATCAGACTCCATTTATATGAAATCTTGAGACTAAGCAAACTATGGAGACAGAAAGTAGATTAGAGGTTGCCTAAGGCTGGGGGTGCTGAGGGCACATGGGGAGCAACTACTAAGCGGGGTATGAGGTTTCTTCTGAGGCTGATGAAAACATTCTAAAATTGACTGTGGTGATGGTTGCACAACCCTGTGAATAGATTTCAAAATACTGTGTACCTCAAATGTGTGAATCGTATGGCATGTGAATTCAATCTCAATAAAGCCATTAAAAAAAAAAAAAAAGCAGAGCACTGAATGCTTACCTTTCACCAACTTTATAGCCTTCATTGACACTCACTGCTTTGTACTTGACATTGCCTTTGGTCCGCTCCAATTCCCAACACCAGTCCTTAAGTGTGTCAAACATTACCGTATGGTTCTTGGGATCGGTGGCTAACAAAACAAATTTAAAAAGAAAGTCTTGTCATGAAGTACAGGTATTTTAATGATGTGAAAGTGGATCTGTAAGCCCCAATTTTGTTCATTAAGCCCATTTTTATCCAAGCACAGCAAGTTCACTGCTTAATCCTAACCTTGTTCCTTTTTTTTTGTCATTAACTCAAAATTATGATGAAGGGTCTGTCTTTTTATACTGGAGGAAAGGAGGTGTTCTTGTTCCACTCCTTGCAAAAGTAATTTATAGCTCCATTTTCAGTCATCTGACCATGAGATAATTTATATAACATGAAAGATCCTGTGAAACACTAGAAGACAGGCTTGGCACAAATGCTACAAATAATAAAATATTTTTAGCCCTACCAATATGTGCATAAGATGGCAAACTCATTTGAATAGCATGTCAGATCCCTGAATGTAAATCCTCCTTCAATTTGCAGATGCATTCATTGCCAACAAGAGGATTTTCCAGTGTGACATAGTTACTAATGGCCATCACCAGATCAGACAGCTGTGGTGAGGGTCAGGGCTTGCTAGTCAGGGACTGCACCATGGTCATGGAGACTTCTGTCCCTCACCCTGCATTAGGGGGAAATGTCCAGGACCACTACGCTTGCAGCCCAGATGTGTCCTTGGTCCTCTCCTAAGCCACAGACCACTGGGTGACATGCATCAAAACAGTCTCAGCTATTTACACATATCAGTTCAAGCCCTTGTGCATTTCAAAAAAGAAACCCAAGCATTCTGGGGAAAACAGTGTTTGATAAAACTCCCCCATGCTATTTTATTAAAATAAAACCAGATCGTAGTACAAACGATAATAAGAATAATGACAAAAACAGTGGTTAAGCTTATATAGCACTTAGTATGTGCCAGGTACTGTTCTGAGCATACTATGTTTTATTAACTCCATCTTCACAATCCTACAGGGTAGGTAATATTAATTCCTCCATTTTACAGATGTGGCAGAGAAAGGTCAAGAAACTTGCCTAAGGTCACAGAGCTAGGCAATGGCAGAACTGGAATCCAAGCCCAAGCAGCTGTAAAGGATTTCCATAAAGTAATAAACACCAAAAAAATTTCCCCATGGACACAAATAATAGTAAGATTCCTATTCAGAGTAGATAATTCTTTTAGCAACACAGATAAGTCCTTCCCTAAAATGCCACGTCACAGTATTCAGGACCTTTCAGCCAAAGCATATTTTGTGAATTATTAAGCCAGAAACTAACTGAAGATGTTCAGGCTGCAAAGCACCCACCTCTACAAACCCCTACTAAACGCAAAAGTTAACTGTTCAATTAGCATCCATCAGTTATAACATTTACTTCTCAAAAAATGGGGGTTGGAAAGAGGATTAAAAAAAAAAGATGGAAAATAGAATAGAAGATGCCACATTATCCTGGGCCTTGTGACACACACACAAAACAAAACAAAACAAAACACCACTAGGTGAAGAAACTGCGAGAGTCAATCAACGTAAGGGTTGGAACACAGATCAACATAGTCTTGGGGAGCCAAGAAACTATCCTATACTGAGTCTGGACCAAGAGTCAGGATATAAGGAAGAGACAGAATTCTTAAAAATAGAGTATGATTTTTCAAATGTAAACCCAGTAGATGTTTATATAAATTATAGTAATTCATAAATCAGTCATATTTTGTGTAGCTCATATTGCACCAAGCTGTTGTAAGCCAGTTACTTAGCACTTGAACGTGTAGCTACAGTGAAAGGATCTGTCATTCTAAGATGAACTTACTGAATTAAGGAACTAATTTTATGTTCAGTCTAACGCTAGAGCTAAGCATTATCTTAAGTTAGTGTAATTCTCTGAAATAATCCACCCTGAATAATACAGTTATACTTTCAATTAACCCTCACTTAATTGACTGTACCACACGTGCTATGGATTTAACAATTTATAATCTTAACACTTCAACCAAGGCTTTAACACTGCTGTTTTTATAATGAGAAAACACCTGCCCCCAAAATTTAGTGTCATCCCCAGGATCACACCACTACCGAGCAGCTAGGCAAGGACTTGGAACTCAAGTGGGACAGACTCCAAAACTCACAGCTTTTCTACTAAGTTACCATAGTCCCCAAAATGCAACCTGCTCTCTCAGATATCTACATCTCTGCACATGCTGATCCCGGTTGCCTAAAATACTCCTCTGTGCCCACCAGACACCCCCACATCCTCCACTATCGGCTCCAGCACAGCCTGTGCCCTGTGACAGCCTCCCCGCACCACCCGCAGTGTGACCAGTCCCTCCACCAAAGGACACAGCTCTCAGCTGTCTCTGCTTAGACTTGATGCTCATAAAGGACAGGGATTTAGTCCTACCCACTTCCATCCCCAAGTCCTGACCCACAGCAAGCGTTCAAAAATGTTGAACA
Organism: Callorhinus ursinus; assembly: GCF_003265705.2. NCBI lineage: Eukaryota > Metazoa > Chordata > Mammalia > Carnivora > Otariidae > Callorhinus > Callorhinus ursinus. Next base: position 67,799,876 of record NW_027397065.1, on the reverse strand, counting down.
AATGAGCAGTTCAACTCTACACTCCAGAAGGCCCCATGTATGCTGTTAAACTAACATGCCACTTCCCTAACGAAAAGCACATAGCACACAGGGTCACTCAACATCAACCTGATGTTAAGATTGACCGGCAGAGTGAGGAAACAGACCGAGGAGAGAGATGGAGAGAAGACAGACATCTGTGGAAACACTGTACAATGCTAGCCATTATTAATAGCGAATTCAAACGACCAATGTTTCTTAGTTAAAAAACTGCTCCCTTTTTCAGTGAACTGAATGGAAGACATTTAGAATTTAAGTTATGTAAGCATATTTGCTTTCTGATGTGCTCTCTTATGTACAACTGCTGTTCCATTTCCCCAGAGGATGTTCTGGTTGTTTAAAGGCTTTCTAGAATGCAAGACATTCTCTAAAGTATTATGAAATGAAATCAAATACATTAAGGTGGAAAAAAAAAAACCAAACAGGATTATTTTAAACTTGTCTGAATTTTCTCTACAGTCTCACATTCCCCGTTATAATACATTGATTTTATCTTTCGTAAGAAACAACCAAACCAATAATACCTCACAAAAAAAGCAAATAAACCTAAAAGATAAGTTAAAGCAATAAAGATCACAGGAAAAAAAAAATAGAAACTTTTTTTTTTAATGTTTTATTTATTTATTTGAGGGAGAGATAGCGAGAGAGCAGGAACACAAGCAGGGGGAGCGGGGGTAGAGAGAAGCAGGCTTCCCGTTGAGCAGGGAGCCTGATGTGGGACCCAATCCCAGAACCCTGGGATCATGACCTGAGCCAAAGGCAGATGCTTAACAACTGAGCCACCCAGGCGCCCCGAAACTTTTTTTTAAGAAACGTGAATGACTTACCCAAGCAAGAGGCAATCAATTGCTAGGAAAGAGGAAAAAGAAACTCATGGATGGGTTTTTGCTTGCTAGTTTCAGGTAGGAATTTAAAGGGTCTGCCTACCTGCAAATTAGAACCCAGAAGACACTCACCTGTATTGTTTTGTGCAGCAGCTGCATAGGAAAACAGAAATAATCTTTTAAGCAGTTTCGGAGCCTGGGTATGATGAATTATGCCACTGACAATCTAGGAAAGAACCAAACAATGGGTATAGTCATACTTTTGGCAGATAAACACTTAGCTGTCTAGGTTTCCAGCATGCTAATAGGCTCCTATGGGCATCACGCAAACTCTGAGGTCTCTATGATATTACCTTTTGGAATAATGCCAAGTAAATAGAATGTTAACAGTTTTGTCAGGTCTACTAAGAGCTTTGAATTTCTAGGGAAAACTTTAAAGATTTTATTTATTTATGTTTGTTTGTTTATTTGAGAGAGAGAGAGAGAAAAGGGAAAGGAGCAGAGAGGGAGGGGAAAGAATCCCAAACAGACTCTGTGCCAAGCAGAGCCCAAGGCAGGGCTCAATCCCATGACCCTGAGACCATGACCTGAAACCAAGAGTTGGATGCCCAACTGACTGAGCACCCTGGCACCCCTGAATTTCTAGGGAAATTTAAAAAAAATTTTTTTTTTTTAATTTATCCATTCATTTGAGAGAGTGAGAGCACATGCGTGTGGGGGGGGGTAGGGAAAGGGAGAGAGAGTCTTAAATCAGACTCAGTGTGGAGCCCAATGTGGGGCTCGATTTCACAATCCTGAGATCATGACTTGAGCCAAAGTCAAGAGTCAGGTGCCCAACCACCCTGGCGCCCGATTTCTAGATAAATTTTTAAAACATAGTCTCATTTATCAAAAACAAGGTGCTACAAAAACTTAAGTGCCATGTTCAGATACTCTAAAAATCTGACACATCAGAGACATAGGGCTAATATCAGACAATAACCAAGACACTTAGCTATTCTGATCCACTTGTGGACTTTAAGACCTTCTCCTAGAAGATTAGAAAAAGAAATCAATCCATTGTGCTTTTTGTCTGAAGTTTCCAAACAAAAGTATGTTTGGACAGATAGCTAAAACCATCATTCAAAATGAAGTTTCTGGCTTCTCAGGTACTTTCCCTATATACACCACTCTTTTCCTGCTCAGAATAGATACCGGAGTCATGTTCATTATTCTAACTGAACTACCACACTCCCTGAAAGAAAACCAAGGAGTTACCCGTAACTGTGTATAACTCAACTGTAGCCAGAACGACAGGTGAGCCAGCCCCTCTCCACATTTCCCCTGATGGATTTACCAGGACAGTGGCAAGTTTGAGACCTTCAATACTTTAGTGACAGAGTCGCAGAAGTTACAGTGACAACTATAATCAGTTCTTCCAGTTACATATTTCTATTTGCTGCAGCAACCAGATTAAGTTTCCTTGGTGTCCAAAATCACAGGCCTCATTTGGTAACTCGGCTTTGCCCGTCTGCCCCATGTACCTCTTCCTCCTCCCACATACTTCTACAACTTCCCAGATATGAACTCCTCTGTTCTAGGACTTGGGGGTCTCTACTACTACTTTTTGGAAAGACTGTCAGAGGTGGGAGAAGAAGCTTGCCTCCTGCCCCTGGTTTATCACCTCCCACTCTTTAGAGGCTCCAGGAATAAAACAATCACGAACTCTAGGATTAAAGGTAGCATGTGCCAACATAATACGCAGGCATGCTTCACCAAATTCTCTCTCAATTCTAATCAAAGCATATGATTATAAGCCAATTTCAACTTTATGGAGTGAAATGCACCCCCTCCACCTTCATGCAATATAAGCAAAAAGAGTTAGTGGTGATACATGATGGGAAAGAAAACCTACAAATACATGCAACTAGTTACCCTTTTGACTTCCTCTTCTTTTGTGTACCTCAGACCAAAGTGGAACACTCGCAGGTCTTTGCAGTGGATGATGAGTTTCTCAGGGTATTTCTTCAGTTGTCCAAAGAGAGGTTTCTTTTTCTCATCAAACACTACACATTGATGATGAAATCAAGAAGGGAAATCATGTTATAGGCAAAAAGTTAATGCTGAGGAAACAAGTAGACTATTCACACCTCTCAAAAGTGAGAGGAAAGGTGCTGTCTTCGAAGTAACTGTCAGCAGGGGCCCCGGCTCTCTGACAATGGGCAGCGTTCTTCATTCCTCTGGACAAGCTCAAAATGGACTGACTCCAGAAGCTAAGATTACAAAAGATGGAAGGGGGTCACTAGGGATATGCTGTCAAGACAGTTGAGACCTGGCTTTATGGCCAGGGACACCTCCTGACACTTCCCTCCCTGCCCCGGAATTTGAACCGCACAGCACCTACCGGTGTTGGGATCATCTTAAATGGCTACTGAATGATTTCTGAAAAAGCCCTTACTGCCAAAATATAGAACTGAAGCACAGAGAGGCTTGACCCTTAGCAACTCAAGCAGAGTTGAGTTGCAACTCAGCAACCCTGAGCAGACTCAGAGTACAGTGCAACAAACCTTTATCAGATTAGTCTTTAGAGTAAAACCTACACACCTCACACGGATAGTCACAAGTATGATCTAGCATACAATGGCACTGCAGAGTATTAGAAGAGGTTCCAAATTCAAGTGCAAGCTCCTCCAGCTAAGTGGCCCCGAATAAGCCACTTTACATCTCAATTTTCTAATCCATAAAACTGATTTAAACAAATATGTAAAGAAATTTTAGTAAACTGTAAAGGACCACAGAAATATTATCATTATCAACCATACTTCCAAAGGCTGGCAACACCCCAGGGGAAAAGATACTTACCTCCATAAATCTGATCAACACAGTGGAGTGTGATGTCATTTTCTCCTATAACCTTATTCTTAAATTGGGTTTCCTAAAAGATTCAAAAGGAAACAACTGTGACTCCTTTCTGTGCCCTATTAAACATTTACAGGCAGAGCAAATCACCATTTTCCAATTGCACATTAGGAAAAACAGAGAGGGGGTGGGTGGAAGAAATGGGTGAAGGTGGTCAAAAGGGGCAAACTTCCAGTTATGATAAACAAATCATGGGATGTAACATAGAGCCTGGTGATTATAGTTAATACAACTGTATTATATATTTGAAAGTTGCTAAGAAAGATCTTCTCATAAGGAAAACAAATTTGTAACTGTATAAGGTAAGAGATGTTAACTAAACTTATTCTAATAATCATTATGCAATAGACATGTATCAAATCATTACGTTATATTCCGTAAAATAATAGGATGTTATATGTTAATTATATCTCAATAAAACAGTGGAGAAAATTGAGTGTATACTCTAAAAAACAAACAGGGAAATGGAGCCGGCCACATTCTCTAGGAAAGGGATGATGAAGTGTGCGAGGAAAGCTGGTAAGCACTTTTTTTTTTCCAAACCCAAGCACGACATGCCATTCCTGGGCTGCTCCCAGGCAAACTGGCCATGCCACAATCACTTGGAGAGGTTAGGATTTCTCTACACAAATGCAAACTGGTGAGTGACAGCTACAGGAAGGCACGTTTAGGAAGAAAACACTGTGAGTGCTGTCTGTATTCGGACGGGACAAGGAGCCAAGCCACTAGAGCAGACAGCAGAGCAGGAGACCACACTCCCAAGGCAGCAGGGGCGGGCTGGGACCACTGAGTTTGCATCAACATACAGCGCGTCCCCCGAGGACGTGGGCTGTCCTCTCCCTCACTCCACTTGCCTATTCTCCGTAAGCAGGGACAAGTCTTAAGTGGACACTGCGACTGGGGCACAGTAAACCCAAATTCAAGTGCTGCATTCAGCATCAGTTTCATTACTGAGCTCAGTTCCTGAAATTTGAGGGACAGCTCAGTATACAGAAAACATGGGGAACTAGTATATTTGGGGAAATGTGATTCCAGTGAGTGATATGTACTGTTCTAAAATACAGGAGAAATTAAGAACAAGTTGAAGGTGTCAACCTACAAAGTCAGATGCAAGCCAGCGTGACTTGAGGCACTGGAGGGAAATTTAGAATGGTCCCACCACTGAAAAGAGATCCCAGAGGACAGAGAGCAATCTAGTGGTGAAGACTTCTGTCCTTTGTGTTTAATGTGTGTTGGCAGGTAGGGGGCGGGGGTAGAGTCACTGAGGAGCTGGGAGAAAAGACAACAGGGCCACAATTGCACTGCTCCCCTCAAACTCCGCCAAATGCAGCTCATACATACATCATTATCCAGTGCCGATTCGTCATCGCCCAAGAAAGCAATCTTAAAGTCTGTGCAGACAAGTTTCCCATAGATCCCACGCTGACAGGAATCTTCCTGGACATACTTCAGCACTGTGCTGGCTTCACAAAGCAGCTGTTCACCTGATCAAAACCAAAACAAGTCCTCCTGAGAGTCTTCAGGGAACATACAATATGCGACAGTAAAAGCTTCCCCAGCTCTCGTCATGGAAAAGACAAACGCACAACACGCTACAGCTCTTCAGAACCTACACTTTCAGCACAGCAGGGGCTGCAAACCTGAGGCACGAAGATGAAGCAGAGTGGGGACCGCTGGTAAGTGAAACCAAAATGGCTCAGATACACCTTCACATGGGGCACTTCCCCATCTTCTCGCTGTGAATGAGCAAAGTGTCCAATATGTGGAAATGATCTCAGCTACACTTGCAAGCACAGACCTCAGTGTTCCTATTACTTGGGCCCAAGCAGGCGTTCCCCAGAAGTGATACCCTACATGGAATTAGCAAGGCTCTAGAACACAGAGCTCAGGCCCGCTTTGTGGGGAGAGTGGGCCATCATCTCACTCTGGACCTGCTGAGAGAAAGCGGGGTGCCTCCCCAGCCACAGGGCTGGCAGGCAGCTTCCTCAGACACAGAGGTGCAGCATGACCACATGCATTCTGGCTCCACAGACAAGGATGGGAGGAAAAGGGAGGTCAGAGGTTTGTGGGAAAAAAAATGGTTTCCTCTCTTTCTTAGTTGAGGGTGTTTCCTCTCAGTGTGTCACCTTTCCTGCTCCATCTGCAGGCGCCCAGCCTGCTCGAGCAGCTGTATTTCCTGGAGATAGAGAGGACTTTACAGTCAAGATTAGGATTTTGGGATAGGTAAGCGTTCACTGCTCCCTAGAAACAGAGAAGCTTATGAGGGCTAGACGTCTGGGTGAGAGCAGAAAAAGGAGAAGGATATGGAAGATATAAAAAACCAAGTGCAAATATTTTATAACAAAAAAGAAAAGGAATATTCTTCTCTTTCAATAGACAATCGTCTCCCCTTAGAATCTCCCTCTGGATATTTTCTTCAGTGTCTCTGAATGTACTTTTTGGCTCAAAATTCACTTGGTCTAACTTTCAACATGAAAATAGAGTTTCAGACACTAAGACTATCAAGGGATGCATATTATGGTATATTTTTCCATCTCCCAAGGGGTTAATTACTAAGGAAATACAGGAAGATGGCTCAGTCACTAGGTCAGCCTCTAGAGGGACCACCGAGCTCGAAGAAAACAATGAATCGGGGCCTTGTTAGGGTTTAAAATAGTTCAGAAAAAATGCCTCAACTAGTTCAAGGTGGAAGATACGTGAACAAGGCTTCCTGAGCTTTCAACTCTTAGCGTGAAACACTTTTAACAGTGTCTCCCCAAGACCAGGCAAGCCGGGTTCAGGCAGTGGCCGTGCACTGGCGACTAGACACCGGCACGCAGCAGCTAATACAACATCCCGTGCGGCTCTGCAAGCCCAGCGTGCTGCACCATTGCTATCAGCTTGCATGTGCAGAGAGGGTCTCAAATCATGGGAAGCAGGAGCTGGAAAAAAATCAAGGTCTAGTCTGGGAAATAAGAGGCGGCTCATCAAGAAGAGACCTCAGGTAATCCAGAGGATGAGAGAATGTGCTAACACTACACTAAAAATCAAAGTTCCAGGATCTATGACCCAAGGAAAGGAAGGACAATGTGGTATGTGGATTAAGATTTCGGCCATTATTAGTAAAAAACAAAACAAAACAAAACAAACAAACACACACCTCTGAAACTTAGAAATATTTTTAAGTTTTAGGATCCCAGTATTTACCAAATAAGGTGTATCAGTCAGAAACTTGTGCATATTCATATCCTCTCAATAAACATTAGTACCAGAATGAGGCCTCCATCGCTTTGGGGAAATATACCCAAAAATCTTATGAAAAAAAGCTATTGGGATTAGAAAAAAGAAAATGGAAGAAGAAGAACTGAATGCACAGCCCCCAGGACAGCCCCACCCATGGAAGGGAATACAACCACCCCGTAGTTTCTGTCTCTGAATTCAGGAATGATTAAAGCTTAACTTCAGATATAGAGTCTCTCTTCCATCTCAAAATTATCCAACCAATTCAGACTCTCAGTGATGACCTCAGAGCAAAGCCGTGGCAGCCCCAGGGTTAGTAAACCCCGACCTGTCTGGTCCTTATGCTCAGATGCATACGCAGAGACCACAGGTGAGGCCAGCCACCAACACCTGCCTGGGGAGGCAGAGACAGCTGTGCTAGTCCAGGGCAGCTAGACCTCAGCAGCATGAAGAGCGTGTGGAACGTAAGGCTCTGTGGGGGACCAGGACTTTCCTGAGTGGAGACCAGAATACTGGATGTATCCATGTATGGTGACCCAAAAAAGGCCTAATTTGCTTGTGAAGGAGGTGAATTTCCCAGGCTTATTTTCATCAGCTTGGGTGGAGGGGAAAACAAGAAAAATTCTTGGCAGGTGCTATAATATTCAGACCTAGGTATGTAGTGATTGAACTAAAGACCTTGATATTTTTGTCCAACTCATCCCTATTATATGCTCTCTGGGTGAAAACAAAGGAGTTTATATATAGCAGTACCAGGATGACATAATTTATCACTGGCTTTGAGTTGCACATAAGGTCTGAAGCTAAACATGACCGTTACCTGGCAACAAGTGAAGAGTTACTTCCTTCTCTGTTACTTCTTTCTCATTTGTGTGAATTTCCTAAAAGAAAAGAACAAATGGTAATATTTTTCTTTGTTTAAAGGCTCAAAATAAATAACAAAGTCATGCTTTCAGAATACACACTAAAACATCATATACTGTCAGGAGTTTTTTGTTTATTTGACAAGCTACTTTTTTTTTTTTTTTAAAGATTTTATTTATTTATTCATGAGAGACGGAGAGAGAGAGGGAGGGAGAGAGAGCGAGAGAGAGAAGCAGAGGGAGAAGCAGGCTCCCAAGGAGCAGGGAGCCCGATGCGGGACTCGATCCCAGGACCCTGGGATCATGACCTGAGCCGAAGGCAGACGCTTAACCATCTGAGCCACCCAGGCGCCCTTGACAAGCTACTTTTTAAAAATGTGTTTTTAACTAAAGGAACACAGAAAATTCCAGCAAATTACTTCAGTGTACTAAATATCTAGAATCGACAACTATTACTTGCCCCCAGTGGAGTGGCAGGAATGGGCACCCCCTATCTAAAAGAACAAATGTCACACAGAAAGTAAGGCAGCTCCAACAGAGTCAGAAAGAGAATGGGAGACATTCCACAGCATGACTCCCCTCTTCCTCCAGTGAGAACCAAGGATCAAAAACAAAAGATGATTATGTGTTCTTGAAAGAAAATGGACATATGTCAAGGGCTTGAAGAACAGGAAAATAGGAATGTGTCCAGTCAATACTGATCCATCTACTCTGTAGCATACCGAGTCGCGGTAAAGACAGATGGGAAAACATTCCAAATTACCTAAAACCCCAAGGCAGTGCAATGGGACACAATCACTTCTAATAAGGAATCAAGGCCAGGTTCTTTGTCACTGTTTCTCAATGAAAAGATCTTCAAATGCCTTCATGTTGGGTTCACTGTTTTTTGGGTATTTAAAGATAATTAGCAATCCTTAATGAATTAGTGGAACCCGGGAAAGGTCATAAATGGGTGTTAACATAACAAAAAGAGAGGCCCGGTGGGCCTCCTAAGGCAATCTATCATACCATCTATTAAGCAGTCTTGCCAAAATATCTATCCTCAATCGGCGTGGGTTTCTATATCAATCTACCAATGTATAAGAAACACTGGGAAAGAGAAACATGTTAAATGACACCACGGGGATGCAGCCAGTCAAATCTTCACTGTGGAAAATTCTACACGACACAACCAGCTTTGTTAACAAATAAAATCAGAATTTGTTTTGTTTTGTTCTTTGGCATGAGGCTCTACGTGGTAGGAGTTTCCTGAAGTTGTGAATTCAGACTGAAATACTGAATACTGATATCTGGAAGCTGAAGAAGAAAATCATAGCTGTTTCAGAAAACCCATTTTTTAAAAAAGATTTTTATTTCAGATAAAGAGAGAGTGAGCACAAGGAGGGGGAGGGGCAGAGGGACAAGCAGACTCCCCACTGAGTACGGAGGAACCCAAAGCAGGGGGCTCAATCCCAGGACCCTGAGATCATGACCAGAGTCAAAGTCAGGCACTTAACTGACTGAGCCACCCAGGCGCCCCTCAGAGAACCCATTTTGACCATGGTGTATTTTAGAGATGGTTACAGTTTACATCCCAAAAGATGCCGAAAATCCAGTGGTTCTGAAGAGGCAGTGCTTCTTAGACTTGGAGGGTGTCACATCATCTGGGGATCTTGTCATCTCTGCAGGTACTCACGCCTCACCACAAGAGTAAGGAAATCAGAGTGCTGGGGATCCAGCTGGGCCCTTGGTTTTGCAAAAAGCTCCCCCAGATGATTCTGATGCATTGCCCTATGTTGTGCATCTTGCATATAGAAATGCTATGAGTGTTTTGGTAATTTAGAAATTCTCTTGGAGCTTTCACTGTCTGCCATTGGCATAGAACTAAATTAAAGCACAATTATTTTTGACAGGTCTGCCATCTTTCTCCAAGGAGATAGCAAAACTATTCATTAAATTCAATCAGTTGTTAGAAAACTAGTGATCATCTTGACTAGTGCTTGGAATTCAGTTCAAACACTGCAGCCAGCTTGGAGAGGACTAGCCCTACTATTATGTGTGCAGAAGTAGCATCTTCTAATGATAATTTATACCGCTTAAAACTACATCAGTTCTTGAAATGGTTAGTGGAATTCTTTCTTTACATTCTATGAACAAAATAATCAAGAGACACCTTTTAGGATTCTGTCCTACCCAAAACTCCCTTTCCCCAGACAACTGTTCTCTGCTCCCCCAAGTTCCTGGAGTGAACCACCACTTCACCATCAAATGCGTGGGAAAAGGACAGTGGTCCTTGAAGAGCTAATCGTTTTATGTCTCAAATTAATTTGGCTGAAGATCTAAAAGAAGTTAACCAAGCTGGCTACTTAAACTACAACTTTGTAAATTTGGTCACCACAAGTATGGTAAAGCAGAAAAAGCTGTTCTGCAGAGAACAAGAACCATGAAAAGGTAATGTGGAGACAAAAGCCCCCTCTTCCAGACAAATGACCATGGCTGGGACTCTCACGGTTTCCGAGGCTTTACTGAGGCCCAGCCACACCTTTGGCCCACAGTTCTGTGAATCACACCTGCATCCTTACAATAAATCCTCTTGTTCATCTACATTAGTTACAGTGGTTTCTGACTGTCACCAAGGGAATTACTGATTTAGGTCAATTGCATTAACAATACAGAAATCATAAATGACTAGAATCACATATTGCAACATGTCAATGTACAATATATCCAGGCCTTAGGATTAGGACCCATGTCATAGCTGCCACCTCACAGGTAAGACTGGCAGCAAAGAGTCAAAATGCCAGAACTAGCATCTACTGCCTCAGTGTGTGGGTTTTTAGACGGAGTGAGGATGTATGAAGCCTCCAAACCATAAAGCCTCGTACGAGTTTGCCATCATTCAGCCAATTAGCCTTGTCATTTCTAAACTAAGTCATATATGTATTTGCATATACATATACATTTATACACACACATAAATTGTAAGCAGAGGATGCTAGGCTTCTAAAGGTACCTGAGGTTTATTCATAGGAAGAAAGAAGAGATTTATAAGACACAAAGGTAATTTAAATGAATCCTACCAAGTTCTAGGTAAACAGGAGTCTGCAGTCCAGGGGGAGAAGAGACAACACAACACTCTTGGACAACCATAAGACAACACGACGGATGCGATGAATAAAGGTATTGATGTGGGGCTCCAGGAGCACACAAGAGGGGGCCTAAGTCCCCAAAAGAGGGAGGAGAGGGGAGACTGTTCAAACAAGTGCTTCTCGTGCTTCTCCAACTGCCCTCAATGCTTCTAGGCAAGTGGCTCCTAAGGAACGTGCAGGAGTTCAAGGGACGGTCAAGCAGAGAGAGGAGGTGCAAAGACACAGAAGCAAGTAATTCTGCAAGAGGTGAGAAAGATGGCAGGGTGAGTGGTGGGATTCAGGCCATTTTAAGGAGTTTGGGCTTTAGTCCATGGGTAGTGGGGAGCCCATGTAGGATTGTAAACAGGGCAGTGAATTAAGCACATAGCATTTACTATCTCTGAAGCAGGTCTTTCAGGAAAAAGCACAGGACTAAACCAGGAACTCTTTGTAGGGTTCTAGCCTACAAAGATATCAGAGGGATCTCAGGCAAGTGTCCTGGCCTCAGTGTACCCATCTAAAAGAATGGAATTAAGAGCCATACTACCTGCCTTGCAAGATAATGCGCAAGAGACCTGTGCAAGGTCAAAATCGTGACAGTGATGGGAGCCTGAGCATGTGTGTCCAGAAAGGAGGCAGGGTCCTTGATGGCTTTCCCTCACTGGAAACAGAAAGGAAAGCCTCCCCCTACAGACCCACTCTCTCCATTCCAGAACACTGTCACAACAAGCAACTGAATTCTCAGAGGGATGAATATCAATCTACTGGAACATTTCCTGAAAGAAAAAGGGAAAAGACTGGAGATCTTTTCCCACTCACCATCTTCTTTTTTTTTTTTTTTAAAGATTTTATTTATTTATTTGACACACAGAGAGAGATAGCGAGAGAGAGAGAGGGAGAGAGCACAAGCAGGGGGAGCGGCAGGCAGAGGGAGAAGCAGGCTTCCTGCATGAGCAGGGAGCCCGATGTGGGGCTTGATCCCAGGACCCTGGGATCATGACCTGAGCTGAAGGCAGCGGTTTAACCAACTGAGCCACCCAGGCGCCCCCCACTCACCATCTTCTTTGTCAAATGCCCCAAAAGCTTAGTACACATTTTTCATTTTAAACATACTGACTCCTCTTCTTCCCTAGAATAATGTTAAATACATTTGGATGGTGGCAACAAATTGCTGACCAATAACTGATCTGAGAGAGAAAAGGGAAAACACACAAAGCAGCTAGCTAAGTCACTGAGAAGCCACGTATTTTATGAAGCGTGTGGGAATTTCAACATTGGAGAGGGATGACAGAAACACCACCGAGATTCCTCACGGGGCTCAACCTCCTAAGTTTCTGCTGCTACCCCTCAGACTGCCCTCAGTGCTCAGACTGCTAAAGTAGAGATCAGAATAACACAGTAAGATTACACTGCTGCTGAAAAGCCAGCATCCAAGAAAAATCATCAAATGCACGTGAGCCCCTGCCTCAAATGCCACTAAAGAATTATAACAAGACTTTATTCATCCACAACACAGGTAGTACAGCAACCTCATCCACTTTGAATGCTGTCAAAAATCACGAAGACTTGGGGCGCCTGGGTGGCTCAGTCTTTAAGCATCTGCCTTCGGCTCAGGTCATGATCCCAGGGTCCTGGGATCGAGCCCCTCATGGGGCTCCCTGCTCCGCGGGAAGCCTGCTTCTTCCTCTCCTGCTCCCCCTGCTTGTGTTCCCTCTCTCGCTGTGTCTCTGTCAAATAATAAAATCTTAAAAAAAAAAAAAAAATCACAAAGACAAAAGGATTTCTGAGCAGTAAACACAGATGTGTCCAAGTCTGTGCACGGCAATCAAAGCCCTCCACAATCTGTCAGGCTCAGCTTTCACTTCAACTGCATGCTTTCACTATAATCATAATAATAACCAACTAACATTTACCAAGCTGTTACTATGTGCCAAGTAACGGCTCTTCGTTAGTATCTCATTAATCTGCATGACTACTCTAGCACTGGTATTACCTCTATTTTAAAGATGAAGAAACTGAGGTTAAAAGTGGTTCGGGAACTTTCCTTTTATAGGAAATAAGTCACTAACCCAGGGTACAGCCCAAGCCCTGACGAGCTCCAGAACTCAAATTCTTCACTGCTAAGTATTAGTTCTAACAAACATGGTCTCTGGTTTCCTACTACAAAAGGGAAAATGGTTGTGATAGCCACTGCGTGTAGTAGGAAACCACTCTCTTATTACAAAACTGAATAGGACAAATTAAGAAAATTCCCTTAGGAGAACTGTACTTCACTATACAAGGATTTGCCACATCTAGGACAAAAGCATGTGAAAGCTAAAGTCAGCTAACACTCCTGAGAATCTGCTGAGAGGCTGAAAAGAAGCCTGGTTTTCATTCCACTAGTTCTCAAAAAGTAAATTCTCTAGTTTCTTACCAAGTTCACGTTTAAGGTGCTCATCTTCTCAAAAGTGTGACAGACCTAAGGCACCTCGGAAAGGCAGAAAATGGGCCCTGCCAGAAAGCTGTTGACTTCAAAAAGAATGGGGAGTGTGGAGGGTGATCCTACAATGAAGCTCTCATCGGCCAGAATGCTTACAAGTATCAAAATGCTTCACGTCAACCCTTCACTGTTTACGAGGGCTCTGAGTCAAAAACTGAAGTTATTCTCAGTTTAATCTCACCCAGCCAGAAGGGCAAATTCCAAGAGCCAACGTCCCTAAAGGTTCCAAAACACAATCTCTTTCAACCACATTTGGCACCAAAATGCTAAAAAGACACACCACAGACATTTTATTTCCTGAAAGTCGCCCTACTGCTCTCAAATGGACATTTAATACACTTGTTTTCTCCACTAAAATAGAAAATCTGAGAGGGGAAATGTATTTGCATCCACATACTCGGTGGGAATCTATGTGCATCTTAGGATGAAATCTACCTTTTTTTACAGCAGAAAGCTCTATTTTTAATACAGCATAATACTAATAAATTTTGTTTTCCCCCTTGTTTCTCCAAACTTCTCTCAGTGCATGCGCTAACATCAGAAAAAATACAGATTTGGGGCAACAGTTCAAATCCAGCTCCGCTCTACAGACATGACCTTGGGCATGTCATCTCACCTGACTGAGCTTTTACTTGCTCCTATGTAAATGGAAACAATACTACCTAATATGAGGCTTGAAGAAAAATATATGCAAATGCCTGGCACACATGTTCAGTAAATGGAGTTATCACTGTTGGTTGGAACAGTATCTGTGCTTCTTGATTTCCTTCATTCTCTCATCCTTTCCTCCGAGTAAACAAAGAATTCAAATATACCACGTAGTTACAATTATTCGAAATTGTCACACAAGTAAGAAAAATTTCTACTTCTCTCTCAGTCCCGTTTCCCACATTAAACTAAACTGAATCTACTCTCAGTTCTTTTCTGTGGATCAGAACTCCTGAAGTTAGCGACACCCAAGTTGGCCCTAATTCTGTAAGACAGAGTACACAGGAATATCTGAAGCAAAGGAAAAAGAAACGGCCTTTTTCTATTAAAAGGATTTGTATTCTAGAAGCCCAAATGACTTAGATATGGTCATCTTGTGTCTTACCTTCTGCAACACAAAGTACTTTGAACCCATTATAAGACCAAGAGAGTAAACTAATGGCTTCCTTAAGAGAACACCACATCTGAGGAAGGGACTGCTCGGGCATGCTGTACAAAAAGTAAACCTTTCTCGATAGCTGATCCTATTGAAAGTAAACTACTGCAAGCTGGTAACAAATTGAGAATAAAAACCTATATAAGCACTTAAGCAGAATTTAAGGAGCCACACTATAGGCAAACATCACTAATATCTAACCCTTCTCTGGTTAATACTTCAAAATAATTATAAATTATACACTACCCAATTCTTACAAAAAACTCAGAAAAAGTAAGTACCATGATCACTACCATCAAATACTCATTCCCAAAACAAAATAGACAACAGTCCTAAGAAGAGAAATAGCCTAAGGGACTCCAATGAATCAGTGTATACAAAGAGAATCATTAACAAACCAAAAAACCAAAAGACCCTCCCAGGGCGCCTGGCTGGCTCAGTCAGAAGAGCATGCGACTTTTGATCTCAGGGTCATGGGTTCTAACCCCAAACTGGGTGTAAAGATTACTAAAAAAGAAAAAAATAAACTTAAAAACCCTCCCCTCAAAAAAACTTAATTTTTTCTTTTAATTTGGGAAGCTATCTATTTGGGTGGTGGGGAGGAATCAGGAAAGACAGAATGGAGTCTCATTAGCTATGTCCTATTGTTCCTTCACTCCTGTATTTTACAATAGTTTTTTTTTTTTAAGATTTTAGTTATTTGAGAGAAAGAGAGCGCACAAGCCGGGGGGGGGGGGGGGGGGGGGGGAGGGTAGAGGGAAAGGGAGAAGCAGACTCCCCACTGAGCAGGGAGCCCGGACATGGGGCTTGATCCCAGGACCCCAGGATCATGACCTGAGCTAAAGGCAGATGTTTTTTTTAAGATTTTATTTATTTATTTGAGAGAGAGAGAAAGAGAGCACAAGCAGGGGGAGTTGGCAGAGGGAGAGGGAGAAACTGGCTCCCCACTGAGCAGGGAGCCTGACATGGGGCTCAATCCCAGGACCCTGGGATCATGACTTGAGCTGAAGGCAGACGCATAACCGACTGAGCCACCCAAGCGCCCCCACAATAGCTTTTTGAACTGCACAAAGAACTGACAAACATGGAGATAACATCTCAATGTGTCTGAGAAAGAGAAAAGAATTATAACATCCATTGCTTGTTGATTCTGGGAGAATGAACACAGTCAAATGGAGGAGAGGGGAAGCAGTTACCAACAAGGGTACAGGAGCACCCACGTCTGGATGTGCGGAGTCTGAACATGGATTTTTTTTTTTTAAGATTTTATTTATTTATTAGCGAGAGAGGAACAACATGAGGGGAGAGGGTCAGAGGGAGAAGCAGGCTCCCCGCCGAGCAGGGAGCCCGATGCGGGACTCGATCCCAGGACCCCGGGATCATGACCCGGGCCGAAGGCAGTCGCTCAACCACTGAGCCGCCCAGGCGCCCCGAACACGGATCTTAAAGTGGGTTACGGGACAGAATGAAATTCCCACAGGTACACCCTACTCCTGGCCATGCTGCAGCCTGAGTGTGTATAAGCTGCTGTCTTCATGGGAAAATTTATTGGATGAGTGATTAAAGGCTATCCGACTTGATCTTTACAACTGGATAAGTAAATACAATCTCTTCCCTATCAACACTACAAATTACTAAACCATGACTCAGGAGTCACTTGTGGACTGCAGAAATCACAAATGTCCACTCTGTAAATGTCAACGAGGGTACTTACAAAGACCAGCCCCTATTGAGGTTGAGAGGTGAATAACGATAAATATATTCTTTTGGTGAGCGAGGGACAGAGGGAGCAGAAGAGAGAGAGAATCTTAGGCAGCCTCCATGCGCAGGGCCCAATCTCAACCCTGAGATCATGACCTGAGACCGAAATCAAAAGCTTAGCTGACTGAGCCACCCAGGCAGGCACCAGTGATAAATATTTCTTGAGTTGTATGTGTCAGGCATTGTTTAAAGGGTTTGATACTTATTAACTCATTTAATCCTTATAGCACACCTTTGAAGTGGGGTTATTATACCCACTGTTACCTCAATTTTGCAGATGAAGACACCCAGCTAGTACGTGTGGAGGTGGAAGTCAAACCCGGTAGCTGGCTTGGTCTGTCCTTAGAGGATGCCATCCATACTGCCTCTTACATGGAACACAGGAAAAACAGGACAAAATGGCCAGTCAACGTACCTGCTAGACCCACCTGAAACCAAGTCAAACCAAGAATCATAGAAAGTTCCCAGGGAAAACCTAAAAGGGTGTTGTAGACAGACAAAAGGAAGCTGAAGGGAAAAAAAACAAAAACCAAGAAACACCTGCTCCACAGGGGTAATGGCTGGCTGCACAGGGAAGAACTCGGGCTTCTTCAACACCAGCTGAGTTACCTTTTGTGACTTACTCCACTGGGTCCACTGAGGCAGAAGTCTCGGATTTGTCACCCCAACAAACCCTCGAGGGTTCAATGGGAATCTTCTGATTCACGACACTTCAGGCAAGGCTCCAACCACAATGAATATTGCTATGTACTGCCTGGACAACTCCGTGCTTCCCTTCAAGAGCATGTAGTCTAGAGGCCACCTAACAGTCTCCCTTGTCTCCCTTTACACCTCCTTCTCCGTCAGCCTCAATATCCAATCTACCGCCAAACCACATCAGTATCACCTGTTCAGTGTTTCTAGAATCCATATTCCTCTCTTATCTCCACCACCAGCATCACCTCATTCAAGCTACCATTCTCCACCCGAAAGCAGCAGTGATCCTTTCAGCACACAGTTTGTTTGCATTATTGGCAGGATGAAGACGGTGCTTTGATGTGGCCTATGAGGCGCTGTGCAGCCTGGCCCTTACCTACTTGTCCACTCTGGTTTCTACCATTCTCTTCCTCAGTCTGCATGTTGGCCACACTGGCCTCCTTTCAGCTTCCCATACCTGCCAGGCTCCTTCCCATCCTGAGGTGTTTCCACAGGATGCTCCTTCTACAGAATGCTCCTCTCCTTCTTTGCCCTGCGAATTTTAAGTATCCTTCAGGTCTCAGAACGAGGGCCATTTCTGCTCCCGGGTTCTCACAGCCCCATGTATCTCTCTCCCTTCTAGCCCTTGTCATAGCTGCAATTTCACATTTGTTTATGTAATTATTTAAGTCTATCTCCCCGCCAATCTCAACTCTTTAAGGGCACATCTGTGCCTGTTTTTTTGCTCACCATATATCCCCAGAATCCAATACAGACCTTGCACATGGTACGTGTTCAAAAGATTTCCTTGACTAATTTAATTAGTAATGACTAAGTAGTGAGAGGTTTTAAAACCACTTGAGCAGGGACCAGAGAAACATATGGCTTAAGAGACAATATCCATCTAGGCTTGGGCCATTACTATGGATGGCATCACCAAATGCTCTAATCATATGGTAAAGTACTGGGGAAAGAGTGCATTCCATTCAAGACTGTCATGCATGTGGTATTAATCCAGAGAGACCAGAACCCATGAAGCCTGTCCAGTAAGAACTGCAGGAACGCAACAGCCGCGGACGGGGCTGGCGTCATCCCAGGACTCTAGAGCTAATTCAGCTCGTGTTTAGTGACAGCTGCCCCCTGGTTTCGGAGAGGGGCCTGAACTTCCTCTTCACCCTGTACTCCTTCAGGCCCCTCTCCTTCAACCCAGCTGCCTGACCAGCCAGTGGTGCCAATCTTACTTCCAGAGCAATGAAACATGGGATAAAAGTCCTTACTGACCCCAATTAACGATCTTGGGTCAATGTGTAGGGAAAAAAAAGGTAGAAAAGTATGGTTCTTTAATAATCACACAAAACCGGTTCTCCTAGTTACACTGACCGACTTTTCCTGAACTCCGCAAGATTCCTGAGAACCAACTCATTTGAAAATGATGCGAATTTTCAACAAATGTGGCAGTTAAAAACGGACAAATGCTTTGTGCAGCACCTCTTGCTACTCTGTCCAAGTGTGGACATGTTGTGCCATGACGGCACAGAGGAGCGCACAGACGGCCACCAGCACTCTCCGTGGTCCACATTTCCAAAACTAGGGTATCCCAGTGGCCTGGATTCAGTTAGAACAGTGTCCGAACGGAAATGGAGAACAGGTTGGCCACACCGCTAGGATGGGAGCTGGGGTTTTTGTCGTTGTTAATTCCTTATTTCATCATTTACCCCAATGCCTTTTTATTTGCTTTAATTTTAAGAGGATAAGGGCATGAATAACAAGTCTTCCAGTTTCCGCACGTTCCACCCTGCAGATCAAAAGGAGCTGCATCTGTTCCTGTTCCCACTGCAAATATCAACCATCCCCAGGACCGGCAGCTGCCCCTCCCCCGACGTTATCTACCCCCCCCCCCCCCCCCCCCCGACCCCGGCCCCGGCCGAGCCAGAAGCGCGCTCCTATGCAGGGGCAATTTATGCCAGACAAGATTGAGAACTGCCACCCATTCTTCAACAAGCTTATGGCCCCGAGGAGACACCAGGAGATACCAGAAGCCATTATCACACAGCTGGCCTGGCATTAACAAGGTGTCACTGTGATCTCTTCTCAGAACTAGATTTCTGAGGAGTGGCCCAAAGCACAGGGCTCCAGTGAGCGTGAGGAGCGACACCCTTGAGTCCACGCTCAAGCTGTGTCTGGTTACTCAGAGTGGCAAGGTGAGCCATCTCATATACATACCAATCCATTTCAACAAACAGCTCCCCAACATCCTAAACACCAAATGCTGAGGATAAAAAGATAAATAAGAATTAACTTCTGCCCTAACTTCAGACAAATGAAAAGTAATAACTGGAATACTGGGCGAACAGTGCAATAAATTCCAGAAGCTGACAAAATAAAGACTGCGTCATCTCATGTAATCCTCACAACTCTGTTAACAGCTATCAGTGTTCTCATTTTACAGATGAGGAAAACAAGGCTGACCAAAGTTAAGTGAAGTGGGACTTGAGCCTCAGTCTGCCTGACCAGACTTGTATTCTTCACCACAATAC
Source organism: Callorhinus ursinus (assembly GCF_003265705.2). NCBI lineage: Eukaryota > Metazoa > Chordata > Mammalia > Carnivora > Otariidae > Callorhinus > Callorhinus ursinus. The sequence goes on along the minus strand of NW_027397065.1, from coordinate 67,780,327 downwards.
AACCTGCCTCTGCCTGCTGACCACATCCATCTCCAGGACTCTGCCTCCCGCCCTTTCACATACTCTTTCACTGACCGAACTATCACTTCTCATGCTGTATTCCAGGACCACGAATCCAGGAGAGAACACACCGCCTCTGCCTTCCCGGAGCACACAGGAGTCGATCACAGTCCAAGCTGTAAGGAAGACGTGTGCAAGGTGCTGCGTTTGGAGAAGGACAGGCCACAGGCCTGAAGGGAACCCAGCAGGAACATCTAACAACATTCAGACAGGGTCAGAGAAGACTGCTACCCTCAGGAAGTGTCATTTATACTGAAACCTGGAAATTAGCAGAAATGAGTTCCAGGCCAAACAACCACTCTCTGGCAACTTTTCCACAAGTCTCCTCTTCGGGCAGGGTCCTCGTCCCTCCTCACGAGACCTGTGTTCCCTGGTCGAGCTCTCCCACTCATGGCACGTCCAGCAATATAGAGGATGATCCCCAAATGGCTTGTCACTCCAGATCTCTATTCAGAGCTCCAGGCCTGGACACCCAAACAGCCTCCTGGCCACCTGCATTGGAATGTTCCTAACATCCTCCAAATTCACATTTCAAAATCAGCTCATCAATCCCCTGTTCCCCCACCAAACCTGTTCCCCCACCAAACCTGTTCACCCTCCTCTGGGCTCTGACTTGATGGTCAGCCCCATCAGCAGACACCCAAGAGTCATTCTTCTTTTTTTTTTTAAGTTTTTATTTAAATTCCAGTTAGTTAACATGCAGTGTAATATTAGTTTCAGGTGTACAATACAGTGATTCAACACTTCCATACAACACCTAGTGTTCATCACAAGTGCCCTCCTTAATCCCCAATCACCCATTTCACCCGCCCACCTCCCTTTACCCAGGAGTCATTCTTAACTTACTCCCTGCCCCTCACATCCTGTCTGCTCAGCTTTATTAACAGCTCCAGAATCCGTCCACATCTGTCCATCCCCATTACCACTCTTACTTTTGGCCACCATCACCTCTCACCTTGCACACTGCCGTGACCACAGCCACACCGCCACCATCTAGCCCCCAATGCAGCCACTGGGCCCATCAATCCACTGTCCACACAGTTCAAGACCTCTGTGAAGCTCTGATCAACCCTCCCTCCTGTATCCAACAATCTTTTACCTTGCCTCCTCCCCAACCAGCGACAAACTGGGGGCTGAGGCCATACCTGTATGTATTTTTTTATTTTTATTTTTGTATTTAAATTCAATTAACATATAGTGTATTATTAGTTTCAGAGGTAGAATTCGGTGATTCATCATTTGCATAACACCCAGTGCTCATTACATCACGTGCCCTCCTTAACGCCCATCACCCAGCTACCCCATCCCCTCAACCCACCTCACCTCCAGCAACCCTCAGTTTCCTATGATTAAGAGTCTCTTACGTTTTATCCCCGTCTCTCATCTGTCTTGTCTCATTTTTCCCTCCCTTCCCCTATGCTCCTCTGTTTTGTATTTTTTAGCTTCAAATAGTAAACTGTCAATAAAAGTCTACTGAAAGAATGCATACACAAAAACATAGAAAGAGACAAATAATTCTTGATACTGGTAATATTCCTAAGCATAGTTCTTGACAGATTTTTAAAAAACAGCTCTATTAAAAATTACTACCTAAGTACATGATTAGTGCCAAGTATTACTAAACTCTTATCACACATCTCACCAGCTTTGTGAAACACATTCTAGACCCATCAGTGGGGCAGGTGCATGTTCAAAGCCAGACTTTAAATCTGAAGCCCTGTCACTGAAGATAGAGACTCGAAGCTACATGAATCTACCCACAGTCCAGTTCTAGGGAGCTAGAAATCAAGACAGAATTTGTCTCCTGGAGCTGATTCTCAGGGCTGTTGGTTCCCTGGTCCTGGCCAGAGGGCTTCACTCCCTTTGGAGCCAGGCTGACGAGCAGGCTCATTCCCCTCTGAAAGCATGACCAGGTAACAGCTTTCCTGCTAACCACAGCTCGACTCCACTAACTATACACTGTCTTTGGCGTACAAACAATTACTCTGACAAGAAAACAGAACCCAGGGAAGCAGACATTCAGTAAGAGGCGACCTGACAATCTCTGTCTGGACTCAAAGTAACAGACCATAGACTGAGCTGTTCCGGTATCTGGTCTTTGACGACTCTGCTACTTACTCATCATGCAAATCAGTTCTCAGCCTTAATAAGTGTTAATTGTATATGGCTAGTTGGGAACTCTCAAAAACATTTCAGACTAAGCATCTATTATCCATGGGGTGCCTGGGTGGCTCAGTCGGTTAAGTGTCTACCTTTGGCTTAGGTCATGATCCCAAGGTCCTGGAATCAAGCTTCACGTGGGACTTCCTGCTCGGCAGGGAGTCTGCTTCTCCCCCTGCTTGTGCTCTCTCATTTGTACTCTCTCTCTCAAATAAATAATAAAATCTTAAAAAAAAAAAAGCGCATCTATTATCCACAAAAATATAGGACTAAGTTAAACACATAAATATATAATTTGCTGGAGATTTTCATACGTCCACTTTCATATGTCCTATGTAATTTATCTTGACAATGATCCTGTAAAGTATTCTCATCCCCACTTTACAGATAAGGCCAATGAAGCTCCAAGAGGTTAAATCATGTGCCTGGGCTCATAGAGCTAAACATGCAATGAAGCCAGAACTTTTTCTCAGGAGTTCCAACACCTGAGAAAGTTTATGACAAAAGTTTAGTACTTTTGGTTTTTACTTTGTTTTTGTAAACGTTGTACTAAGACATAATTCAGGGGCACCTGGCTGGCTTAGTCAGGTAAAGCACTGGACTCCTGATCTCGGGTTGTGAGCTGAAGACCCATGTTGGGCATAGAGCTTACTTAAAAAAAAACAAACAAAAAACAGACAAATTCATACACCCTACAGGTCACCTATTTAAAGTGCACAATTCAGGGGCGCCTGGGTGGCTCAGTCGTTAAGCATGTACCTTCGGCTCAGGTCATGATCCCAGAGTCCTGGGATCGAGCCCCGCATCGGGCTCCCTGCTCAGTGGGAAGTCTGCTTCTCCCTCTCCCACTCCCCCTGCTTGTATTCCCTCTCTCCCTGTCTCTCTGTCAAATAAATAAAATCTTTAAAAAAAGAAAGTGCACAATTCAATGGTGTTTAGTATATTCAGAGTTATACAACTATCACCACAATCAATTTTAGAATATTTTCATCATACCTAAAAGAAACATGGTACCCGTTAGCAGGGTACCCGTTAGCATTCTCCCTGACACCAACCCTCCGATCCCACTCCTAGCCCTAGGTAACTACCAATCTTAAACTTTTTTCCTATTACAAAATAATACCATCAAGTATCCTTTCAACTGTAACACATGTTCAGGACAGGGAAACAGGAAACAACCTCTAACAGTGCATTACCCTAACAGCTAAGGAATACTTACTCATGTGCCCATTCTAAATCCTTCCTTTTACATTTGGACTGTTTTCCCTTATCTCAGATTTTTTTTAAAAAGATTTTATTTGACAGAGAAACAGCAAGAGAGGAAACACAAGCAGGGGGAGTGGGAGAGGGAAGAGCAAGCTTTCCAAGGAGCAGGGAGCCCGATGCGGGGCTCGATCCCAGGACCCTGGGATCATGACCTGAGCCGAAGGCAGACACTGAACGACTGAGCCACCCAGGCGCCCCGATTTTTTTTTTTTAAGGAAGAAAGTAACTGCTAAGACTCAAATTGAATCCCTCACTCTGGTTTGACAGCTCATCATTTGTTGAATGGCAGTGAAAGTATTACTCATTCGTGCTTCTTGACAAGAATCACTTTAACAGATGACTATTGGGCATAAAGACCAACAGAGTCAGCAACCACACTAAAGGCCTACCACAGCTCTCCACCTCAGCCATCCAAATCACTCTCCAGGAGAAATAAAAAAGAGCCTCAGAATAATGCTCCTACCAGCAAGCTTCTGAGGCCCCCTCCTGGGATGGCCACAATCCTCTCTGAATCCACCCTGACCTCCACTAGGCCACACTCAGCGGCACTACAGCCCTGCCCTCACGGAGCTTACAGTTCTGTTGGAGAAAGAAGACCCGTAGATGTGGAGCAATTATACATCAGTAGAGAATAGATGCTCAACTGTAGCAACCAAGAACCCAGAGCTATGGACAGTCCGTACGATGTACAAAAAGAGAGGGAGAATGCCAGTTAGGCAAGACCAGAGAGCACAGAGAGGCTAACATTGCTCCGGCCTTCTGAAGTGCTTCCTGGCCAGGTTCTTTTCCCACTAAACTCCTTTGCTCACTTTTCTTTCTCGACTTGGGTTTCCTCCATGACTTCATTTGTAACAGCAGTTCTCAACAGGGGATGAGGGAAGAGATCATAGTCACCAGAAAAAATGCAGATTCCTACAGCAGGTGCCCCCCCAGGCCCCTGCACCCTTCTCTGCCCCTAAGACATATCTGAATCTCTAAAGCAGGACTTGGGACAGTATTTTTTAAAAAGTTCCTCAAAGAAACAGTGTTTAAAAAGAAAAGAATTTCCTTGTGCAAATTAGGGTTTTTTTTGTTTGTTTTTTTAAGATTTTATTTCTTTATTTGACAGAGAGAGAGCGAGAGAGGGAACACAAGCAGGGGGAGTGGGAGAGGGAGAAGCAGGCTTCCCGCTGAGCAGGGAGCCCGATGCGGGGCTCGATCCCAGGACCCTGGGATCATGACCTGAGCCGAAGGTAGATGCTTAACGACTGAGCCACCCAGGCGCCCCAGGTTGTTGTCGTTTTTTTTTAAAGATTTATTTATTTGAGGGGTGCCTGGGTGGCTCAGTTGGTTAAGCCTCTGCCTTCAGCTCAAGTCATGATCTTGGGGTCCTGGGATCAAGCCCCGCATCAGGCTCCCTGCTTGTTGGGGAGCCCTGCTTCTCCCTCTGCCTGCCACTCCCTGTGCTCTGTCAAATAAATAAAATCTTAAAAAAAAAAGACAACAATCTTAGGAGCTAGATACTACTATTATTCTCTTAAAGCATCTGGATTTTGTTTGTTTTTAAAGATTTTATTCATTTATTTGACAGAGAGCACAAGCAGAGTCCCTCTGCTCTGCCTTCTTGTGCTCTCTCTCTGTCAAATAAATGAATAAAATCTTTTTATTCAAGGAGGGAGGGGGAGA
>NW_027397065.1:67769269-67774776 GCF_003265705.2 Callorhinus ursinus | reverse complement strand
GAGGGAGGGGGAGGGACAGGGAGAGGGAGACATTATTTTTATAGTTTATATTTAGTTTATATTTATAGTTTATATTTTTATAGTATAAAATATTATACTAATATTTTTATATTTTATAAAATACTATTATTTTTATTGCCATTTCATAGATGAGGAAACCGAGGCTCAGAGAAGTTAAATACCCAGACCAAATCCATGCGGCAAGTATCCGAGCTCTAATTCCAAAGTCATGCTCTTAACAAGCACATTACATTGCAAGAGGGCAGCACTGGAATGTGTACGAGTGCTAGAGAGGCAGGTGGCAATTACAGGGCGGGCCGAATCTCATCATTTTCAGCGAACTGATGGGACTAACAGCAGCTGCAAAAACACATGGTGTTGCCTTCTGTGCACCACCCCCACCCCCCCACTGCTATATAAATACTAGGTCAGCTGAATAGCTGGCGAAGAGCTAAAAACTTCGGAGCAGGAGCTTCTCTGTGGCCTTGGAGCAGCAGGAACCAGGGGCAAATGAGAAGGCGCCTGCAGCCTCGCAAAGGGCTAGACTGACTTAATGGTAAAGCAGCAACCACAGAAAGCAGAAAACAATCCTGCACATCCTAGCAGCACCCCTTGGATTCTACTTTTCAGGACTTAGCTTCCTTGCCCCCCCCCCCCCCCCCACCAACGCCTTATATAAGGTATGAGACAGATGCTCCGACCACCTGGTCCCAACATGCCCATGCGCCTTTTGAGCTGTCTTTGTTGCCTGCCCACATCATCCCCCGCCTCCCCACACTAGCACCCACTCTTACACGGCCCTTTCCAAGTCCTAAACAGCCTTCAAATGAGGCCAGATGCTGCCGTGGGCCCTCCGTGCACTCCGCCTTCCTAACCAGGCAGCACCCATCTGCCGACGTGCTCTCTAACAGGATGTGAGCCTCCTGCATGCACAGACTGTTTTTTCACATTCCTAATTCTAATGCAGAGCAAATGGTAGGTCCACGATCAAGAATTCTCCCAATTCAAGTTACTATTAATAATAACAGCATCCAGCAGTTGTTGGGGACCCACTATGTGTCAGGTTCTGAGCTGGGCAGACAGGGTTATTTCTTCTCAAGTGCAATTTAAGCCTGCAGGGAACATGGTCATCCAATGTTACAGCTGAGGAGAATAACTCTATGAGAGGTAAAATCACCCTGGAAGTAGATCTCTAGAGATTAAAGCAAAACAGGAATTCAATTTTATGTCTAAAGAAAAGGTAGGAACGCAGTGAGATTTTTCATTCCAAAACTGGGCTCACTCCCTTTAAGGTATCCTCAGGAATTTTAGAACTCTCTTAACAAGAAAAGCAAAAAGCCCAGCAGCTCAGGACCAACGTCTGAAATTGGGGGTGGCAATCCGTCATTGGGAAAGGTAGACTGGGGTGCCTGGTTGGCTCAGTTGGTAGAGCATGCGATTCTTGAGCTGTGGGGTGTGAGTTGGAGCCCTACATTGGGTGTAGAGATTACTTAAAAATAAAATTCTAAAAAAAGGGGGTGGGGAGGTAGACTTCAAAATATTTCACAACCGTGGCTAGGGCTTCCATACACAAGTCCTGCTCTTCTTGTGGCTGAAGCCCCTCCCTTCCCCAAAAGCAAACAACTGAGGGCTAAGATGCCACCTCCAAAAGGCTGCCCCCCAAGTCATGTCTACAGGGAAAAATGAAGGACAGGGGCACAGAAGGGAAAAGTTATGATATTATTTTAGGAAAAGTATTTACATATGAAATTGAAACAGCATGGTCTTGCAAGTGCCTTTGAAATAAAAAGTTATTACTCCCAGAAGTAATTTGGTTTTACTTACTCATATCTTAAGTCAATCACTGAACAGATATGATAAAATGGACAAAATCTGGCCTATGATAGAGTCATTAGAAATGAGGGACGATGGGGGCACCTAACGGGCTCAGTCAATAGAACATGCAACTCTTGATCTCAGGGTTGTGTGTTGAAGCCCCATGTTGGGGGCAGAGGTTACTTAAAAGAAAAAAAAAAAAAAGGAAATGAGGGAAGAGGGAAAAGGGGTCCACAGAATGAAACTAGCAAAAGGTCAAAGGCCAAATGTTAACAATGAAAAAAGTCAACTAGTAAGTGTTCTCATTAGGTAGGAATTTTAAATATAATCTTATCATTCTCAAATGTATAAAGGAACAAAGAAAAGAGGAAAAGAAACTTTTAGAGATACTGAAAAATACTCTAAGAAAGAGCTGCCACACAGTGAGCTTTCCTGGCAGGGTACCATGGCAACAACCACAACAACCAAATACTCCACTTTTGTTAATACCTTAGCTGGGAAAGATTTCTGTATTCTAAGATTAATGATTAAGCATTTTCTGAAACCATCCAAGTGGCCCTGACCCACAACTGCTGGATAATAACAACAGTAGCCCACATCTACTGAAGCCTAACCATGTGCCAAGGACTTTGCTGAGGATCTGCATAATCACATTTAATATGCATACATGTTCACATCTACCTATCAGATATAACTATTCTCATTTTCCAGGAAGAAATACAACCAAGGCTTAAGGGACTGGCCTCACTCACAGCCATAACCGGCGGTTGTTTGCTCTCCCTAGAGCTGTGCCGCTGGAGGCGCGCAGTGGGGACTAAGGGAAGGAGGCGGCCCTGTGGTCCTTCCAGCTCTTGAGCAGCTTCACTCCACTCCAGAGTCCCTGTCCATTTTTACCTCCCCCCTTCATCCTCCCAAAGCAATAGAAGATTAGAGGTTATAAGAATTATTCCAGTTCGGGGCGCCTGAGTGGCTCAGTCGTTAAGCATCTGCCTTCGGCTCAGGTCATGGTCCCAGTGGACCTGGGATCGAGCCCCACGTCGGGCTCCCTGCTCCGCGGGAAGTCTGCTTCTCCCTCTCCCACTCCCCCTGCTTGTGTTCCCTCTCTCACTGTTTCTCTCTCTGTCAAATAAATAAATAAAATCTTAAAAAAAAAAATTATTCCAGTTCAATCCTACCTCCCAACCTATCTCAAGAGCTTTATTTTAAATGATTCATTAAACTGCAAACCCACTGTTCTTGCTGACTCCCAAAAACACATCAGAAGTCACAAGTGTAACTTATGAGACACTAAGCGTGGTTTCCTGGGGAAAAACAACTCAGACTGCATGCTCTAGTGGGACAGGTCGGCAGTACTACCTTCAAATACATCTTTACACATATTATGCTTGCAACCATATGAGATACAGACAGAGACAAAGCAAGAACATCCTAAACAATGGACCTAACTGCTTAGGTTGAGGTAGCATAATTGACGGTAATTTTATTTTTCTAACTTCTGATGTTTGTAACTTTGCTATGTCGTCTTTAATACTGTCTTTTTTTTTTTTTTAAGATTTTATTATTTGACAGAGAGAGACACAGTGAGAGAGGGAACACAAGCAGGGGGAGTGGGAGAGGGAGAAGGAGGCTTCCCGCCGAGCAGGGAGCCCGATGTGGGGCTCGATCCCAGGACCCTGGGATCATGACCTGAGCCGAAGGCAGACACTTAACGACTGAGCCACCCAGGCGCCCCTAATATTGTCTTTATCATAAAAATAAGTATACATCTTTTAAGGTGATTAAAAAGAAGCTTTGGGGGCACCTGGGTGGCACAGCCAGGTGGGCGTGCAACTCTTGGTTTCTGCTTGGGTTGTGATCTCGGGGTTGTGGGATCCAGCCCCGCATCGGGGGGTCCATACTCAGCAGGGAGTCTGCCTGGGTTTCTCTCTCCCTCTGCTCCTCCCTGCCTATGCAGGCACCCACACACGCGCGCGCTCTGTCTCTAAAATAAATAAATGTTAAAAAAAAAAAAAAAAAAAAGCTTTGGTTGGGGTAACTGGGTGGCTCAGTTGGTTAAGCAACCGACTGGATTTGGCTCAGGTCGTGATCTCAGGGTCGTGAGATCAAGCCGCATCAGGCATGGAGCCTGCTTAGGATTCTCTCTCCCTCTGCGCCCCCCCAAAATAAAGAAAATTAAAAATAAAAATTTTTTTAAAAAGCTTTAGCCTCTGAAAATCCAATTCTCACTAAAGAACACTATTACACAGTGTGGAAGTATTCCAAGAACATCAAACATCCTGTTGAAGATGTTCAGAGAAAAATCTAGAACTTTAAATTTCTAAGTATGGATTATCCTCAGCCTAAGATTTTGATGGCAGCCCTGGTTTTCACATCAGAGAGGGAAGTAGGGTGCATAAGAGCATCGGGTTCTAAGACAGAGGGTGTTGTATGGCAGCTGTTTGATCAGGCTGCAGGAAGTGTCTCGATATTGCCTCATGACATCTTCTGATGCTCCATCTGCAGAAGCTGAGTGGTATTGGAGAGGATCCAGGGAGATGCCACAGGAAGCACATGCAGGAGAGAAAAAGCGGAAGCTTTGGAGAGATCATCAGGCTAAAGCCACAGCTAAGAAAGTGATCATTTTAGGAAGAACTTTTGATGTCCTTTCATCACTGTCAATGACCTCTAAGCTCCAGGAGAAAATTCTGCCATCAAAAAATTAGTTTGGAATGGAAAAAAGTTAGAGGCTTTAAAAAAGAAAAGTGATGGATCTAGAGTTTGCCTTTAAAGGTATTTTTTATTGCTAGGACTGAGCAAGGATGTCTGTTTTAGGATAAGCCAATGTCTTCTAGTCATGGATCCATCTAAGTCATCAAAGTTAGTAATCCAACACAGGAGTGTTCCACCAAAAAATAATCTCAATCATTTCATCTGCTTTGTAGCCCCAACATCTAGAATAGTGCCTTGTACTAGCAGGTGCTAAGTAAGTATCTGCTGAATGAATTACCTGTATCTCCAAGGGGCCCCCGTATCCGCTCACAGTCACCTGGTAGAGAAGCTAAAAAAAGCCAAGAAGGAAACTGCTACTAGAGACCACGAATGAGAAAGCACTTTAGTGCGTGAACACCAGTCATGACTACATGCATGTTTCACTAACAACATTACCTGCATTCATAAATGTAAGGACGGAAGAACAGCCCTGGAGTGAGACTGCCCAAGTTTAAATCCTGGCACCACCTCTTGTTGGCTGTGACCCTGAGCAAGGTACTAACTTCACTGGGTCTCTCCACATCTAAACACACAAAAGGAAGTAATAGTATCCACTGCATACGATAGTTGAAAGGATGAAATAAGTACAGTTCCTGGGACACAGAAGTAATAATTACTAATAAATACTAGTAATTATTCACTGTATTATTTTGATATATACCCCAGCTTTTATCTCTTGGGAAAACAGAAGATCATAGATCAGTTCACTTCTCTCCATGAAAAGACAGGGCCTTAAATCAAGATTAGGCAATCAAATGCATTCCTTTCCCTGAGGGATAAATGAAAAGAAAAAATTGGCTCTTTAAATCTGGATTTTTTTTGACCCTTCCTCAATCTTCATTTCTTTTCTTGCTTTTTCTTCCCACATCTACATAAAAACCTTTCCTAAGCTCCTGTGGACCTAGCTTAGCCACAGGCACTGCTATCTCCAGGAGACAGTTCTT
>NW_027397065.1:67616883-67769169 GCF_003265705.2 Callorhinus ursinus | reverse complement strand
TTTTTTTTTTTTTTTTTTTTTTAAAGATTTTATTTATTTATTTGAGAAAGAGAGAATGAGAGATAGCACGAGAGGGAAGAGGGTCAGAGGGAGAAGCAGACTCCCCGCTGAGCAGGGAGCCCGATGCGGGACTCGATCCCGGGACTCCAGGATCATGACCTGAGCCGAAGGCAGTTGCTTAACCAACTGAGCCACCCAGGCGCCCTCTCTCCCCAATCTAAAAATCTACAAACAGGGGGCGCCTGCCTGGCTCAGTTGGTAGAGCATGCAGCTCTTGATCTCGAGCTTAAGCCCCATGTTGGGTACACCCAACATTTATTATAAATAAACTTAAAAAAAAAAAAAATCACGGAGCACCTGGGTGGCTCAGCCGGTTAAGCGCCTAACTCTTGATTTCAGCTTGGGTCGTGACCTCAGGGTCATGAGATCAAGCCGTGGGTCGGGCTCCACACTGCGGTGTGCGGTCCTCTTGAGATTCTCTCTCCCTCTGCCCATCCCCCCACCCTCTCTCACGCGTGCTCTCTCTCTCAAAATAAATCCTTAAAAAAAAGTCGCACTTTCTTTGATTTTTTTGTGCTACCTAACATCTCCCTGTCACAGTGTTTCTGTTGTGGAAAATGGGTCTAATTTAAAATGACATTACAGGTTAACAACAGACATGGAAAGCCATTTACAATATAGATTTCTGGTGAAAAGGCAGATTACAAATAATATGATCAGCAATATTAAACCCATTTTAGAAAAAACATAGGCATACACCTACACACATATCTGACAGGGTACACTCTGAGTTGCTTATAATTTTTCTTTAAAAAATTCTCTGCGGGGCGCCTGGGTGGCTCAGTCAGTTAAGTGGTTGCCTTCGGCTCAGGTCATGATCCCAGGGTCCTGGGATCAAGCCCCGTGTCGGGCTCCCCGCTCGGCGGGGAGCCTGCTTCTCCCTCTCCCTCTCCCTGCCTCTCTGCCTACCTGTGCTCTTTATCTCTCTGTCAAATAAACAAAATATTTTAAAAAATAAAATAAAAAAAAATTCTTTGCAAATCTATATTTTCTCATTTTTCTATAATGAACACTTACAGCTTCTGAAATAATAACTCAATCAGGTGTTTTAGCAAGAAAAATGGATCTGGCTTCCAAACTATAACCAAATGCCTCCTTGAAGGGAAGCTAGGCACCCAGCGGTTCCCTTGCACAGAGGCACAAGGTCCTTTGCATTGTTTGTCTGGGACTAACCTGGGGTGGTGACGCTGAGATGTTTCTAGGTACCAGCCATCTGGTACCACCAAGAATGACCCAGCTCTCTCCCTCCCATTCACCTCAATTTCCAGAGCCACTGGCTTCCCCCTTACAAGCTCTACTGATTTGTAACCCTCTGGGCAGAGTTCACAAAACATGACCAAAGGTCCTAAACTACGGTTCAGGATTTTAACATTCACATTCAATGACAGAATCAACGACAGATGTCAATCCTCTCTAATCACAAGAAAAAAATAAGCCATCATATTTAAAAGCATCATCTTCAACTACTTTAGCCAGTAAAGCGCTACTGTTTTTAATACAAAGTGCTGACTCTTGACAGACTCTGGCATACTGAAGAAAGCCACTGTTGAGTCTTCCAAGATCTGATCAGCCAACAACAACTTCATCACCAGGTACAGGTATCACCACATCATAAGGCGTGAGGATTGTTCTGGCAGCTCAGTGACCTACCAGCAGAAAGGTGCCTGGGAAACCTGTGATTTCCCAGCTAACAAAAGCAAAGCACATAAAGAGAAATGAGAGGAAGACATACACCAAATGCAGTAAAGATGAAAGCAATATGAAGGAAAGGAGCAGAAACAGAATGGCAGTCCAGAAAAGTATTCTGAGGGACTCCTCCTCCTGAGTGAGCCAAGAGGTTACCAGACACAGTATTCTCAGAGGTATATAAGCTACACCTCAAAGCTGCTCACATCAATTTCCAATAATATGAGATCTAGCAAAAGCTATGCGTTGAAAAACAAATTGCTTTCTCACCGGCTCATACCCTTATCTTTTAAAAACCGTAAGCAATTTAGGTCAGAGCCCTTCCCTCCGTTCAAAATATTTTGAGACAGATTACAACAAAGAAACATAGTGTCTACACAGCACTATTTCACTGCAAGAAAACAAAACTGCCAACTATAGGGATCTGAAAAATGTGACCATTTTGGGACTGAACCACTCCCCTTCCCTAATTATCCCTCAAAGGAAATATATCAGGCACTGTGGGCAAAGAGAGAAAACATGTCTAATTACAACATGTGCGCTTGGTGGATGAAAAATCTGAACATTCTTGAACTGCGGCCACACTTCAGAAGACTTTCCATTTGTAGTTTAATCTCACTGAAGAGGAAAGGTTAAAGATCAGTTGTGTTTCAGCAAGGACTCAAAAAGACACAAAGAGAAACCGACATTACTTACCCACGATACAAGGGAAGCCTGTTGAAAATTCAAGATGACCCTGACTCCTTATCAAGGATCTAAGGAGGAAGTGGTTTTTATTTTCAAATTAGGACTAAAAAGAAGCCCCATTTCAAGAGTACTCTCCACTAGAGAAAACACAAATTTGAAGATGCGTATATAAAGGCTTCAGGCGTCAGGTGGTGGTACAGAAGCGGTCCCTGATCAAGACCTCTCATCCCACGGCCCACCTGGCCTTTGCTTTGCAGGGGTGGGAAAGACAGCTGAAGACAATGAGTTTGATAGTGCTCCTGCACATTGCTGCTTAAAGTACCGGGAAGACGGGCAGGAAAAACCTTCAGGAATCCAAAATAAGAATGCATTTCATTAGGTATCTGGGTTGGGAATTATTGCTCAAGAAGTCCTCAGGATGGCCTACAAGCTATGACCTCTCTAACCTGGTTTCCTCTGACTCTCCTCCTCACCTCCTAGGCTTCTTCAGGGCTGACTTCCCTGATGCGCCTCCAACACTCCAGACTTCCCTCTACCAGCACTACTCTTCCCTCAGACCCCAAACACCCTTCAGGTCTGCTCAAATGCCACTGTGGCAAGGAGGAAAATGGTGCCCTTCCTTTTCCCCTGATACTTATCAGTATCTAATATAACCATGTAATTTACTTATATTTATTTTACTTATTGCTCACTCCATTCTCCCTCAAATATGCGCCAGGGGAGCAGGGATCTTTGTTTTGTTCACGATGTATATATCCCAAGAGTTCAGAACAGTGTAGGAGCTCAAAAAAATATTTTATGAATGAATGAACTTGACAGTAAAACTCCAGGGGGATGGCAAGAGGGGGTGAAATGAAAGGGGGAAGAAATCTCTCACGGGAGAGAGCTGCACTGCTTGCTGATGGGAGGCGGGAGGCGGTGCACGGTATCCCGCCCCCGGCATCAAACAGCAGGCGAGCTCAGAAGACTCCACTGAGAAATGCCAGGGGCAGGGCAGACCCACCCAGGCGGCGGGCTCTGGGCAGCTCCCCACGGGGGCCCCGAGCGCGCAGCCCTTCCCCTCCCGCGGTGCCCAGGACCCCAGCTCCACGCCAAGGTAGTCAGGGGCGGCCCGGGCCGCAGCACCTTCCCGGCTCGGGCCCCTTCACCTAGTCGCCGGCGACCGGGCCCGGCGCTCGGGCACCTGCCTGCCCTCGCCGGAGGTCCCCACCTCAGCCCGCGCGAGATCCCAGCGCGCCCCCGAGGGCCTCACCCCGCCCGGCTCCCCTCCCGCACACGCACAGGAAGCGCCCGCGGCCCTCCCGGCAGCGGGAAGGGGGCTCCCGGCGCCCCTCGCCCCGGCAGCTCCAGCCCGACGCCCCGCCCGCGCGGCGCCCCCTCACCTCAGGTCGCACGTACGACACGAAGGAGGGCTTGGGCGCCTTGGTGCCGCCGCCACCGCCGACTACCCCTTTCCCCAGCATACCGCCGCCCTAGGAAGCAGCGACGCGCGGGAGCAGAGGCGTCCGCTCGGGATCGGCAGCGGCGGCGGCCACCAGCACTGGCGGCTGGGGCTCCGCCCATCCCCGGGGCCGCGGCGGCCGCGGCGACGCCCGCATCCGGCTCCGCCGCTGACACCGCTCGCCCCACCCACTCCGCGCGCGGGCCCTGGGAGTCGGGAGCCCGCGGCCGAGACCACGCCCCCTCCGCTCGCGGCAGGCGGGTCCGACGGGCGGGATTCCCCTCCGGAGATAGGCTCCACTCCGGCAAAGCTCGCCTCATCCGTCCTCTGATTGGGCAGATGGCGCTGCCGGCCTAACCCCACGCCAAGCTACTTCTTGAATGAACCTGGAGAGATGTTTCCCCTGACCAATCCAAAGAGCGTTCTTTCCGGACTCCCCGGCGATTGGATAGCAAGAATGTCGGTGTCGTCCAACGATCCTACGGTCACTAAGTTGTGAGCACTGGTGCATTGCGGTCGTTCTCTTCCCCTTGCTGTTTTGGTGTAAAACTTTCCAAAAGTGTGGTTGTATCGAAATCCTCCGTATGAGTTCCAGATTGACGTCCAGGTTTGTTACTTTTAAAATGTAGGCAAAGATGAGACAAATCATTGTTAACAGGCACTTAGGAATAGGTTTGAATGACCTTTAAAAGGCCTATCGACCTCATTTTTCCACTGTTTTTTTTTTTGTTTCTTTGTGTTAGAATAGTAAAAGCCCTTAAGAGACTTATTTTATCCACTTTCCTAGGTTACCGATAAAATCCTCATTTTTAGTGAAAATTGCAAAGGAAATTCATTTTAATTTCACATTGGCTGCCAGGCATTGTGTTAGACACAAGTGAGTAAGACAGGACCCCGCTCTCAAGAAAGTGAGTCTAGTGTAAAAAAACGAATAAATATGTGCAGTTGATTTTTTTGGTGTTAGGCACCAATGCTTTTTACCTTCTTCATCTCCATGAGCATCCCTCCCCAAAGCCAAATAAACATAAAATCTAAGTGAAAATGAACGTGCTTACTTTTGCAAACATAGTTTCAGGACAAGTCCTGTAGCCGCATTTCCAGTTAGACGGCCCTCATCAAGCCTATCAGTAATGGCAGCCCTGGAGCCACAGTTAAGTAGCATTATCCTGGTTTTCAGGTGAGACAATAGATGCAAGTAATTTGGGGGGGTCTCACAACTATTCACTGACAGAGCTAGGATTCCAAGCCAGGTTTGTCTGATTCCAAAGCCCCAGTTCTTAACTTGCGATTATGCAAATTAGGAGAGAGCACAATTGAAAGCCATAAATTCTGTTTGAGAAGGCCAAGTCAGGCTTCATAAATAAAGACACTCTTTTTTTTTTAAAGATTTTATTTATTTATTCGAGAGAGAATGAGAGTTAGAGAGCACGAGAGGGAAGAGGGTCAGAGGGAGAAGCAGACTCCCTGCCAAGCAGGGAGCCCGATGTGGGACTCGATCCCAGGACTCCAGGATCATGACCTGAGCTGAACGCAGTCGCTTAACCAACTGAGCTACCCAGGCGCCCAATAAAGACACTCTTTAGGGAGGTGTTGAGGAATGAAGTTATTTGTTCAGACTAAAATATCAGTTTCTTTTACAGCAGTTTTTACTTTCAAAGTGAAGTGACCAGGCAAATTTTTACTTTCTTACTTTTCAGAGGACTTTGAATTTCCATGGTCTTCCACCATAGTATGTTAGCTGGGGTACTTATGGCCAGGGTTGGCTTCTTGAACATGCAACTAGTGCAGTCATGCAGGGCAGGCACTTAGAAGTGTTTGGAGTTTAATGCTCAGCAGTTGCAACCTTGAAATTCTTAATCATTTTATCTTGAATTTATGTTTTTTAAGTGAAGTTTCATGGGCCGATGGAACAAGCCCAGGGGTCTTGAAGCCTTATTTCCTACACAGTCCCACCTCCCATCCACTCTCCACTTCTTCCCTGGTGCTCACTCCCCTAGCACCTTGCCCTGCCCCCAGCCAATACCATGACTGCTGCCCACCTCTGCTGGGGCAGCAAGCTCATTGCTAGGAAGGAGTGAGAAGGGAATCCCGCATTCCACCATTGCCATCCACCTCTCACCCCCATGGGTGCCTGGACACCGACTGGGAGATGATTAGGGTCAGACACAGCCCCCACCCCACCGCTTCCTGTGTTTCTGGGTGAGGTAAACAACCATCCTTGCTCGAGACTGGAAGGACCATGGCATGGCTACTGGTGGGAACCTCTTGCCCATCCCCATGCAGATACCAAATGTGGCCAGGCACAGCAGTTCTAACCCCTTGGGGATCGCCCATACACTGTGGGTGGGAATGGTAGTTGACTTCCCTGCCCCTGGCCAGGACCCCACATTTCCATTTTGCACTGATCTCTGCAAATTATGTAGCTGGCCCTGCCTATGCCCTTTGTTATCTCTGTGTCTTTGAGCAAGGTACTCTGTCTCTCAGTGCCTCTGTTTCTATGTAGGATGATGGCAACGGCAGTGATAATTATCTCCCGGTGGTTGGGGATTGTTCTGAAACCCAAAGATGATCCAGGTGATGCCCAGTAAGCAACAAGAACTAAATCGGTAACAGCTGTCTTGGTACAATCCTACCAAGCGGGACATAATTTAGCCTTCCCCGCCTCGCCCTGCACCGTAGAAAGAGAAGCAAAGTGACTTCTCCCAATAACCAGCTGTGGGACTTTGACAAAGAATTTTTGTTTTTTGCTTGTTTGTTCTTGTTTTTAATTTCTAGTCCAATCCTGGGACTAGAAATAACAGCTTTCATTTTTAATCGACTGCACCGGATTTCCCTGTCTTCCAGCCATCCTGCATTATAGTTACCTTATCCTACTCTTCAACATCATTTATGGTCAAATCGGTCCTCAGTGTGATAATTCTGGACACTTGACACAACCACTGCATTCATACACCCTCAGGAAACTATAGCCAGCAAGCGAGGAAAGATTTTAGAGAGTGAAAGGCTGGCTGCTTCCAGGAGCAGTTTAGACTCAATGATGAAAACCCACACTTTTTTTTTTTTTTTTTAAGTAGGATCTACGCCCAGTGTGGGGTTGGAACTCATGACCCTGAAATCAAGAGTCACGTGCTCCACTGACTGAGCCAGCCAGGTGCCTCATAAAAATACTTAAAGAAGCAGTAAGGGAATGAGGACAGAGAATAAACTAACATCTGTTTCCATCTTGCTCTTAAGGTTTTCCAGCTATCAGCATATTTTTACTTAATCTTTAGGGTGTGGGTCAGATCTCCTTGGGAGAGCCTCTCCCAACTGATTGAAAAATTCCTGTCAGGCTGAGGTCAAATAATTCTCCATCTATTAATAAACGCAGATGGAAGTCCTTAGACCTTGAAATATTTTAATTTACACACAGTAGTTTAAAGTCACTCTTTTCTCCTAATGCTGCCCTAAGCTTTCTTGGAGAATTATAAATAGGAACAAATCTTAGCTCACATAGAAACAAGGGCCAGGGGGCGCCTGGGTGGCTCAGTCGTAAAGCGTCTGCCTTTGGCTCAGGTCATGATCCCAGGGTCCTGGGATCGAGCTCCACATCAGGCTTTCTGCTCGGCGGGAAGCCTGCTTCTCCCTCTCTCACTCCCCCTGCTTGTGTTCCCTCTCTTTCTGCCAAATAAATAAATAAAATCTTAAAAAAAAAAAAAAAAAAGAAACAAGGGCCAGACCAAAGGCAGAGCTTCCCCCAGACAAGTGAAACCTACAGCATACTCCAACATAGGGGAAAATGTTTTCCTCTGGTGGAGGGTCAAGCCTAGCAGCATTCGCATTTCTCCTCCTCGGAGTCACTTGAAGCAGCCTATCTGTGGGTGTTAATTCATCTTTATCTGGTGTGGGCGCATAGTAGGAATTCAATCAGTATTTGCACCTAAGTGAGTGAAATGTTATCAGATGAAAAGCAGCCTAGGCAGCAATTGATTATTAGGTGGGGGAAGCAAGAGTTGAAATATATATCTTATGTCTTCTGTTGTATTACATATATATGATTTTCAAGGACTAAGATGCACATGTTATTTAATGGCCACTTGCCCACTTCAATTTTAGCAAATGGTCTGGATCCAAAGATTTACCCTCTTCTTTCACTGAAAATAGAAAATTCCTTAGCCTCTTGCTGCAGCCAGGGCTCTTTCAACCTTCCTCTGAGGATGGTGAGTAATAGATCTGAGGCATTTGGATCGTTCTCAATCTTGTAGCGCTACAATATGAGGGCCTGCTGGGGAGACTCAAATTGTAAACAAAGATGTTCTGGTAATTTCCCCCCCCAAAACATGCAAGTTAAGATGATCACGTGGTAGGGGGGCTTGATGAGCCTACTCTATGATCTGTATTCTCATCAAAACGCAAGTTAATGGCCTGATTGGTTTTTTTCATTAAGTAAAGATTTACTCACGGCTCACTTTGATTTGTGTCCCAGCCTCTCCCAATAAGACTCAGTCTTGATCTCAAGGTCATGGGATCCCACTCCCAGCATTGGGGTCCAAGCACCTGGCTCCAACAATTAATAGGTGTGTGACTTTTAATTAAGCATTTATCTTCTTAGGTCTCAATTTTTTCACCAATATAATGAGGGTCATGGAGGAGCCTGGCTGGCTCAGTCAGGAGAGCATGCGACTCTTGATCTTGCGGTCATGAATTGAGCCCCCACACTGGGTCAGAGATTACTAAATAAACTTGAGGGTTATGAGGATTATAAAGGCATCTACCTCATAGGATTGCTGTAAGGATTAAATAAGTTAATGAATATACAGTGTTTAGAGTGTTGTTACATAAGGTGTGAGAACATAGGATATTCAGTGATCAAAGCAAGGGGCAGAACAGTAGGCAGAGTAGGCTACCGTTAGTATAAAAAAGTAGAAATAAAGACTGCATATACCGGGGCGCCCGGGTGGCTCAGTCGTTAAGTGGCTGCCCTCGGCTCAGGTCATGATCCCAGGGTCCTGGGATCGAGCCCCGCATCGGGCTCCTTGCTCAGCAGGGAGCCTGCTTCTCCCTCTCCCTCTGCCTGCTGCTCCCCCTGCTTGTGCGTGTGCTCTCTCTCTCTCTGTCTGTGTCAAATAAATAAAAATCTTAAAAAAACAAAGAAAACTAAAAAAAAAAAGACTGCATATACCTAGGTCCTTATATTTGCATGGAACACCTTTGGATAGATATAAAGGGGACTATGACATTAACTGCTTTCAGAGGGGGAACTTGATGTTTGGAAGAAAGATTGAAAGAAGAGTTTTCACTGCATACTCTTTTTTAAAAAATATTTATTTACTTACTTATTTATTTATTTATTTTAGAGAGACAGCATGAGCAGGGGGAGGAGCATAGGGAGAGGGGGAATCCTCAAGCATACTCCACGTAAGCGTGGAGCCCAACGTGGGGCTCAATTCCAAGACCCTGAGATCATGACCTGAGCCGAAATCAAGAGATGGCCCTTAACCAACTGAGCCACCCAGGCACCCCTCACTGTATTTTCTTTTATACCTCTGGATTTTAAACCATCAGAATTATTACCTAGCTCAACAACAAATTAATTTAAAACTGCACACAAACTCACATACAGAATTATCTCCTATAGTTTTTTTAAATTGGGGTGAAAGTCCCATGACATAAAATTCGCCATTTTAAAGTGAACAATTAAAATACACTTAATTTATTTTATTTTTTATTTTTTATTTTTATAAGATTTTATTTATTTATTTGAGAGAGAGAGAATGAGAGACAGAGAGCACAAAAGGGAAGAGGGTCAGAGGGAGAAGCAGACTCCCCGCCGAGCAGGGAGCCCGATGTGGGACTCGATCCAGGGACTCCAGGATCATGACCTGAGCCGAAGGCAGTCACTTAACCAACTGAGCCACCCAGGTGCCCTAAAATACATTTAATTTAAAAGCAAGAGCCTTTTACAAGACATTGTCATTTTCTGTGTCTGCCTGTCTTGGCATTAGTTCCCAAATCCGTCCATCAAGGCCTACCCCCAATG
Source organism: Callorhinus ursinus (assembly GCF_003265705.2). NCBI lineage: Eukaryota > Metazoa > Chordata > Mammalia > Carnivora > Otariidae > Callorhinus > Callorhinus ursinus. The sequence goes on along the minus strand of NW_027397065.1, from coordinate 67,759,276 downwards.
TCACCACCCCTGTGACATCTTCCTTGGAGACTGTTGGAGCCAGTCTAGAGCTCTTCTGAATCCCTAAGCATCCAGTATCTGTATAATGCATTGGCCCATGAGCTGGAATCACTGCAAAAGGGCCTCCTCACCTTTGTCTTCTCTCCTAGAGCTATCCTGGGAACTTCTCCCAGTCAGAGGAGGCCCTCCTGCACATCTTGGCATTTCCTACAGTGCTATCGTTGGTGCTTTGAACAGAGTATCAGATTGATGGAAAGCCTTCAGAACCTGCCTGAACCCTGGAGGCCTCTGGGACAAGGAAACTGTGCCCTCTACAGGACTATCTAGGAAGTGCTGAGCAAGGAAGGCATCGGTCTCCCCCACTGTCCAAAAGTTCCTGTTACACCACTCCACTTTAAGAAAGACCCCCATTAGTACCTGTTTTTAATAATGAAAAAAAAAATCTGAAGACGATTTTTGCTTTTAACAAAATGGTAATTGCTTCTTTACTTATGCCATTTCGGCTTAGAATAGGCTTCAAAGGAATGCTTTACTTTCCGACAGCTGGGGAAACTTGTATTCACAGCACAGGCGGGGGTGGTCCCTCAGCTCCGGCATGGGATCAAGGAAAATGAAAAAGGAGGAGGAGGCTGGGCCCATTCCCTCTCTGTCCTCCTTCACCAGGCCTCCTGTGGGCACACTGGGTCCACAAGCAGACAGCACGCAGTGGAAAGTATGCTTGCGTCAGGGGCTGGGCCACCCCTAGAGGCTGTAGCTACTGCCACACGCAGAGAGAAATTCAGTTTGAGGAGTGGGGGTGGGGGTGTCACCAGGCCCAGAGAAGTAAAAGGCCTTGCCTGAGATCGCACTGATCCGTGCCACCCTGCCCCTTAACTTCTGTAACACAGTCTTCTTCCTGAACATGAATTCTAAGCCAGAGGGGTCTAACACAGGCAACTTAATCTGATTATTTCTAAGCTTTATCTTTGTCACTTCAAGTCTTCTAAGTCAGTCACAGTCCATTTCAGAGCTCCCTTCTGTGTGTCTTCCCCTACTCTCTGGGCTGCATTAAAGGACGCGCAGAGCCCCATCGGGGCCTGGCATGGGACAGGGTGGGTTGACCCATCTCCCTGACTCAGGCCCATTGCATGTCCTGTGTGTTCCCGGGCAGGGAAGGTGCCTGGTTCCGAGGGTGCAGACTTGGGCCTGCAGTCACTCGGTCCTGCCCCCCCTCCCCCGTTGTAGCTGGCTGATGTGGCGATTCCTTAGAGAGGCAGCTCAGTCCTCCGCCCTGGGGTGGTTTGTGCCCTACCTGTGAACGGGTGTGCCCATTTCCTCTGTGAGGCAGCCTCCCGGCAGCATCTTGGCTGTCTTTCCTAATTACGTTCTGGGTCTCCCTTGGGAGCCACCGAATACTCTGGATCATTTGCAAACCCCTTGGGAGACACAGAAGAGTCAAGGGGCTTTTGCATGGTCTCTAGCGCCTGGAAAGTCCACACCACAATTTCAACTCCTGTGTGCCTGGAGGCAGTGGAGGAGGGATTGTGGGCAGGGCCACTCCGAAAGTCCCCTATGGGGGTACCAGACTCAGGCCAGCCCTTCCCTTCTCTCGGTTTCCCTGAGTGAGGGGGTAACTCTGGGGCAGGGGAAGTGCAGGGACACTACCTGCTTCTCACTCTGCCCTTTCCCCAGCTCAGCGCCCTGGGCAGGGGGCGTGTGTGCGTGCGTGCGTGCGTGTGTGTGTGTGTGTGTGTGTGTGTGTGTGTGTGTGGAGTAGCCAGAAAAACCTGTTATTTTGTTTGGCTCTCCATTTCAAATTTCTCTTGACTCATTCCAGGATGATAGAAGTCAAGATCTGACATCTGATTCACAGATGATCTTCAGGAAAGGGGAATGAAAAAAACTCGTTGATATCTCAAATTATTAAGAGTGACACAACTTCTTGCTTTACATGTTGTCCAACTCTGTGGAGGCTGTGTATCACAAAATGAAAATAAGGTATTATTCCTCCTGGAATTTTAACTGAGATCAGAGCCTTACGTTTAGATCTTAGAATTTCTGGTACTCCAGAGCTGGTTGGGAAAAATCGAGGGACCCGATATCCAGGCTGTTTATGCTCTAATTCGAAGGAAGATGACACTGAGAGAATCTTCTCTTCCTTCCCAGTTTTGTTCAGGGCTGCATCTGGTTTGAAAATCTGGAAGAAGGGTGGCAGGGCAGCACCTCTTCTCCACAGAGGAGGGCCACTGGTGTTTGGAGCCGAATCATCTTAGAGGGAAGAAGAAAGCTGTTGCTGTCATAGGGGCCAGGAGAACCTTCTCAAATAAAAACAGGCTGCGCATGCCTCCCTGCTGGGATAGTTGATCTTTGTTGAAAGTGCAGTCAAGACTGTTTTGAGCTTGGCTGACCCCTTCCCGCTCCCTGGAAACCTGAAAGGCTTATTGTTCAGGTAGTTGTAAAAGAACACAGAGGTTGCGAAAGGCCCGCTCTTTTATGTCTGAAGAAGTTATCTGTCCCAAGGTGAAAATGTAATCAAAATTTTTTCTTAAAAATCCCTTTTGTCCAAAGGCAAGGATTGGAAATGACTGAGCTGCTAAGAAACATCTCAGTATTTTTACAGAGTCACTTTTCTGCTTGAGCTCTGTTAATGGTTAGCCATGCCCCCCCCACCCCCCCACCCCCGCCCAGAACACTGGAGTCTATTCACCATTCATTCACCTGGTCTCTGGAACAGATTCTGAGGGCAGCCAAATAAAGCACCAAGCAAGGCAATCTCAGGCTTTGCAAACATCTTACGCAGGTTTAAGGAATCTGAAAAGAAGTTTTGTGGCTCCACTGAAACGGGGGGGGGGGGGAGCAGAAGGAGGGAGGGGAGTCAGTTCATTCTTCCCCTTCAGGTGAGACAACATCAACTGAAGAGAAAATACTAAGAGGAACTTAATCTGAAACCACGCAACATTAGAGAAGCAACTGATTCATTCTTTCCCCTTTTCATTTTCCTTTTTTTCTTTTTTAAGTAATCTCTACACCCAACATGGGGCTCGAGCTCACAACCCGGAGATCAAGAGTCGCTGGCGCCACCGCCTGAGCCAGCCAGGCGGCCCTGGATTTGTTTTTATTTTTTATTTTTATTTTTTTTAAAGATTTTATTTATTTAATTGACAGAGAGAGAGGGAACACAAGCAGGGGGAGTGGGAGAGGGAGAAGCAGGCTTCCCGCCGAGCAGGGAGCCCGATGCGGGGCTCGATCCCAGGACCGTGGGATCATGACCTGAGCCGAAGGCAGTCGCTTAACCAACTGAGCCACCCAGGCGCCCCTGGATTTGTTTTTAGAAAGAAGTTTCTCTGCTTACTTTTCTCCTGGTCTCCTCGTGTGCCAGGGCAGCACCGTCCCCATCCCCGAAGGAAAGGCTCTGTCCCTCGTGGTGGAAAAAGGAGCCTCCCACACCGGCCCGTGAGGATGACCTCAGAGAGAGCAGGACGGGCACCATGGGGAGAAGACAGAGCTTTGCCCTGCGTTCACACTGCTGGTTCCAGGACAGGCAGTGGTGGGAGATTAGGCTGGAAGGGCAGGCTGGAGCTACAGTTTAGGGGCCCCTGAATGTCAGGCTAAGGATTTTGCAATTTATCCTTAGGTATGTGGAAGTATGGAAGACTTTTTACACCATTTTTTTCTTTTTAAGGAATTATTATGGGGGCGCCTGGGCGGCCCAGTCGGTTAAGCGTCTCATCTGCCTCCGGCTCAGGTCATGATCCCAGGGTCTGGGAATGAGCCTCGCGTCCATCAGGCTCCCTGCTCGACGGGGAGCCTGCTTCTCCCTCTGCCTGCTCTGCCCGCTGCTCCCCCTGCTTGTGCTTGCGCTCTCTCTCTCTGACAGGTAAATAGAATCTTAAAAAAAAAGAGAGAATTGTCCACTCACGTACATTGCTCATTTACACTTTCAAACAAAGAAACTTATCTTATAATTTATTACCAAAGTTTTCCATGTTCACTGTCAAGTCATCTGCATCTGTTGAAGTCATTGAGGATCTCATAACATGGAGATAAGCAATGCTAATAGTTTGGAGTTAGAACTTCTGTATGTGTGTGTACATATGTAGATGTATGTACTGCAAAAGTGGACTCTTACACAGATACTGGTTTTACATAGATGATTTGTGAACATCCCAGCATACCAGTAAATACCTAGCTACATCATTCTATGTAATAATCCACTACGTGGATGTTCCATTTGTTCAGTTCCTGACCATTTAGGTAACATAATAAAAATCTTTATGTCTGTGTCCAGTTCTTTTCTTAGTGGAATCAGCCCAGTTATTTGTCTCTAAATTTTATTCCGGGATACAGGAATTTTATATTTTTGTAGTAAAATTCATATGTTGATTGATTTTCATATATTGAACCAGATACTCCCAAGATAAACTCCCCTTCGTTGTGGTATATTATTCTTTTTGAAAAAATATTTATTTATTTGAGAAAGAGAGAGAGAGAGAGAGAGCGTGCACACAAGTGGGAGAGGGGCAGAGGGAGAAGCAGACTTACCACTGAGCAGGGAGCCAGATGCGGGGCTCCATCCCAGGACCCTGGGATCATGACCCGAGTGGAAGGCAGATGCTTAACCCACTGAGCCACCCAGATGCCCTCTTTTTTTTTTTAAGATTTTTTATTTTTATTTTTTGAGAGATGAGAGAGAGAGAGAGAGTGTGTGCCCGTGCACACATGAGCAGGGGGAGGGGCAGAGAGAGTGGGAGAAGCAGGCTCCCTGCTGAGCAAGGAGCCCCATGTGGGGCTGGATCCAAGGACCCTGGGGTCATGACCTGAGCTGAAGACAGACACGCTAAACCCACTGAGCCAACCAGGCGCCCCGTGGTATATCATTCTTACTTTTTTTTTTTTTTAAGTAGGCTCCACGCCCAGCATGGAGCCCAGCATGGGGCTTGAACTCACGACCCTGAGATCAAGACCTGAGCTGAGGTCAAGAGCAAGGTGTTTAACCGACTGAGCCACCCAGGAGTCCCTACATTATTCTTTATATATATTGCTGGATATGATTTGATAAATCTCTCAAGGGTACTTCACTTTAACTTCATCAGGTACATTGGTCTGAGCTTTGTTTTTCTTTCTTTTTTAAAAAAATAAGTTCTGTATCCAATGTGGGGCTTGAACTCATGACCCTGAGATCAAGAGTCGTACATCTACCAACTGAGCCAGACAGCCTGAGTTTTCTTTGAGCCGTTTTTATTTGGTTTTGATATCATGGTAATGTTGGCCTCATAAAATAAGTTGAGGTTGAGCCCCAGAAAAAAATTATGAAGTTATTCATAAATAACTTTATGAAGCCACTTACCCTAGCTCCTCCAACTCCCCAGTCTGGCCAGTGTGTTCCAGTTACTCAGGACTCCCCTTTTCAATCCTCTGGCCAGAAATCTGGGACTTTAGTTACTACTACCTACTACACACTTCTATGGTTGTACTCACGTCTATGGCTAAGCAGTGAGTTTACCTCTGGAAGGTGGAAATACGGCAAATTGTTGACTTTGATGATACTTCAGTTCTTGTCTTCTCCAGTCTTCCTGGCACTAATTATGTTTTAGAGTCCCCAAACTGCTGTTCTGTGTATTTTATCCAGACTTTATATTCAGAGGGAGAGACAGGGCGGAGGGTGCTTACTTCATTTTACTGGGACCTTGGACTCATAAATTTGGTTTCAACTAATAATTTAGTTGTAGCTGCCTTCCCACTTTACCATATACCAAGCCCTCTCCTTTTCATCTTTTTTTGTTGTACACTAAATTTCAGGAAAAAAAAATTTAAGAACTCATACAATTAAGAATTTTACCATCTACAAAATCTTTTTTCCCTTTGAGCCCATCTTTGTTTCTCTTCAACTCCCACAGCCTTCTATCTCTTTAAGTCCAACCAAAGAACAGACAGGAAGACAGGCTGCTCCAATGTTACTATGAGATTTTCGGTCTCTGCTTTAAAATGAAGGGTTCCTTTATGGCTGTAGTTTGCTTAAATTTCAGGTCTCCTTCCTGACATTTCTCTTGAAACAATCAATGAAGGAAGTGCATTGAGTATTTATGACGGTCCTTTAGATTTTATTTTGTAAAGTAATCTCTATACCCAGCATGGGGCTCAAACCCACAACCCTGAGATCAAGAGTCGCATGCTCCAACTGAGTCATCCAGACGTCCCTATGACTGTCCTTTATATTAAGTGTGGGGGACATCAAGTATCCTAGTGTATGAGAGAAACATATGATTATGGAATTGAAGAACTTTGGAGAGTCCATAGGTAAAATGGCTGGGGTCTCTGATGTCATAAAATCAAATGCACACTGGCCAGCCTGGTAGGTAAAACAGGGAATGGTAGAGGCTGTGATAAACTTTCCAGAAAATATTTTGTCTTAAATTTATCCTCTGGAAGGAATGGCTATTAATCTCAGCTTTAGCTAGTTTTTTTTTTTTTTCCAGCTGTACATAATTGTTAGCACGCAAGAATACATGCCCCCTGTCATCAGATCTTCCAGTTTTTCAAGAGAAGTCAAGTTGGGGGGCGCCTGGGTGGCTCAGTTGTTAAGCATCTGCCTTCGGCTCAGGTCATGATCCCAGGGTCCTGGGATCGAGCCCCGCATCGGGCTCCCTGCTCCGCGGGAAGCCTGCTTCTCCCTCTCCCACTCCCCCTGCTTGTGTTCCCTCTCTCGCTGTGTCTCTCCGTCAAATAAATAAATAAAATCCTAAAAAAAAAAAAAAAATAGAGAAGTCAAGCTGGGATTTTCTGTGAAATCTTTAATACTGGTTGTTTTTAACAATGTTTGGGCCACATAAGACACAGCTATATCCTGGATCTGGTACCTAAGATATGACTTCTGGCTCAGGTAAAGGTTGAAATGCAGAGCAAAGAAGATGGAATTCCCTCTTTTTCTAGAATTATTATTTAACCATTGACCTTTGAAAAAGATGTAGCTTTGTAAGTTCCTTAGAATGAAGAGGGGAAAGTGGGCCTTTGGAGTAGACCAAAATTGGGTTACTTAAAAATTATTTGTACACCACGCCATAAGGATTAAAATTCTACAGAAAGAGGCTTGGCTGCAGGACACATCAATGGGAGGTTAGGGTTAGGGTTAATTGCTCGGCTTTGAAGTTAACAGAACTCTCTAAGTATGTAGCTTTCTGATGATCCGACCCAATTCAAGAGATTATATCATTCAAATGATCCTTTATTACAGAAAGGACAAGTTACTTAAGCTCAAACCCTAGTTTGCTCATGTGTAATACTGAACATCTAGCAATGTTGTGAGGATGAAATAATATATACTGTTCAGCACAGTGATGTGGAGTTGCTTGAAGGTATTTTGAGTAGCAGTGACATAAACAGATGTGTTAGGAGGAATAATCTGGGGGTTGTTGGCTGAGAGACGGAGGCAGAAAGAAAAAAAAGCAAGATTGGAGTTTAGATAAAGGCAGGATTTGGAGATAATTTTAACAAAGGGAATATCTAGAACTTGGAAGATGGATGAGATCATCAAAAGCATTAAAATGCTAATGACAGAACCATGGGTGCTACCTAGAAGCAGCGCACAGAAGGAATGTTCGGAGAGGCAGGAGGAAAAAAAAATAACCAAAAACACAACAACCCAGGAATTTCAGTGCCATGGAAAGCAAGGGAAACGTTAACACATTATATAGCAAAACCAGCATCCATTTTGTCAAAATCTTCTTTATGCCTGCATTTTGGCTGCCATGAAATAATGATCAACTTTGAAGCAACTGGCTATGTGACTTCTATTCAAACGACCTTTACCAGGTACATGGACTAACAATGTAAAGGCATAACTCTTTTTATTGTGCTTTGCTTTACTGCCCTTCACAGATGCTGCATTTTTTGAAATTTATGGTTTGTGGCAACTCTGCATCAAGCAGGTCTGTCAGTATCGTTTTCCTGACAGCACTTGCTCACTCGGTATCTCTAAATCACACTTTGGTAATTCACAAAATATTTCACACTAGCTCATTATTATAATTATTATGGCAATCTGTCATCAGTGATTATGACTCTGAAAGCTCAGATAATGGTTAGCATTTTTTAGCTTTAAAAATTTTTTTTAAGTTTTAAAATTTATTTTTAAAGACTTATTTTTTAAAGGTATGTACATTGTTTTTAAAAAAGACATAGTGGTGGGGTGCCTGGATGGCTAAGTCGGTTGGGTGTCTGCCTTCGGCTCAGGTCATGATCCCGGGGTCCCGGGATCCAGCCCCGGGATCAAGCCCTGCATCGGGCCCCCTGCTCAGTGGAGAGCCTGACTCTCCCCCTGCCCCGCACCCTGTTTGTGCTCTCTCTCTCAAATAAATAAAATCTTAAAAAAAAAATAAAACCTAATGGTATTGTACACCTAATAGATGAACGTAACTTTTTATATATGGGGAAACCACTTTATTGTGACATTTGCTGTATTATGGTGGTCTGGAACTGAAATTCCAAATACCGCCGAGGTATGCCTGGTAATCACACCTTCAACTTGGAAAAGATCTGATTATTTTATATACTTCCATACCTAATGCCAGGACCTTTAACCAAAATCTTAAACAGGTGGTTATAATTTTGAACATGAGCAACAACTTTACAAATGACCTCTATTTTACTGTTGCAGTTAACATTTTCAAAAAAGCTATTTCTTTAGGGCGCCTAGGTGGCTCAGTCGGTTAAGCGACTGCCTTCAGCTCAGGTCATGATCCTGGAGTCCCGGGATTGAGTCCCGCATCGAGCTCCCTGCTCAGCAGGGAGTCTGCTTCTCCCTCTGACTCTCTTCCCTCTCGTGCTATCTCTCTCTCTCAAATAAATAAATAAAATCTTTAAAAAAAAAAAAGCTATTTCTTTGATTTTTTTTTCTATAGTCTCTCCTGCTCTGTGGTTCCAGTTACACAGCTTTGTTTCAAATTCACTACCTCAAAGTATCACTTAAAATAAGAATGCCCAGATGGGAACCTGGCTGGCTTAGTCAGTAGAACATGACTCTTGATCTCAGGGTTGAGTTCAAGCCCCACAATGGGCATAAGGCTTATTAAAAAAAAAAAAAAAAAAAAAAAAAAAGAGGCCAGAACTGAACACTATGGCTCTAGATATGGACAAATGCCAAGGATATGTAGCTGTCATTTTAGGTATCATATGAAGGACAGAGGTAGCTCCCTCTGGGTTAAGTTTCAATGCTAGCTCACTAAAACTAGTTGTGATTGGTAATGTAGGTTTGAACTTCCCCCCAAACCCCTACCCTATGCACTAACATTTTTAAACATTTTTTATTTCTAAATTATCTGAATACCCAATGTGGGACTCAAACTCAAAACCCTGAGATTAAGAGTCACAAGCCAGGTGCCCCAGGTCTTTTTATCTACACTATAAAGCACACTAAATTGCACTGAAATGCAGCACACTCATTTTAAACAGCTCATAGCAAAGCTCGAGGTAAATTACAACACCCTGGAATTCTTCTCATCAGGAACCTGTCATACTGCATTATGCTGTATTTCTTTTAACATAGGGCTCCACTGATCCAAGCCCTAGGTATGTGCTGTTTTCCCTATTTCTGAACTCATTTTAAGAGTGATTAAGCTAATAGAGATCAACTTGTCTTTTCATAGTTTGATTCAACAGATTATAAAGAAGCATTCACATTGTTACTTAACTGATTAAATAGTCCTTTCCAAGCGTAAGACCCTATTTTTCTAATACCAGGTATTGGAACTATATTAAGAGAAGGTGAATATAGTAGCTTTGTATTTAATGTACCAGTTTAGGTATTTCTCAAAAATATTATTCAAGCTTTAAGTTGGTTACTGATTTCTACTTTTTTTTAAATAATTTTTTGTTGTTAATCACCATACATTTGTTTTTGATGTAGTGTTCCATGATTCATTGTTTGTGCATAGCACCCAGTGCTCCACGCACAATGTGCCCTCTTTAATACCCATCACCAGGCTAACCCATCCCCCCACCCCCCTCCCCTCTAGAACGCTCAGTTTGTTTTTCAGAGTCCATCGTCTCTCATGGTTGGTTGATTTCTACTTTCACATTTTATTTTACAGCTACTATTATCACACTAAACAAGATAAAGGAAGACTAAAATTACCTAGACTACAGTTAATCAGTAAAATTGCTTAGGGGATGGGGATATTGATTTGCTAAATATCCCAATTAACTTATGCTATACATATTGTGTGGCTGCTAATAAAATACCTTCAATACTAGATTTAAAATATAGCCTGGCTGGCTAAGCCAGTAGAGAATGAGACTTTTGATCTCAGGGTCATGAGTTCAAGCCCTAGGCCGGGCATAGAGCTTACTTAAGAAATATATACACAAATAATCGTTTTTGGACTTTAGAGTACATGATGGTCACTGCTATAAAGCATGTTTATTTAAACATGTTCAATGTACCACTTGCAACAGAACCACCTATACTTAAAAAAAATCTAATTTGGAATGATTCTACAGTGCTTGTTAAAACTGCAATTTCCCAAGGCACCTGGGTGGCTCGGTTAAGTGTCCGACTCTTGGTCTTGGCTCCGGCAAAATCTCAGGGTCATGGTTTCAAGCCCCAAGTTGAGCTCCATGCTCAGCAGAGTCTGCTAGAGATTCTCTCTCCCTCTGTCCCCTTCCCCCGCTCACACTCTAATAAAATCTAAAAAAAAAAAAAAAAAAAATACAATTTCCCTATGTGTACTGATATGCAACAATCTCCAGGACTCCAAGATACTAAATGAAAGAATGGCAGGTACAGAATATACACAGTATGCAGCCATTTGTAAAAGAGCAAAAGGGTGCACATATTCATGCCATGTGCACAGGCCATGTGTGGAAGGGTATACAATGGATTAATACTGACCCCCTCTGGGAAGGGGTGACGTAAGAGGCAGAAGACATTTTATGCCATGTACTTTACACCTTTTAAATTTTAAACATGTATGAACCATCCAAACAACATTCTTAGGCTTATTCTGGCCCTCCTCAAGTTTTGGAATTAGGGCTTAAAAATCTTAATTTTTATAATGTTCCCCAGACAACTTTCAAGGAACAAATTTGAGACCAATGCTATGAACATTATCTTTCTAGGATACTATAAAACTTGCCCTTTATTGGGAAAATCTTCAAAAATTAGATAGCTCTGTCAAATTCAGTATAAAAAGTAGTGGATCCATTAAAGCAACTGTTTATAACTTCAATTCATACACTGACAACATAATAGCATGACCATGCAAGACAAAAAATTTTTTTAAGAAGGAAAATATTTAAAATACTCCTGACTTTAAAAAACCAGAGATCTTTTGCTGTGCTGTTCATGCAATTCTGCATTTTTAATTCTAACTTATCCAAAGAAACAGAAGAAAAAATAGTGGTGAAGAAAAAGAAAATTCTAGTTTGGAGTGCATTGTGTAATTGGGGGTAAGAGGAATCAATTTATTTGGGGGTTATCATTGAATTATCCTAACATAAGAACAGGAAAAGTCAGTCTGAGATGCAGAGAATAACTGATAATTAGTTGCCAAAACAACTGGTTCAAGAATGTATTAGCAGGACGATGCCCAGAACTTTTTTTTTAAAGGTTTTATTTTTGAGAGAGGGAGGGAGAGCTCACGAGCGTGCGAGCACACAAGCAGGGGGAGGGGCAAAGGGAGAAGCAGACTCTCCGCTGAGCAGGGAGTCCGACCCAGGGCTCAATCCCAGGACCCTGGGATCAAGACCTGAGCCAAAGGCAGATGCTTAACTGACTGAGCCACCCAGGCACCCTCTCCCCAATACTTCTTTTAACTAGAGTTTATAGTTTTCTTTAAAAATTGTCAAAGCAGGGGCTCCTTGGTGGCGCAGTCGGTTAAGCGTCTGACTCAGGCTGTGATCTCAGGATTGTGGGATTGAGCCCTAAATCAGGCTCCACACTGAGTGCCGCCTGTTGGAGATTCTCTCTCCCTCTCCCTCAGCCCCTTCCCCCTGGCTTGCTCTCTCTCTAAAATAATCTTTTAAAAAAATGTCAAAGCAGAAGATACTAATGAATCCAAGTTATTTCATTTTTTTTAAAGATTTTATTTATTGAGACAGAGAGAGACAGAGAGAGAAAGAGAGACAGAGAGAGAGGCAGGCTCCCCACAGAGCAGGAAGCCCGATGTGGGACTTGATCCCAGGACCCCGGGATCATGACCTGAGCCAAAGGCAGACGCTTAACCGACTGAGCCACCCAGGCACCCCAAGTTATTTCATTCAAGATGGTTAACATGGGTCTATCCACAACAATGAAAATAATTAAGTCATGCAAAAAATTGGTACTGAGACAATTATTTTCATAAAAAATTTAAATGGCACCAACTGTTTATCTGGATGAAGACACCCAAAACAAATGCAAAATTTTTAAACAGACTGAAATCATGTTTAGAACATAATTCTAAGATGAAGGGAGCAGCCTGGAAAAGTGCTGAGCATGAATTTTGAAACCTGACTCAATTTTAATCCTGTCACATAAGTTGATTTGTGATCTTGTTAGTTAGCCACTCTGGGCTTCAATTTTCTCATCTGAAAAATAAGAAATATAGCAATGTCACTTATTGTTTAAGATGGGAAAACATGAAATGACCTAGCATGTCATTGGTGTATAATGTTAAGTTCTTGCCTTCTCTTAAGATAACAGTGAGGAACCAAATTCGAAAATTTTACTGGGTAAAACTCACTATTCAAAAGAGTAAAATGAGACCCAGAAACATTTAAAAAACAAACAACGGGGAGTAGGGGTGAAAAAGGCTTGTCCGTGTTACAGAGATAGTATGTGACAAGCTTGGGAGAAATGCCCAAGTTTCCTTTTCTAGTTCTCCAGTGGTTGTCTCCTATAGTTTCCTGGTCTTCTAAGGGTCCAGGGAAAGATTCAAATTCCAGAAAGACAGAGCCAATATACTATTTTGAATTATAAATTTTTCTGGAAATTATGTGCTCAGGCAACAAGTAGTTGTCAGGAATAACGAGATATATGCACCCAATAAAACCTGAATGTGGTTTTACTTAAGCATAAGTCATTTAAAAGCAAAAGTAGTTTATGAGTCAACTCTAACATATAATACATTTAAAGTCATTATGTGAATTTAAGTTTTTATTTGTGTATTTCACTGTAGTGCTGTGACAACAAAATGACATCTGTGTACCAGAGCATACATACATCAACAGTAAGATGTAACTTCTCATTACACCACTGCTAGAATATTTAGCTTTTTGTAGAACACATAAGCATGTAAGATGGCCACACCAAATAATTTTCTGTTTTTTTTTTCCTTAGATAACCTTAATTTTTTATCAGTAATACTTTATCAACCTCACTGTTAAGAGAACTGTAAATTATCTGGGTGATGGGGTATGAGGGCAGCGGGGAGGAATCATTCAACTGTGTTATACTGTAACAGTTTGCTAGAGTAATCTCACACACACCAATAAGGAACTGTCATCATAATTAAGGGCTAGTTACTGTTGTTAGTTGCACAATGATAAAGTTCTTTTGAAAATATTGGTTAGCCCACTTATATATGAAAAATGCCCTTTCCACTTATGCAGAAGAAAAAAATATTCAGAAAGTTATTTTTTGGCCTTGCTATGTCAAAAAGTCAACTGTACAAAGGTCTACGTGTCAAACCTAAAATTATAATTTTAAAAGTCTATTAAAAACAAAAATGTCATGCATTTTTATTATCAATTATGCAGAGGCTTTAAAACTGTTGCAAGACCATATAGTATATATTAGCTTTTATACTGCTAATGCACAACTAACAGCAAACTTGATTAGATTAACAGAAATCTGTCTTAATTACACCTTTATATATCACACTAGAGACAAATGCCACAAGATCTGCAGAAACATTCAGTTCTGAGCACTTAAATGGCAGGATAACTTTTTGTGTTGTAATCCATCACATACAGAATAACAAAACAAAAGGAAAAAATTCTGCAGTTTCACGTTACAAAAAAACGTACTGCTGTAAAATATTAAGAAGGGGTAAAGGATATCATCTATTAACACAAAGTAACAACTAGTGTCAAAGAGCAACAAAACTCCTAAATAAAAATATCAAAATACACATAGCAACTGAAGCACAAATACTGCATTAAATACAGTAAAGATTTAATAAGACTAGTTAATAAAAGACACAAAAATAGGGGGAGCTAGGGCAACCAGTAAATAAAACCAAAATAATGGGGAAAACATCTGAAGCATTGTTTTTCCCCTAGTTGGAGCGCAATTTTTTTTTTTGGGTGTCTTTCCATTCATATAATACCTAACACTGTACATTAAGATATTAATGTCACAGAAAAACTTGGTTCTTCCATGAAATTCTTTAAATTCTTGATAAATTTTTCAAAGTAGACATTATTATGAATGAAAAACAACCAACAAATGGGCACCTGTTGTTTTTAACACTGCAGATTTACAGGAACTTTTTAAAAGTTATCATAATCTTTTTTGTCTTTTTTCCCCTCAGCTTCAAATCCATCAACTCCATCGCTATCCCTTCTTCGTTTCCTGTTGTTGTGGATGTTAAAACGTTGGCTCATTTGGGGTAATGGATCCATGCCTAAAACTTTGTGTATCTGGCGGAATGCAAGGAGTCTCAATGCAAACTGCAACAAAAAGAGCCGGAATTCAAAGTTAATTTTAAGAACCAAAATATTAATTATTAACTAGGCTTATATCTCCATATATCAATATAAAAAGTATATATTTAATTAAATAAACACCTTGAATAATATTAAGTTTCACAACCAAAATACTCCATATGTTCTAGTGTTTTTATTTTCAGGCTTTCCTGTACGCATGCTGTTTTGCTTTTTAAAACATAAATTAAGAGGCACCTGGGTGGCTCAGTCAGTTAAGGGTCTGACTCGTGGTTTCGGCTCAGGTCATGATCTCAGGGTCATGACATCAAGTCCCAAGTCAGGCTCCGTGCTGGGCATGGAGCCTGCTTAAGATTCTCTCTCCCCTTTTCCCTCCCTGCCCAGTTCATATGCACTTGCATTCTCTCTCTCTCAAAAAAGAAATAGATCTTTAAAAAAAATTCAATATTATGTTCATTTTTAAAAAAATCTTGAAATTGAAACAATACGTAGCAAAAGGAATGTAAATCTCACTGAGTAAATCCCTCTTTGGTATCTACTCGTATTTTCCCATTTTTTTCTGTGGATGCCCATGTGTATAGGCTGCACATATACATACACGCACACACACTTCCCCAGGTTTACAAAAAAGGGTCACATTTCTTCAACTTGTTACTTCATGAACCAAAATCAAAATTTTCACTACATGGTTATATATGCGCAGAAATGTATTAGGCATCACTGTCACAAGATTTCATAAGACATAATCTATTCCTCATATTTCTGGGACTATATACCTCTTAAATTAATTCAATTGAGATGTAGTCAATTTTCATTATATGGTTATAACCTTCAATGTAAATGTTTAGGATTATTTTTTTGAGATTAACATATCCGAAGAGTCACCCTTTTAAAGTGTACAATTCAGTGTTTTTTAATATACTTACAAAGTTAAAGTTGTTCAACCATAACCACTCTAATTTCAGAACATTTTCACACACCTCCACCCCCACAACCCCCATGACCCAATGTTAGTCATTCTTCAACCCCTCCACCCTTAGGTCAAGATAACCACTAATCTACTTCTCTATTTCTACAAGATTTACACACTGTGGACATTTCATATAACATATGGCTTTCTGTGTCTGGCTTCTTTCTCTTAAAGTGGCTGCTATTGAGACTGTTTTTTAAAAAAAGATTTTATTTATTTGAGAGAGAGAAATAGAGCACAAGGCGGGGTGGAGATGGAGAAGCAGGGAGCCTGATGCAGGGCTCAATCCTAGGGCCCGGGGATCATGATCTGAGCCGAAGGTAGAGGGTTAACCGACTGAGCCACTCAGGTGCCCCTATTTTTTTTCTTTTTTTGAGAGAGTGCAAGTGTGTGTGCCGGGGGGGGGGTGGTGAGGAAGAGAGCGAATCTTAAGCAGGCTCCATGCCCACTGTGGAGCCCAACATGGGGCTCAATCTCACGACCCTGAGAGGAAATCAAGAGTTGGACACTTAAGCAACTGAGGCACTTGGGTGCCCCGAGACTATTTTTTAATGCCTAATTATTTTCTTCAGCTGAGATTTAGTTTGTTACAATTATCTCTGTGAGAATTTACTATTCTAGAACTTTCCTTGATGATATAATTCCAATTCCTTCGAACTTTGCCTCATATATTGGCTTTTGAAATCCTCATTCTCCAAATCATCTGTGTTAAGGACTTGATATAGCATTCTATTTAGTCTGTAATTCCAGATTTTCACCAGTACTGGGTGCTTCTCTACTTCATTTAAGCTATAAGGCTGTTAACTTTCTGAAGTGAGAACTAGGAATATTTACCATAATAGAATACTAATTCTTTATTTTGAGATTTAGAAAAGATAAACAGAATAATTCTTTCTTCTGTATTCATGGAAAATATCCAAAGATATCTGGTATATAATAATGAATACTAATACATTTCTACCACAGGGATATTGCTGCTAATCATCAGCGTATTTGAATACTAGGAGTTTCTAAATGAAGGAATACTCCAGTAAGTAAAACTAAGCATCTGAGGCTAGAGTGAGCATCCTATAACCTCTTGTTCTGCATGTGACTTGTTATGTATTTCTAACATTTAATAAGAGAGAATTCTGCCACATAATTGGCAATTATTTAGCAGCAAACAAAATTTGAGGATTTATACTGGAATAATTCTCAAAGACAACTTGGAATTTTAAAATAAGATCAAAAAAGACTTGAGGTTTACTTTACAATTCCTTTTGAGGAGGGAGGGTTAACACCTATGGGAAGGGATCTGAATAAATGACCAAGGCTGTATCTGGCAGAAGCAACTTGAAAAGATCACTAAAGAGTAAGACTACAGAAATACACAAAAATAAAAGATAAGCATTATGGGGGGGAAAAAAGAGAGGAATAGATCTAGATAGAGACAAAGGAAGGAAGAAAATTATTAACATGGGTGCTACAGGTCACCAAGAAATAAAAAGATCAACGTGGGTACAATTCATAGAGCTTATTCAGATTTTACCAGTTATATATGCACTCCTCTGTCTTTAGCTTTAATGTAATTTTGTCATATGTGTAGCCTTGCATAGCCACATCACAATCAAGATATTAAACTATACCATCACCATAAGACTCCCTGTATAGCCACCATTAATAATCCATCCCTAACTCCTAGGAACCACTACTGTTCTCCATCTCTGTTATTTCATGAATATTAGATAAATGGAATAATGCAGTTAACTCCTTCACTTTCTTCTTCTTTGGTGAGAGAGCACAAGCAGGGGAAAGGCAGGCAGAGGGAGAAGCAGGCTCCCCGTTGAGCAAGGAGCTGGATGCGGAACTCGATCCCAGGACTTTGGGATCATGACCTGAGCCGAAGGCAGCCGCCTAACCAGCTGAGCCACCCAGGCGTCCCATAACTCCTTCACTTTTTTAAAAAAATTTTTTATTAACTCCTTCACTTTTAACAAGGACATTTGTCACTACCACCTAAAGCCAGACCACTTTCTTCAAAGTGACGTTAAAAAAAAAATGCCTTTCAAATGTGAATTCTATTAGTTTTTGAATGCCCTGCTCCTAATCCTAAATCTCCTTTCCCTTAGAATTTATAAATAATTCCTCCTTTAAGCACCGAGGAAGAAAGCAAGCCACTTAGGGTAACTATCTTCATCCCCCCAAAATAAACCCAAAGAAATACAAACAAAACATGTCCAATACACATTAATTAGTAATCACATAAGTTATCCCTTAATATACTTATGACATAACAATTTACTTTAATCTTGACATCTTCCAATTTCCAAATTATCGTTGCCAGAAGAGATAACAAATCAAGAACTTAAGTCCAATAACTTAATGTCTTAGAGTGAATTATTACTTTCATTGCTAGTTGCCTTTTCTCCCCTTAGTACATTTTTGGAATAAAAAAAGAGCTATAGTAGTTTTAGACTGTTTTTTTTTTCATTAGGTTCACATTTCTTTTCCATAAATCTTTTTCCAATAAAATTATTAACTGATTATGATGATAATGCTAACATTTATTAAAATCCTTCCATATACCAGATACTGTTAATACAGTTAAACACATTAACTCATTTAATCCTCCCAATAATCCTGCTTGAAACAGGATACTACTTTTATCCTTGTTTTATAGAGAGCACAGCTGGTATTCAAATCCAGGGAGTCTTGACTCTAAAGTCCACTTTTTCCCCCTTAAAGATTTTATTTATTTGAGAGGGAGAACGCACACGCAAGCTCTCACGGGGGGGGGGGGGGGACACAGAGGGAGAGAAACTCAAGCAGACTCCCCCGCGGAGTACAGAGCCTGACACAGGGCTGGATCCCACAGCCCATGAGGTCATGACCTGTGCTGAAATCACTAGTCCGACACTTAACTGACTGAGCCACCCAGGTGCCCTGAACCCACACTTTTAATTAACTACATTAGACAGCCTTTCCAGTGGCAGGAGAGACTAAATTATAACAATAATTACCATAAATCACACAGCATATCACTTCTTCTTTTTTTTTTTTTAAAGATTTTATTTATTTGACTGAGAGAGACAGCGAGAGAGGGAACACAAGCAGGTGGAGTGGGAGAGGGAGAAGCAGGCTTCCTGCGGAGCAGGGAGCCCGATGCGGGGCTCGATCCCAGGACTCTGGGATGATGACCTGAGCCGAAGGCAGACACTTAACAACTGAGCCACCCAGGCGCCCCAGCATATCACTTCTTACAACCAGAGTACATAAACAGTTTCCATACATCATGATATGTAACTTAATACCCAGATTTAAGAAGGCACTGAAAATACAGCTGTATTTTTATATAATACACTTACTTAAGACACTTATATTAGTGAAATCTAGTTTAACTTATATCCCCTCCAAGGGCTTGCTTACTAAAGAAGAACAGAAATAAATACTATGCAGTGACTTCTTTTAAAGGACAATTCTAAAAAACCAAAACTTGAAGGGTAGTGACCCAACAACAAAGCTCTGGGATTAGGAACACACTGGTACCTGTGCACTGGATGTGATGTCTTCACGCTGTTGGTCAGTCATTGTTGCCAAGGTATCAAATGGATCCTTCTCACAAGGATCCAGAAGTCCAGGACTACCTATAAGCAATCAATATATGGAGAAAAAGGCATTAGCATTATCCATTTGTAAAAGAAAGAGTTCTTATTTAATTATCAAACAAACATTAAGAACAAAGCAAAACCTACCTTTAAGAATAATCCCTGAAGAAATGCACTCAAAAACTCTTCTCAGTGCATCTCCAGGGCTCTGAGGACTAGAAGCACTACTGATTGCTTTCTCTACTAGTAACTCCATAGCCTAAAAGTAAAAACATAAAAAATGTGTTTAACAGCTTATAGACCAAAGGAATCACTCATTTTCAAATACCAGAATGACAAATTACTCATGAAGTGGTCATTAAAAATTTTTAAAGACCAAAAATGTTACACAGAACAGATTATGAAATCAGAATATGAATCACATATAAAAACAATCAAAATGAAATAAAACAATGAAAACAAAACTCATGAGACAATATATAACTTACATTTTAAAAAGATATTGTAATTTATGTTTAATGAAGAAAAATGTAAAATAGATTAGTAGGGTTTTTTGATTTTTAGTTTTAATTATTGCCAGTTTTTCCTATTAAAATGACAGTCCTTAAAATTTTTTCCCCAAATATTTTATGTATTTATTTGAGAGAGAGCATGCACGAGTGGGGAGAGGGAAAAGCAGACTCCCTGCTGAGCGGGAGCCCAACTCAGGGCTTGATCCCAGGAACCAGGGATCATGACCCGAGCCAAAGGCAGACACCCAACTAACTGAGCCACCCAGGCACCTCAGTCCTTAAAATTCTTTACATATTTAGGGCTCACATGTTTATTCTTTAAACCCACAGTTAGAGGTGCCTGGATGGCTCAGTGGGTTAAGCATCTGCCTTTGGCTCAGGGCATGATCTCAGGGTCCTAGGACTAAGCCCCGCATCGCATAGGGCTCTCTGCTCAGCGGGGAGTCTGCTTATCCCTTTCACTCTCCCTCTGTGTTCTCTCAAAAAAACCCCCTACAGTTAGAGCAGGTCAATATCCCAAGTAAAGAAGACTTCTTTCTTTACAAACAACGTATATTATCTAAATTTTCACTTAATGCACAAATGAACTTCTATTACCCCTAAGGAAAATATAAATTATGCTTTCACTGCAAATTACATTAGAGAGACTCAAAATCTAAACCAATCAATAGAAGACAAAAGTAAAAGTACACACTTGGAAAGCAGACATACAGGAAGTGTTCTGAACAGTCTATTAGAAAGATTTGCTTTCATTTAGACTTTAAAACTTGAGATATAATTCACATAAGAACCATTCTTTTAAAGTGTACAATTCAGTGGTTTTTAGTATACTTACAAAGTTGTTCAACCATAATCACTATCTAATTCCAGAGTATTTTCACCACCCCCAAAGAAAACTCCACACCCCTAGCAATCAATCATTCCCCATCCTCCCTTTCCTCCAACCCCTGGCAACTACTAAACCACTTTCTATCTCTACAGATTTGCCTACTCTGGGCATTTTTTACAAATGGAACTATATAAAACGTGCCTTTTTGCATTTGGCTTCCTTCACTCAGCATAATGTTTAAGGTTCACCCATGTCATAGCCTTTACTGAAATTTTAAATATAACATTCAAAGAAACTGAATAGATCGGAACTACAATAAAGTCCTTAAAAGATAATGAAGCTGAAAATACCTTAGTGAGAACCCACTTTTGGTTGTGCGCATAAGAAGCTTATGAATGTAATCTGAGGTAAAAACCATATCCACCTATTCACCCCAAGGTCATCTCGCAGATCTTTTAAATAGGAATAACTCTAAAAAGTTTGGACATGTGGAGACTGCATTTCCAAACAAATTAGGAATAAATTATAAGAGAGATGGAAATTTAAAGAGACAGTATACATTAACAGCTACAAAAATGATAGCTGAGCAGCATGAGATTGAAAACAAAAATGAAAGGGCGCCTGGGTGGCTCAGTTGGTTAAGTGACTGCCTTC
The DNA here is from genome assembly GCF_003265705.2 of Callorhinus ursinus. Lineage (NCBI taxonomy): Eukaryota > Metazoa > Chordata > Mammalia > Carnivora > Otariidae > Callorhinus > Callorhinus ursinus. Next base: position 67,738,108 of record NW_027397065.1, on the reverse strand, counting down.
AGCTCAGGTCATGATCCTGGAGTCCCGGGATCGAGTTCCTGGATCGAGTCCCGCATCGGGCTCCCTGCTGAGCAGGGAGTCTGCTTCTCCCTCTGACCCTCCCCCTTCTCATGTAGCCTTTCTTTCAAATGAATGAATATTAAAAAAAAAAAACAAAAATGAAAAAATGTACATCACAATGAAAAAAATTAAGGTAGTTCAGTTTATTCAGTAGAAGAATGCAGGGAGATGTTCAAGACTTTTATTTAAAAAAGAATTTTCATTTAAAAATTTTTAGTATTTTAAGGATCAGCTTCAGTTACTCAGATAATTCAATTAATGTATAATGAATATCTCTCTTTTTAGACAAACCAACTATTATTTTAAGATGCCTAACAGACTGTGAAATCCTTAAGGGTAAGATCAATGTCATTTATTTTGAGCTCCTGTGCCTAGTGTAATGGCCAACATATAGAAAATACTTAATATGCTTAGGAAACAAAATACTTTTGAAAATACTACTACTCATAAGAGAAATTAAGGGTAATAATTATCAAAATTATTGATGCTATGCTTAAAATACAAAGCTGAGTCATAAAATATGCAACTTTCATAAATATAGTTGACCCTTGAATAAGGGGTTTGATCTGTATGGATCTACTTACATGTGGATTTTTTTCAATAAATATATCAGAAAATTTTTTGGACATCTGTGAGAGTTTGAAAAGACAGATGAACCACATAGCCTTGAAATATCAAAAGAATTTAAGAAAAAGATAAAACTATAAGAATACAGGATATAGGGGTGCCTGGGTGGCTCAGTTAGTTAAGCATCCAAAACTTGATTTCGGTTCAGGTCATGATCTCAGGGCTGTGAAATCGAGCCCATGCTGGGCTCTGCACTAGGTGTGGAGCCTGCTTAAGATTCTCTCTCCCTCTGCCCAACCCTCCCTACTCTTAGGAAAAAAAAAAAATGAATACAGGATTTAATACATATAACATACAAAGTGTATTAACTGACTGTGTTATTGGTAAGGCTTCCAGTAAAGAGCACGCTATTAGTAGTTAAAATTTTGGGGAGTCAAAAGTTATACACGAATTCTGAACTGTGTGGGAATTGGTGTCTCTTGTTCAAGGGTCAATTGTAACTCAAACTTTTACTAAGTACTTTTAGAGAATGCTAAGAGAAAATTAAGTATTAAATAATCAGCTATAATCATCTTGTATGTCAAGATACAGGATGTGTTCCAAGTAATTCAAAGCTTTAACAAAATCTGCTTACTAACTGATCTTAAGAAATGAGAACTAATTTTTTTTTTAAAAGATTTTATTTGACAGAGCAAGAGAGTACAAGGAGGGGGAGCAGCAGCAGGAGAGGGAGAAGCAGGCTCCCTCCTGAGTCACCCACGTGCTCTAAAAAATGAGAATTTATGATTTATACTTGCATATAAAGGTAGAAACTAAAAACCAAGAAAGAAAGAAATTTATGGAAAACCAAAGTCAGTGTATCAACACCCACAATAAAACTAAGTTCACTATCTGCCTTCTAAGATCATTTGCTATGAAGTGAGCAATTTAAAAATACTGATTTTCTACAGAACATAGTTGTTTGCCAAGCAGATGTCTGTAAGTTAGGATAGCAACAAAAGTAGAATGCACGTGGTTTATAAGCTCTGAAGTGTATGCAAAGTAAAAGAACAACATCAAAGATGAACACAATCGAAATCAGAGAAACAATTTTAGACAGTACTATAAAGGATCTTGGTAGCTTAAGTTATTTAGAGAGAAAAGCTCTCTATATTATTTGAAATCTAGGATTGTAATATTTGCTCTAAAAACCACTCATGGGTCCCCCGGTGTGAAATTCCAGATTTCCCTGGGTCTTCTGGTAGGAGCCACGATCAACTGTGCTGATAACATGGGAACCAAAAATCAGTGTATCCCCTATGAAGGGGACCAAGGGATGACTGAACAGACTTCCTGCCGCTAGTGTAGGTGAGACGGTGATGGCTACAGTGAAGAAAGACAAACCAGAGCTCAGGAAGAAGGTACATGGGGCAGTGGTAATTCAATAATGAAGGTCATACAGGAGAAAAGATGGTGTATATCTCTATTTGAAGATAATGCAGGGGTCTTAGTAAACAATAAAGGCAAAATGAAAGGTTCTGCTATCACAGGACCAGCTGCAAAAGGGTGTGCAGACTTGTGGCCCAGGATTTCATTCAGTGCTGGCAGGATTGCATGATTCTTTGGTGCATTTGTTAAAAAATAAATAAATAAATAAAAATTATTTGTGCCCTCCCTACCCCACCACTCATGAAGCCTGTTTTTCCTTCTCACCTCTAGTAGTAGTAAAAATGCTTACTATGTGGCAAGCAACATGTTAAGCACTTTAAATGCATGATTTCATTTAATTCTCATAACTGGATGCTATTATACCCTAATTTTAAAGATTGGGGGGGTGGGGGCAACAACTTAAACAGTTTGTCCAAGGTTATACAGCTAGAACGTAAAAATTAGGCTGGGATTTGAACCCAGGTCTGATTTAAAATCTATTTTTATTTTTTAAAAAAACACAACTGTATTTCAATAAATATCCCTTATTGATGGGTGATCCAGACTGATAACTAGTTACCTTGCATATTAGTTTTTTTTTTAAGATTTTACTTTTTTTTTTTTAAAGATTTTATTTATTTATTCGAGAGAGAGAGAATGAGAGAGAGCACAAGAGGGGAGAGGGTCAGAGGGAGAAGCAGACTCCCCGCCGAGCAGGGAGCCCGATGAGGGACTCGATCCCGGGACTCCAGGACCATGACCTGAGCCGAAGGCAGTCGCCCAACCAACTGAGCCACCCAGGCGCCCCTAAGATTTTATTTTTAAGTAATCTCTATACCCAACGTGGGGCTCAAACTCACTACTTGAGATCAAGAGTCGCATGCTCCATTGACTGAGCCAGCCAGGCGCCCCACTGACTAAAAATACACCTTAAGAGATTGTGGTAACAAAAATACTTTCATTTGGTGGCAGTGTAAACAGGTAAAACCTTTTTTATCATACAACTGACAAATTCAAAAATTTACAATAGGGTTATTATACTTAATGAAAGCACAAAAAGGGGCACCTGGGTGGCTCAGTCAGTTAAGCATCTGCCTTTGGCTAGGGTCATGATCCCAGGGTCCTGTGACTGAGCCCTGCGTCAGGCTCCTGGCTCAACGGGGAGTCTGCTTCTCCTTCTCCCTCTGCCCTTCTCCCCACTCCTGGCTCACTCGCACGCCCTCTTTCTCCAATGAATAAATAAATAAATAAACAAATGAATAAACAAATAAATAAAATCTTTAAAAAATGAATGCACAAAAGATATCTAACACTAGAAAGTTTGGTTAAATAATAAAAAATAATAGTAATTATCCCCTTCATTATAGCTAATACTGAGCGCTTATTATATATTAAGCATTAACCAATTTAAATCATCACAATCACCTTTTGAGGATAGATATGACTATTATTCCTATTTTACAGATGAAGATGTTTATATTAATCAAATAGGGATTTTAGGAATATCATTACAATAAGCAACTGTACACACAAAAACCATTTCTACATTCCAGCTGATATAGGTTAATATTGATACATGCATGACAGACTTCCATTCCTAAGTCCATGTATAGGATGTTCTATTTTTATATTATATTTATGCATAGCACCTTATTTCATACTCAAAACTTCTTGGTAAAAACTGTCACGTCTTGTGGAAAAAAGATTTTTACAGCTTTTGGTGATTCAGGAGTGCATGAACTTTTAAGTAGATGTTTTTTGTTGGGGGTAACTAAGTGTTGCACATATATTATTTTTAAGCTTAAGTGAATGAGAGGATACACTTCAAATATAATTTGTGGATTCTTTTGCAAGCTAAGACAATGGTTAGTTCTTTGCCCTGAACGTCAGTGTCCTATCATTTAAAAACTTCACTGGTTCTTTTTTTTTTTTTTTTTAAAGATTTTATTTTATTTATTTGAGAGAGAGAGAGTGAGAAAGAGCACAAGACGGGATAGGGTCAGAGGGAGAAGCAGGCTCTCTGCCAAGCAGGGAGCCCGATGCGGGACTTGATCCCAGCACTCCAGGATTATGACCTGTGCCGAAGGCAGGCGCTTAACCAACTGAGCCGCCACCCAGGTGCCCTGAAACTTCACTGGTTCTAAAAGTAACGGACAGGGGGCACCTGGCTGGCTCAGTCAGTAGAGCATGAGACTCTTGATCTCAGGAGTCCTGAGTTCGAGCCCCATGCTGGGTAAAGAGATTACTACCAAAAAAGAGAAAAAAAAAAAGTGACAGGAACTCTGTTACTACAAGCTACCATCATTAAAATCTAAATTACTTATATTCTTAAAAACAAAAACAAAAAAATGAAATATGTAGAAAGAGATACTGAATTACATATTTCAACGGCTATTTGTGCACAAAGTAGAATTATGGCAGTTCTCTCAGCCTCCTCTTTGAGAACTGTCCTTTTATATTTGACAGATCATTCTTTTTTAAAAAAGCAAGGTAAAATTCATGTTAATATAAAATTAAGTACTTTAAAGTGAATAATTCAGTGGCATTTAGTACATTCACTATGCTGTACAACGACCACCTCTTATCTAATTGAAAACATTGACATAATTCCAGAATAAAACCCCTTAACCCATTAAGTAGTTTCTTCCATTCCCTCTTTTCCTCAAGTCTCTGGCAACCCACCAATTAGCATTCTGTCTGTATGAATTTATTATGGATATTTCACACAAATGCAATCATATAATGTGACCTTTGTGTTTGGCTTTCTTCACTTAATGTAATGTTTTGGAGGTTCGGCCATGTTGTTACAGATCATTCTTTTTTGTAAAATATTCCTTACCCTACTCTATACTGTTCAGAAATAAAACATATAATAAACATCAAAAAATTAAGTATATACCCTTTATAAATTATAGCAGGTATACCATTCCAAAGGAGGTTTAGATACTATGTAGCAATTCTGATGTTAGACCAATTTGACAAGAACTCTACCTGTATTTTCTTTACTTCATTACCATGGTTTCAGGACAAAAGAACTAATTTGAGGGCAGAGTGCCATTTTCAGTACTCACTGCAGTGGTGAAGGAAAGCCTAAAAGTAGGCACTATTACTTATTTACTCAAAGTAAATAATGTGAATGCTAAATAAAACTGAAAATAATAAAGATCATAAGAATTTCACATTTCTTTTATGAAAATCAAGAAACTTTACTCTTAGGCGGCTGGGTGGCTCAGTTGGTTATGCATCTGCCTTTGGTTCGGGTCATGATCCTGGAGTTCCGGGATCGTGCCCTGCATCAGGCTCCCTGCTCAGTGGGGAGTCTGCTTCTCTCTCCCCCCCACCCCCTGCTCATTCTCTCACATAAATAAGTAAGTAAATAAAATCCTTAAAACACAAATGTTATCTCTGCATAAGGTGATAGTATAAAGCCTAATTTCATGATTTCTTGCCCCAACACATAATTAATAATAGTTACAACACACCCAAGCAAAAATTTAACAGTTTCAACCAAAAACAGAGGAAAAGGTCAGTGAAAGAATCTTCCCAAGGAACTGAGTGCCTTAGGCAACTCTCTCCATGGAGCTCCTAACTTGGTTCTCTAGAGGGAAGATGGGGGTGGGGCTGGCAGTTGAGTGAAAAAAATCCAAAAAATTTCATCAATTACTTCCCAACTAAGAGAGGTAGATAGAACAAGTCATACTGAAGGCAGCGGCAGAAAAAGAAATTTTCCTAAATGTAAAAACCCCTTCTACCATCCCCCTCCAGAGAAAGGAAAAGAATAGAATTCACTATCCTGAAGACTCTTGCAGAAGGGAAGAAGAGAAGAACAAAAGAACCCTAATTATCCATATCTAAATATGTCTAAACAGACATTTGGCTAATATGTAGGTAAAAGAAAAGTAAAAAAGATCTGCCAAAGAAGGAAGTGGTAGGGAAAATGTATTACCAAGGATGGCTGTGAATTCTCAACAGAAGTGTCCCAAAGTGGCTTCCCATATTCAAAACACTCTGTTGGCTCAGGGAAATGGAAGTTGTTCCTAAAAGGGGATGGTGAACGGGGGGGGGGGGGGGGGGAGAGCGAGAGAGAGCAGATTCTACATAGGTAAAGGCTCTAGATGCCCACCCTGGGTTTGAAAACCAAAGTGTGAAGGTGTGCCAATGGGATCTACCTCACAGAGTAGCATAGCACATTCAATCAATACATAATAGAGAGCACTGCTTATGTCTGCAACAAGACTTGATGCAGCAAATCCATACATCTTTTGTTTAATCCTCAAAGCAGAGCTCACAGGGGAAGAAAAAGGAGAGCTATTTTAAAAAAGCATGGATGGGGCACCCGGGTGGCTCAGTCGTTAACCATCTGCCTTCAGCTCAGGTCATGATCCCAGGGTCCTGGGATTGAGCCCTGCGTCGGGCTCCCTGCTCAGTGGGAAGCCTGCTTTTCCCTCTCCCACTCCCCCTGTTTGTGTTCCCTGTGTTCCCTCTCTCGCTGTGTCTCTGTCAAATAAATAAAATCTTAAAAAAAAAAAAAGTAAAAAATAAAAAAATAAGCATTGGACAGGTTCAAAGACAATTCTTGTTTGAATGTCAGATCACAAAAAGATGATTTTGTAATGGAACTGACAACTAGTAAGATGAAATAACAAAAAGAAACCAGGGAAGATATCTATTTGGGTGGAACATACCATGAAAAATAGAGATGAAAAATCAATTCTCTATGGACTTTGAGTGATAATGATGTGTGATCTATGTTCACTGCTTGTAACAAATGTACCTTTCCAGGGAGGAATGCTGATGGAGAGGATGTGCATGTGTGAGAGTAGAAGATCCAAAAACTGCTCTAAAAAAAATAATGTCTATTTAAAAAATAAATTAAAAAACATGCTCTGGAAGGATCTTAGTTTAAGCTAATAAAGGTATAATCAATCCGCTAATATTCTGAGTTATAAGAGAACTTGATGAGCAAAATACCAATAAATTAAAAACTCAAAGTTGAGATGAAAAGGAAGATTACAGCTAACAAAGCACACTGAAATATAAAAACATTATTGGGGAATAAATGAATTATAAATAGCAAAGAAGACTAGGACATAGCTGAAAACCAAGTTACTACCAAAGAGATAATCACAGGAGACACAAGAGGAAAGAAGACAAGATTTCAAACAATTACAGTGGCGCCATGGTGGCGCAGTCCGTTAAGCGGCCAACTCTTGGTTTTTGCTTAGGTCGTGATATGAGGGTTGTGAGATAAAGCCCCATGTTGGGCTCCAAACTCAGGGGGGACCCTGCCTAAGATTCTCTTTCCCTCTCCCCCATGCACATACTCTCTCTCTAATAAATAAATCTTAAAAAAAAAAAAAAATAAAACAGTAACGAAGATAAAAGATATGCAGGACAAAAGGAATCCAACATAAGGATAATGGTGTCCCTAAAATACAGAATCCTATTAATCAGACATAATGGAAGATTGTTTTCTCCCCTAACTGAAAGAAAAATCAAATCTGCAGGACAAAGGACAACGATTTCAATAAAATGCTGATATTAAACAACAGATTCCAAGACATATTTGGTTAAAGTTAATGATATGCAAAGATAAAGATTCTTTCAACGGCCTGTAAAAAAAAGTCAGGGCCAAAAAACTAGGCGAAACTTAGACTTACCAATACACAATGCTGGAAGATAGTGAAGTGAAACTAAAAATGGAGAGGGGGAAAAACTGTGACCTAACAATGTATTTCTCATTAAAGTAATGGCAATTGGCAGAGCTTCTCAAACATGACAGAATTTCAAAACACCTTTTGATAAAAATTATGATGATAAAATACAATCAGGAAATGAAAAGGAAAAGCCCCAGTACAAGACCAGTGGTTTGCACTGAACCATTTAAATACAGAACATTAAACAGAGAATATGAATACAAAGGTAAATGTAGTTATTTTTAACACTTTTAAGGTTTAAAAAGCATTAAGTGTGTAAATGGCTGTTTTCTAAGTGCAATCAGCAAATATTAAGAAACAGGTTTAAATATATTTTTTTAAAAAATGGAACAAACGAAAGAATTACATAACAAGAAACCCAAAGAAGGATTGGGGAAGGGGAGGAAATATAAGTAAAAATTTTCTCAGCTTTTATGGGTGAGAGTTGACAGATACTATATAAAACTGTTGATAGATGAATGAGAACATCATATAAAACTAGAAGGGCAACAACTAACTGTCACAAGGAAAAAACATTCACACACAAACAAGGAAAGAATAAGAATTATGATAAAGCACAGAAGAAAACAAAGGAAACATAAATAAACTCATACCAGGCAAATGCTCATGACAAGAAAGCCAGAGTTTCAATATTAATCAATGAACAAGGCTTATTAACTCATGACAGAAAGTGTTAAACAAGGGATCCTTTATAATGGCAAAGGTTCAAATTCACAATGATGATGTAACTGTATTAAGTGTTTACGTCCAAAATTATCACTGCAACAAAATAAAGCACAAACTATAGGAAATAGAACAGAAATGAAAACATAACAGAAATAACAGATTTAAATTTACTTTTATCAATCCATGGATGGATGAAGTAGACAAAAAATATGTAAGGAAAAAATACAGAAGAAATGAACAAAATGATAAAGCTGAACTAAGAGGTGTATGTGAGAACACCTCTTTAAAGGTGATCACAGGAAAAAAAAAAAGTGCCCATAGATCATAAAAACTGTACATATTAGACTACAAAGAGAAACTTTAAATTCCAAAAATTGTAAACAGAATACATTTATCAGATTATAATGCTATAAAAACTAGAAATTATTTACAGAAACAAATGCAACCCGTTTTTAATCACACAATTTAAAAATTCCCTCAAGGGGGCACCTGGGTGGCTCAGTCAGTTAAGCGTCTGATTTAGGATTTTAGCTCAGGTCATGATGTCAGGCTCATGGGATAGAGCCCTGCACTGGGCTCTGTGCTCAGCAGGGAGTCTGCTTCTGATTCTCTCTCTCCCACCATCACTCCCCCTGTGCGCGTGCACTCTCTCTCCAAAACAAATAAATAAATCCTACAAAAAACAGAAAACAAACCAAGAGTGTACTTGTCTTGATGAGCACTGGGGGATGTACGGAATTGTTAAATCACTATATTGTACGCCTGAAACTAATATTACACTGCGTGTTAATAACTATACTGGAAATAAAGAGTGAATGAAACAAGTATCCAACTCAAGAAGTTTGTTAGAGAACAATAAAATAAACTCAAGTAAAACAGAAAATTAGAGATGAAATTAGGATTAAATAGGAAAATGGTAGATCTGACAGATAAATCCAAGGAGCTGATTCTTTGGGGAAAGGAAAAAATAATATGAAAAAGTAAGCCGCTGCCTAAAGAAGACAATACTAGGAGCATTTTTAAATGTCAAAATACAGACATTCTGGTGTGTTTTGATTGTTTTTTGAAGCTGAAGGAAGCAGAAAGTAGAAATGATGTATAGTGCCTATATTTTTATACATTAAAAAAATTGAAGTTAGATAATGCTTAACGCATTTTTATATTAAAATATATTAAGAATTTAGTGTATTTTGGGCGCCGGGGTGGCTCAGTCCGTTAGGCGACTGCCTTCGGCTCAGGTCATGATCCCAGGGTCCTGGGATCGAGCCCCACATTGGGCTCCCTGCTCCGCGGGAAACCTGCTTCTCCCTCTCCCACTCCCCCTGCTTGTGTTCCCTCTCTCGCTGTCAAATAAATAAATAAAATCTTTAAAAAAAAAAAAAAAAGAAAAAGAATTTAGTGTATTCTGACCACATACAAATAATGAAACACCCATTTGTCATTTTGCTCCTATATAGCAACTACTACTGCTGGATAGTCTAATCAATCAAACTAAGAATTAAAAACAAACAAAATAATAATGAAGATGCTGCAAGTACTTAAAAAACCCTGAGGGGGCAACCTGGGCCGCTCAGTTGGTTAAGCCGCTGGCTCTTGGTTTCGGCTCAGGTCATCTCAGGGTCGTGGGATCAAGCCCCACATTGGGGTGGGGTGGCAGGAGGAGTTTGCTTCAGATTCAGATTCTCCCTCTTTCTCCCCATTCCCTGGCTCATGTGCACGCGCTTTCTAAAATAAATAAATCTTAACACCCCACCCCACCCCACCCAAAAACCTAAAAAGAAAAACAACAAAGAACCCCAAACAAAAAAACAAAAACAAAAAACTCCCAAGATCCCAAGAGCAAAATTCTATCCTATAAAAATTTGAGTATCTAGCTGAATTGGTCAATTTTTCCTAGGATAACAGAAATTGACAAAATTAAAGCAGGAGAGAGAAAAGTTAGACTAATTAATCACAACAGAAATAACTGAAAAAATGCTACCCCCTCTATTAAGAGAGATTGGGAAATAATGTCATCAAATGACAGTAGTAGTTTGATCCTACCAAAAGCGTTTCAGAATTTAAATAAAGAACAAAAGCTTTCAAACTGTTTTTAGAGATTTAGCGCATTCTTGATTCTGAATCTGAAACAGGACAAAAATAAAACTATAAAACTTTCTTTTATGTCACCAAGAAAATTCCTAAATAGACTATCAGCAAACAGACTATAGTTCATTAATATTATTCTCATATATGAGACTCACTCCTGGAATGCAAAGATAGCTCAGTATGAGGAAATCTATTTGTATAATGAACAATATTGAACAGGTTGAAAGGAAAAAACTATACATTCAGGACAATAAACCTTGAAAGATTATCTGATAAAGTTCAATTTCCATTCCTGATTCATTTTTTTTAACCTTAAAAAAATTTTTTTAAATCTAAGCTCCACACCCAATTTAAGGCTTGAACTCAGAACCCTGAGATCAAGAATCATATGCTCTACCGACTGAGCCAGCCAGGTGCCCCTCTATTCCTGATTCTAAATTACTTAGCAAACTAGGAAAAGAATGATAATTCTAACCTGACAAAGAAGTATCTCAAATAAGAGGCTAACCATCATGCTTAGTATGCTGTACACCCTAGAAGCATTTTTTTTTTGCCTAGAAGTATTTTCAATACAATTAGGAACATAGAATGCGTGTAAAGTATATTATTTCTTTTATTTCCTATTTATTCTAGAAGTATCAGTTAAATTAGAAAAAAGAAGGCAAAATACCATTTATAGGTATGATTCTAAGATTAGAAAACCCAAGAGAATCATATGAAAAAAATTATTACAAATAAAGGAATGCAGTCAGGTGGTAGGGGTTGCAAAATTAATATCCAAAGTTAATAGCTTCTGTATACACAAACAATAACCAGAAAATAGATGTGAAGGGGGGAAAAAGCCTCTAAAAGATAAAATACCTAGGTACAAACAACCAAAACCAAAACTTAACATGCACAGAATATATTCAAATCTAAGCAGGTACACAAAATTAACTTCAGTAAACAGGACGTCACATACTCTCAGCTAAGAAGAGTCAGTATAAAAGTGATGATAATTCTCCAAACGAATCTATTAATTCAATGCAGTACTACTTAAAAAAATCACAAGAACTTTGGAGAAACTGAACAAAGTTGTAGTCAAGTTCATTTGGAAAAACAAACATAAGAAAAGCCAAAAAAATTCTTCTGTGCAAGATGGTGTTTAAAAGGGGCAAAGAACAAGGAGGCAAGAATGTGATGACGAGGACAATCAGAATTTTAAAATTCTGAAGCTTCAATCATTAAGAGTTTAGTACTACAGAAGAAAACAGACTGAAGATTCAAAGACAACTGCCGAGATGGACCCACAGAAAAGGAACTTTGGTCTAGGACAGGGTTTTTCGACCTCAGTGCTGTTTTTTTTTTTTTTTTTAAAGATTTTATTTATTTGACAGAAAGAGACACAGAGAGAGGGAACACAAGCAGGGGGAGTGGGAGAGGGAGAAGCAGGCTTCCCGCTGACCAGGGAGCCCGAGAAGGGCTCAATCCCAGCACCCTGGGATCACGACCTGAGCCGAAGGCAGACACTTAACCACCCAGGTGCCTCCTCAGTGCTATTGATAACCAGTTTTGATAACCAAAAGTGTCTCCAGACATTGCCAAATGTCTCCTGGGGGACAAAACTGCCCCTGGTTGAGAACCACAGGTTTATGATAATGGTGGCATTTCAAACTGGGGGTTGGGAGAACAGATATCATTGTTAAATAAATTATTCAATGGTACTAGAATAATTGGCAATTGGTCTGAAAAAAACATTTAGCTAAATCCATTTATGATTTAAATTTTTTAAATTTAAAATTATTTTTAATTATACAAATAATGTATATATATTTTGCCCTGGTAAAAACTAAACATTACAGATCTCTATCATAATCATCCCTTTCTCCTACTCCTCAGAGACAACTATTATATATATATATTTTTTGACAATCCCCATTATAAGTTGGAATACATTCTTCTCAAAGCTTTTGTTATGTATTAAATATATATATATACCCTTGTAGAAAAAGAAATTTGATGGGGAAAAAAAGCTTTAGAAGAAAGCACGTGTGAACTAATTTATAATCTAAAATACAAGAGGATTTTTATGAGTAGAATACAAAACACAGAAGTCATCAAAGATTAACGGATTAAAATTTACAAAAATTTTAAAAAATCTGATATAGTAAAAATGATAATATAGCTAAAAAGCAGATGAAAAGCTGGAGGGGCGCCTGGGTAGCTCAGCTGGTTAAGCAACTGCCTTTGGCTCAGGTCATGATCCCAGGGTCCTGGGATGGAGCCCCGTATTGGGCTCCCTGCTCGGCGGGAAGCCTGCTTCTCACTCTCCAAACCCCCTGCTTGTGTTCCCTGTCAATTAAATAAATAAAATCTAAAAAAAAAAAAAAAAAAAAAAAGGCAGATGAAAAGCTGGAAAACATAATTTTTGCTACAGATGAGGACTAATTTCTTATAATAAAAAGATTTAAGGGCGCCTGGGTGGCTCAGTTGGTTAAGCGACTGCCTTCGGCTCAGGTCATGATCCTGGAGTCCCAGGATCGAGTCCCGCATCGGACTCCCTGCTCAGCGGGGAGTCTGCTTCTCCCTCTGACCTTCCCCCCTCTCATGTACTCTCTCTCTCTCATTCTCTCTCTCAAATAAACAAAATCTTTAAAAAAAAAAAAAAAGATTTAATATAATTAAGAAAATGTTGAGTAACAAAGGAACTGCTGGTTAAGAGAAAAATAATTCTAAATGCCAGCAATCACTCAAATAAATATAAGAAACGGGACACCATTTTATATTTATTATGTATGTGATGATATCCCAGAGTTAGTGAGGGTGTGAAAGAAATGATCAATCCGGGGCGCCTGGGTGGCTCAGTCGTTAAGCATCTGCCTTCGGCTCAGGTCATGATCCCAGGGTTCTGGGATCGAGCCCTGCATCCGGCTCCCTGCTCAGCGGGAAGCCTGCTTCTCCCTCTCCCACTCCCCCTGCTTGTGTTCCCTCTCTCGCTGTAGCTGTCAAATAAATAGAATCATAAAAAAAAAAACCCAAAACTGATCAATCCAACAGTTTCTGGATGTTTTCAACGATTCAACTTTCTTGATAAATATTTGGCACATGTTCTTTGACCTTGGAATTCTGGCCCTAGCAATTTATTACGTGAATTATAATACAAAAGCTTGACAATAACTTAATGGCAAAACACTGCAAACAACCAAAATGTCCATCAAATGGATACTAGTTAAATAAAGTATGGCATATCCGCGGAAAGGGCATACCATGTAGTTAATGCAAAGAATAAGGTGGATTTGACTATGCCCTTCTCAAAGAGCTCCAAGATGTATTTTTTTTTAACGGTTTTATTTATTTATTCGACAGAGAGAAAGAGACAGCGAGAGCAGGAACACAAGCAGGGGGAGTGGGAGAGGGAGAAGCAGGCCTCCCGCCGAGCAAAAAGCCCGAGACAGGGCTCAATCCCAGGACCCTGGTATCATGACCCAAGCTGAAGGCAGACGCCCAATCATCTGAGCCACCCAGGCGCCCCCAAGATGTATTTTGTTAAGAAAATGCAAATAATGTAAATAACACGAACACGCCTGTGTTTAGAAAAAAATTAAAGAACTAAAGTAACCTGGCTATTCACTTCTCACTAACCCAACTCCGAAATCAATAGGTTCAATGATATTTTTGAAGAAACCCCTCCTCTATCTGAATCCTTGCTACTCAGGAACCAAGAGGGCTCAAACATCAAAGGGATACTAGTACATAAAAATAAGAATATATATGATGTATATACATGCGCTTTTTTCCTGGAAGTAATCACAACAAACTGTTAAAGATAATGTGCCATTAAATAATGAGAAGACTCTCACTTTTTGGTGCCTTTCTGCATTATTTGAATTTCCTAACTTCAGACATTTTTCTTCTTCACATTTTATTTCACAATCTCTATTTCTGAATTTTTTTTTTAAAGATTTTTTTATTTGAGAGAGAGAGAGCACATGAGAGGGGAGAGGGTCGGAGGGAGAAGTAGACTCCCTGCTGAGCAGGGAGCCCAACGCGGGACTCGATCGCAGGACTCCAGGATCATGAACTGAGCCGAAGGCAGTCACTTAATCAAATGAGCCACCCGGGTGCCCCTCTATTTCTGAATTCTTAAATTTTTAAACTTTTACACATTTTTAAAAAAAAGATTTTATTTATTTGAGAGACAGCACACACGTGCACAAGCACAAGCTGGGGGAGGAGCAGAGGGACAAGCACACTCCTTGCTCAGCTGGGAGCTCAATGCAGGACTCCTTCCCACGATCCTGAGATCATAACCTGAGCCCAAATCAGACGTTTAACTGAGTGAGCCACCCAGGTGCCCCTACACATTATTTAAAAAAAAAAAACAACTGTCAACAGAACCCTGCATAAGGAGATTAATAGCTTATTTTTGGTCTTTGTACCTTGATGTAAGTAAAAGTCAACTAACAATTGTTATCTTAAAAAAGAAACATCATGAGAAGAGCAAAAAAAAAAAAAAAGGACAATACAAAAAGAAACATCAAGTGCAATTCTTTAAATAGTAAAATCATAGAAAAATTTTCACTCTGTGACCCCCAGGATTTCTCACTAGAAGAGGAAAGAAACATTTAGGAAATGAAAAAAAGTTGACAATTAAATGTAAGAGGAGATTATAAAAAACTGCAGAAGTATTTTCTCAATATTTATTTTTCACACCATAAAGTTACATACTACTCACCCAGCTTGGAAAATCAGACCACGTTGGAACTCGTTGACAGAGGTCCCGGAGAATACGTATGATAATCACGCAGGACTGCAGACCATTAGCTCTAGCCTTGAGAGCAACACAAAAACCCAGGTGAATTAATCTTAGAAATATTGAAAATATCCCTTGATGAAAAAAAGTTAAAATACCACTGTTCAATGGAAGCTCAGATAAAAATAAAACAAAAATAACCACACTTAAAATTGGATTCAATGAGCTGCCATTTACAGCAGTATTTTATGCCAGGGTTAGTATTTAAAAGCTGGTATTTTAGGTCAAAGTAAACAGATTATACAAGAATAATATTTCTTGATCCCCTGTGAACCTTGACCTGTGTTCATTTAAAACAGTAAACTTAAAAAAAAAAAATCTGCCTACATTAGAAATAAAAGAAAAAGTAAAGAGCTAAAAGGTTTGTCTAGGGACTGAAAGGTTAAGGAAATCTGTTTGGTTTCCCTTCTGTGCCTTTGCATGACTGCAAAGTCACTAAACCAAACAGCTGCTTCCTCACCTTTCACTCCCTACACTTATTAACTTAGAGAAAGAGGGGGAAAAAATCTTAAAACTATACACAAAGCTTTAAACACATATTCCATTATTTAAAGCAAAAGTTAATCTGCAGCCTTATGGAATATAATATATATACACAAACATGTGATGTTCCTAAACAAGTAAACTTTAAATATAGCCACTAAAAATAAAAATAAAAAAACCCAAACTACAAAACACCCCCAAACCTAGGGTTATTGTCAAATTAATAGTAACTGCAATATGCAGATCTTCATACCCAGCTTTCTATGTTAACATATTTTCTGAGATTTAATTTAAAGTAGTATTGCTTGGGCAATCTTTTGAAATGTTTAAACACAGTTAAACATGTTGTACTGAACTACTCTCTCATAAGGCTACAAGAAAAAAGTAAAATGATGTTCCGAACCTGGAACCACTTAGCGTGGCGTAGAGCAGCCAGAGCGTCAAGGCATTTTTGCCTGTCCAAGACGTCCGGTGGGTCTTTCACCATACCCGAGGTTACATCTAAAATGGATTGAATTGGCAAAATGCAGTGAGGAATGGGTGTTTGACCAGGTGAGCAAGACACTTCCTTAAAGTAGCATCAGTGTCACATGAGCCATTTGCGAGTTTACCAGCACTTTAACGTACCCAGAGTTATTTTCAGCAAATTTATATAATCCAATGTGAAAATCAAAAGGAGAATTTAAACTCTGAAGAAATAGAATAAGTGATTTCTGCAAATAATCAACCCTACCCACCAAAATAAAATCAAAAGGAAGGATTACTGGACACAGCGCACCAGCACAAAGACAAGACAAGAGGGAACACAAAAATCCACCTTAATAAATGAGAGTTCATGATAAACTATTAAGTTCGTTCAGTATTCTAAATGGTCAGAGGTTATTCTGGGGCTCATACAGCAAAGAACTAGTAATAAATATGGAATGATCAATACAGTAATAATCATGGAAAAAAACAAAGAGCCTAAAATAGGCATTTCTAAGAGGTCAATGCCTTTCTCTTCTACAAGGAAATTTTAGCTTTAAGGGAATATGAAATGCTCTTTTAAAAAGTTCCCATGGGGCGCTGGGTGGCTCAATCGTTAAGCATCTGCCTTCGGCTCAGGTCATGATCTCAGGGTCCTGGGATCGAGCCCCACATCGGGCTCCCTGCTCCGTGGGAAGCCTGTTTCTCCCTCTCCCACTCCCCCTGCTTGTGTTCCCTCTCTCGCTGTGTCTCTCTCTGTCAAATAAATAAAATCTTAAAAAAAAAAAAAATTCCAAAGAATAATTGGAGAGAAATAATGGGTATAGTGGAAAAGGGCAATAGGAACTAGCATGGTTAAATAGGATAAGTATAGAAAAAGAAGAGATGCAGTAAGAACTCTTTGATGATAAATAATATGTATGGTCTAAAATTATAACAATGGATTTTAAATCAGAGTATTATATTAAAACATACAGGAGCTATCTAAAAAACTTGAGAAAATCTGAACCTAAACTAGGACAAGAAGTTAATTTTACATTCATGATAGAGGGCCAGCTGTATGTTCATCTGAACATATCTGGTAAAGTGTGTATAAAAATAACAGCAAATTTGCTAATCAAACTATTCAAAATAGCAACTAAGTCAATCTAATTTGTAGCTCTTAATGATTTATAGTAGAAATATTTTCTAAATACAGCATAATTACACACTAGGTGAGTAATCTATTGAATTTAACAGTCTTCTGGCAAAAGTGTACCAAAATTATGGGCTATTTAAGATATAATTTAATAAATCACTGAGGGTACCAAATGAATATGAGGGACAAAAGAAATATATGATAAAAGAAGTTAAAGATGATTTTAAGAGTATTACTGCCACTTTAGGCAAGTTATTTAATTGTATATATTTTGTATGGGCATTCAGTAATCTTAGAAGACAGCTGTCCTTATTTTGAGTAGGTAACACATAAAGAAACATATTCTAAAAATGATGAAATCTATCCACTGGGCTTTCTAGTCTTAGTTCTTGCTCTTCAAATAATCAGATGATCCAAATTTTTCAAGAAGACATGTTAAAAGGGCGATTTATAGATAATCAAAGAACACTGTGCAGCATTCTGAGAATTAAAACTGAAAGAAGAATGTGGGTACTAAAAAGAAACTAAAAGATTAAAAATCACACAAAACATTAGTGATTTTTAAAAAATAGTGGACAATCTCAAAACCTGCAAGACCTACTACTAAAATCAGAAACATACTGACCATAAGAGATGGGGCTCTTCTGAGATAAGGAAAAGGAATACAGGAAAGTACAGCTAACTAAGGAAATAAGAAAAGAAAAGAAAGAAATGAAACAAAAAACCATCTTCAAAGCAGGATTACAGAACTGCTGAAGGACCCTCTTTCTATGTCCCTTATTTACATTACCTGCTAAAGCTAGAATGCAAATAGGTGACAATGTGCAATCTCTTTCTAAAAAAGTTTCTGAATTTCTAATGTTATTTTCACGATGTTATAATTTCCTTCGATATGTAAGAACATTTTTCTTTTTGCACACAAGCATTTATAACTTTGAAAATTTTAATTAATGATACAATTTCAAAGATGCCAAGACACCTATTGCAATTTAAAAACAAATTAAGAGCTGTAAGTAGAAAGTTTGTTAAATTTAGAGTGTGGATTTTTGCACCCATTTTATATTTCAAGTGGATTAACCCCTTAGGTATATTGTGCTAAAAACAAAAAAATCATACTTGTTGCCTAATACCCAGTTAACAAAACAAAAATCATTTAATTTATTAAAAAAAAAAAAGCAAATTCTTACCCTACATAAATGTAATTTCATAAATTTTAAGGGGTTAATCACCAGTTAGAAGACATGCTGTGTCCACACTATTTTATGATTAAAAGTTAATGGGAATATATTAATTTAAATTAACATGGTTATGTAAAATATATAATCCACCCACAACCATTTAAAAACTAGTGTGAACACTGCTCAATTCTAGAATACACAAAGACAAAACAAACAAAACAGCCACACAAAGGACAATAAATGCCAGACTCTGCATCCAAAATCCCTCCTTAATCAAATGGCAGGTGTGACACTGAGCTTTTGAAAACCTTGGTCAAAAATCCTTCCGATGTCTTGGCAGCAACCCCTGACAGGAATCAATCCCCTCTGCTAGAAGGCTTTGGACCGGGCCTGATAAGCTACAGGTGGAAAAAAACACACACATACTTGACTTGCTGCAGAAAAGACTCTGTAGCAAGGGTTAGAGCATTACCAACATTTCAAGCTTCAAGTCAATTAACTGTTAACTTAGTGTTTAACTGTCAAACACAGTACCATAAAATAGATCTGTCATGTGTTTAACAGTTATTTGGGCAATTTAATAATTTCTTTTAAATAATTGAAAAATAATTTTTGGTATTAAACAGGACCATCTTTATTAAAGAGCTACCACACTGCGCAAGTCCCAAGTCTCAATATTTGTAATTGCTCTTCCGGCAAAGCCTTCCTTACCCCCTGTACTAACTCCCCAAAGCAAGCTATAGGCTTTAAGTCATTTTAAGACACAGAGCATTGGGAGCTGCAGTGAGAGAGAATACATACCGTTATTCTGCAGCAAGAAAGAAGCAATCTTCATAATGAAGCTAAAGACATAGTTTACTGCAGTTATCTGCAGCAAGGAACACTATCAATGTTTCTACATTTTTTGCACATCCAACTTTTCAGCTCAGTGTCTTGAAGTAAAATCTTCCAATTTTGGACTGATCACTTCTCTCACCAGAGTATTTATGAAATCCAGAACAGTAATTCTAACTCAAGTCTGGGTCAGACAAAAATATAATTTTGTTTCCTTTAGAAGGGATAGGTTATCAAAGACTACTACAAGTGTGATATGAACTTTAGACTTTTGCAATATAACAAAATAAAACTCGATAATGCACAAATTTAACTAAGGCTAAATAGAATTGGATAAAATGCGCTCTGAATTAGTTCAATTAAATGGTTATATGAGTATAATTTCATCCTAAGTATAACAACTTTTATTTATATATTAGAAGATTTCTTTTTCAAATCCTAAGGGTCATATGTTGCATATGAATTGACCAGATTGACTCAGGAACTGTTTTTCCAGCAATATCCACAGTCAGATTTTGAGTGGAAACTCATGTTCATATAAAAGATCCTTTACACAAAACCCGTTCATTTTTAAGATGCAAAGCTTATACAACATACAAGTCCTGATATGGTGATTATGTGAAGTATGCAAGATTAAACATGCCTCCCAATGACCACATTTTAAATAAAGTGTTGTCTTCCTGGGTCGTGGAAAGCCCAGTGCCTTAAAAAAAAAAATTGCTTTACTGTAAGAAAACAAATTTAAAGGGACAGTAACTAAGAGTCTACTGATGCTATTTTAGACAATTTTAATATTCAATATACAGTATTCTTTTTTCCTCTATCTGTATCACAAAGAAATATTAGTGTAGACTATATAACTCCATACTCAACAAGTTAAGATGTACAAAAACAACATGAAAGGAAACAAAGTAAATTTTATCTGACCCATAAAACAACAGAACCAACATAAGGCAGACACTGACCATGCTTTTTGGCTTAAAAGCTTTTGAAGCTTTGAAAATGTTACAGAACAGTCCCTAAAGCAACATTGCTGGCACCAGCAGGATTTCAGCTTCTACAATTGTAAAGTAAGTTTTTTAAAAACCCTGTACTGTACTATAACTTACTAACTACACCTACACCATTTATTTTTCAATATCTCTAGTATAATAATATTGGGTTCAAATGCCCAAATCTACGTGCATTAGGATGCTCTGCGTTCATGAAAACTCTCCAAACAAAAGAGCAACCTCAGAGAACTAGAAATATTTACCTCAGGACAAGCCAAATCCATGATTACACATATAACAATGCCTCTTAAAATGGAAGTGTTACAAGTATATAACCAATTTTATTTGAAACTCTCTTGTCTTTTTTTAAAGACAAGAACAAAAACTTCTTAACAGAAGTTAAATTTGTGGCCCCTTACTACCAACATTTAATTTTTTTCATGTGTCCACTACATCAGCAAGAATAATTTTGAACTTTTCCAGAAATCTGAGGTTAGCAAGAAAAGAAAAAAATCAAGAAAGTCAATAATACCATGAGTGTTTTATATAAAAGTACACTACTAAAAAGAGCATTTACTTTCTGGGAAATGATCTTAAGCAAAACTGGTTGCTACATAAGTCAAATCTAACAAATTCATATGTAATGCCAGCATGTTGCCTTCTAGGGCTTAATGCCATCTTAAAGAGTAGGTAAATGAAAAAAAAAGTTAATAGAAAAGTAGAATGTTTAATGGCTTTCCAACCTCCTTCCCTCATGTTCTCTTCTCTAATAATTGGAGATGTCAGGGTGATAGTGACTTGCATTTTGGGTTCCACACATGAATTCAAAATTATTGCCGCTTCAGACATAGCACATTTTATATCATACTTCTCAGGACTTATAACCTATGTAATGAAGAGTACAAAAAAATTAGTTGGACTTTTACATTATCAGACAAAGCAGTTTCATTATGGCTCTTTCATTTTCTCACTACCTCAAACATTTAATTAATTTATTTTTAAGTAATCTTTACACCCAGCATGGGGCTCAAACTTATAACCCGAAGATCAAGAGTCACGTGCTCTATCGAGGAAACCAGCCAGGCGCCCCTACTTCAATCATTTTATAAGGAGTAGATAATATACTACTCTCCAAGAAAAGTCTTAACAATAATGCAAATATCATTAATCTCTTACCATACTTTCCGTTTAGAATTCTTTGTTGAGCTAATATTTATCATTATTTGTATCAGAGGGATTATTTGTCTATGTCCCTATTAGATTATAAATTCTTGGATAAAAGAAACACTGCTGTATTTACTACTGTACCTTCCAAATAGCATCCGGGTAGTTAAGTTCTCATACATTTGCAGAATCTGAATGAAACTAAATAGATTCTTGAATTCAACCATTCCCACTGTACACTGTGAAATCAACAGATCTATATTTCATAATCAGGGAGCAAAAAGTCTTGATTAACATCCAGAAAAACCAGGATTCACTACAATTTGATAAAAGATAATAAGCCCCAGTTTCTATGAATGAATGAAGACTTTACACAGAAATTACACTGAGTGTTTATAGTATATACATATAGTATGTAAGTTCAAATTCCAGCTGTTACTTTACTAGTGCCATGAAGATGGGCAAATTATTTAACTCTCCTATCCTGTTTCTGTAAAATGGGGACAGAAATCTTTACCTAACCTATAGAACTAAATGAATTAACTATATAAGGCCCTTAAAACAGTGCCTGGTTGGCTCAGTCAGTTAAGCGTCTGACTTTGGCTCAGGTCATGATCTGGGGGTCCTGGGATTGAGCCTCACATTGGGGGCTTGTGCTCAGTGGGGAGTCTGCTTGAGATTCTCTCTCTCCCAACCCTCTGCCCCTCCCCCAGCTCGTGTGCGCTCTCTCAAATAAAATCTTAAAAAAGAAAAAAAACCCAACAAACAAACAAAAAACAGTGCCTGGTACGTACTATGTACTATATAAATGTCAACTATAACAATGATGAAGAATTAATTCTACCTTTTTTTATTCCTTTGTATAGTTAAGTACAGTCTTGATTTGGAAACGGTATTTTATTTTTAGTCTAACTGCTTGATTATTTCCTTAGGATATATTTCCCGCTTTGTAGTTTTACTAAGTATCACAATTAAGATCAAGATATTTCTAGCAAATTATGTAATTCTCTCAAGGTCCTCAAACCTTTCCTCTCTCCCCCACCACACCCCATTGCCCTAGCCACCTCAACAGAGGAATAAGAAGCAGACACACAATGCCAATTCTGCTGGCTCCTAGTACTTAAAAGACTCATCCACAGTAAGAAACTTCATTTCTGGAACAATGGTAACATAAAGCAAACAAGTGTCAGAGTTGTCAGAGCTTAAGTTCAACACTGTGCTTCACTATCCCTTTTGTTACCAGTTGCTCTGCTGTGGTCAGGTACTATTTATTCTGACTCATTTTCGTAGAATACACATTACCAATGAAACGTCAATCCTTGGATTTAGAATACCTAATTAAACTGCAAGGTTTTAAGATAAATTATATACATTAAATTATTCAAGGAGTATTTTTTTTTAAGATTTTATTTAGAGAGAGAGAAAGGGAGGGAGCATGAACAGGCGAGTGAGTGTGTGTGTGTGGGGGGGGGGCGGGTAAGGCAGAAGGAGAGGGAGAGTCTTAAACAGACTCTGTGCTGAGAGCCAAGCCCAACATGGGGCTCGATCTCATGACCCGAACCAAAACCAAGAGCTGGACGTTTAACTGATTGCACCACCCAGGCATCCCATGGAATATTTACTTTAAACCTCAATCTGGGATTCTGACAAAGTAATGTATAAAATTTTTTAGAATTCAAACTTAAAACAAAAAGTTTGCTTTTGTAAGACCAAAAGGGGATATTCTACTAATTGTGCATTGCCATGATTTGCTGGACAGAGAATTCCTATCATTATAAACAAAGAAAAACAAAACAAAAATCACAACAAAACCAGGGAAATTCAAATTGGAAAGACTATTTCTTACTATATTTTATTAAAAACATGTATTCAACCAAATAGGCAAGAGGTTCACAGATTTTAAAAATTTAAACTTGCTACACAGGGGCTTTAACAAAAAAGAAAGAAAGAAAGAAAGAAAGAAACCACATTCTGTCAACTGCCTTCTCTCTTATGCTTCAAATCTTGGGGAAAAAAACAGGATGAGGACATGTGCTACAATTTTACATTTTTAAATAAATTAGCAAGATGGCTTCATGTCAAATACAAGCACTATAAAACCTAAAAAGACAAAGTAGAAAATAGTCCTACCGATTTGCACAACGAAGCAAAAAAAACTCAACATGGAAAGTCAAGCCAAAAATTTAAAGGCTGGCTTAGGTTTAGGCTGAAAGCACAGTTAGTCCTGCCAAAAACTTCTGAACCAGACAAGGGGTAAAAATGAACATTTCCATGATACTTACAGCAAGCTGTTTGGGTAGATTTTCTGCAATACGGCTTAATAATGTCTTTGAAGGTTTCTCGGAGCACAGCAAAACAAGGTTGACATTTCTATCTCCTCGGAGAAGTAATCCTTTTGCCAATACTCCCACTCGCAAAACTCCTTTTAAAGCTCTGCAGTGAAATCAAATTATATTATGACATTTCTCTTCTCAACCAGAGCCATGATACTCTCTAAATATGTAATAGTAAATTAAATAATTTTTATACTATTAAAAGTTTAATCAACTACAGTTTAAAAATATTTAGTACTTTTTAGAAGTATCCTTCATTTAGATAAGAAATATGGATAAATAAATCAAGAACTAAGTTCTCACAGGGACAATTTCAAAGAATATTAACATTTCTGTGTCTCACTTTACAAATCAGAGTAAGAGTCACAGTTGTTCTTTTTTTTTTTTTTTTTTAATCTCATGACCCTGAGACTCAGACCTGAGCTAAGATCAAGAGTTGGATACTTAACTGACTGAGCCACCCAGGCGCCCCAAGAGTCATGTTCAATATAAAAATATTTCCAAATGGTAAAAGGAAAATGAGAAGTTATAGATTACAATGCAAAACTTGATATGAAAGATGTTTCTAGGGGTGCCTGAGTGGCTCAGTTGGTTAAGTGTCCAACTCTTGATCTCAGGGTCATGAGCTCAAGCCCTGTGTTGGGCTCCACACTGGGCCTGGAGCCTACGTTAAAAAAAAAAAAGAAGTTACCAAAGCTTAAGCTTCTTCATTCTTTATGGTCAATAAATTAAGGAAACAAGTTGCTAAAACAAGGACTGAACAGGGACAGATACAACAAATAAAAACTGAAGAGCAGCTGAATGCAAATATGAAGGCTGCTTTGAAAAAGGACTCAAAATAGTTTTATATAAATTAAGATAAAATTAGTAAAATCACAAGGTTGGAGATTATAAGGAACTGTGTATTTCTCATTTTAGCAAACAGCAGCTAAATACATTAAATATCTACTCAAATAAGGTAAGACATGTACACTCACACCAGAGTTTTTAGTCTTTGTTAACTTTTTATTTCAAGTATAAGAAGTCCATGGAAGGAAAATCAAAAATAAGCAAAGTAAATAACTCTGAAAACACACCTGTCTTTACCTCCCTCCTTCTTATCATCTCCCTCTTTGCTCTTGCTCTTCTCATGTTCAGACAAACTGTCCGAAACAAGTTTTAAAGCACGTTCAGTGATAGAAACAATTTTCTGAACTGCCTGTAATTCCTCTTCAGTTGGATAAATGGTTGCATGTTTTGTCATTACATAACGATCATCAGATGAGTCAGGACGACGTAAGGGCTAGAGGAAAAAAGTTACTTAATTTAAAAGCAATGGTTCCTGGGCAAAAGTAAACTTGTTTTTCAACTATACATATGTTTCTCATACCTTTTTAGTAAGAAAGTCAACTATGCAAAATGTCCATTTAAAATTATCTTCCCTTTTTCTACTTCAGTAAAAACAAAACTGCAAACTTTGGAAAGTTATACTGTCAAGAGTTGGAAGCTTGTATATGTATGCATATCTCTGCCTGAACACCGTATCTAATAAAGTTATGAAAATACTTTTTACTCAACTTTAAAGATCAGTGATTGTAAAACTTTTTTTGGCTTTGATAAAACAGGTCTTACAAATGCTTGTTCTGTGTAAAGACAAATGAGAAAGAGAGTAAGTTAAAGAGGAGGAATTTGCTATTTTCTCCTAAATGCTCTCTGGAAAACAGAACAAAAATCCTCTAGTGTTGTAGTCTGAACTTCTATGAAATGTTCCTCGTAAGTTGGTGTCTCTTCTACACAGCTTCTGTGAAACACAAACTCTTAAGATGTGTACCTTTCCTATAGTTTTGATGCTCAGGTTGAACCATTACATACCCCTTACCCTGCATTGAATTCAGAAGCAGTAGCAGGTTTTAGAAAGTTGGGATTTGAAGAAGAAAGATTCTCAACAACAGGTACTGGGAAGATAATTTTGAAGGCAAAGCAGCTGCCTTCAAAATTGGTTGTTCTTGAAAATGTCAAGAAAAACCAAGGAAAGAAAATCTCTAATGTTAAAGAACACTTGACAGAACAAAAGCTCTGCTCCTGTTTAGCTTTTACTGAAAGAAAGAAAAATTCATGGAAACTCTATGAAGTCCTTACAAAGACATGAGTTAGGAAGTTATAATAAAAGGAGGGAAAATTCTAAATCGATGAAAAACTTACACTGAGATTATGAGACTATTAAATCTAAGAATCAGCCCCCCAAACTGTTATCTTCTAATGCTGAACCAGTCTTACACTTTCACCCCCCCTATGTAAACTAAGTGGACACTCACTGCAGGCCCCTGTGGCTGGGGAGGCATGCCTGGTCGGACGCCCAGAAGGCCTAATGGGCCTGGGGGACCATGAGGATAGCCTCCATCAGGCATTCGGCGGCGATCATCCCAATGATGCTGTTCTTCCTCCATTCTTCTCCAGTACATGTCCTCTTCATAACGTCTGAAAATAGAGAATCACATTACAAGCCTTTAAGGAAAAATACAACCCAAGAAGTTACATCAATAATGACAAAAAAATGCAATTAAAAAATTGTCCCAAATCAGCTTGGCTAACACCTTTCTTTTTCCCTACTGTATCTAATATCCTTTATTTGTTTTCATCTACAAGTAAATGGATGCGAATATGAGTGAAGAGAGGTGAGAAAACAAAGAGAAAAGCAACACAAAATTTCATGGCCTGATGTCAAAGCCAAAGGAACAAACATCAGAAACCTCAGAATTCCTTTCAATCTCTCCCTCTTTAAGATAAAGATTGTAAACTTAAATGCCTACCTAGAGTGGCCAGACCAATAACATGTGTGAATGAAAGACATCATGAAGCACACATTCAGGAATTTTCTTCCTGTCTCCAAAGAAATGTGTTCCCTATTTTCTCCTTAGAGAGAATTTCTGAAGACTACTTTTAATTTCCCCATTTAGGATACAGGCATACACAAATTTGTCTACTATGAGGAAGAACAACAGTGCAAGACAGTGATAAATGGCAACTTACTTTCTGTCTCATTTTTGGGGACATATTAAGGCTGGAGAGGACTATGGTCAAGTAGAAAGCACATGTTAACTAACTAGAATTTAAATAAAAATTTGAAGAAAAAATAAAAAGAAAGTACATGTTCTGGCTAGAGAGAACAGCTGCTACTCAGCCCCAATTAATTACTGCCATAAGGGAATACAGGTTTGCAATCCCAAGATCATCAGGATTTTAATTTTTCAAAATCTTTAATGTTGGTTCAGATTAAAAATACCATGTTTATCAAATAAAACATCCATGGGGTGACCTTGGACTGTGGGCAGCTATTGTATAACCTCTGCTTTAACAATTTTCAGAATCTAATTTCTCTTTTACTACCTCACTCTCACTTCTGTCTTTACTTTTAGCTTCAAACTAGGATACCGATAACTCCCAAGGGAAATCATGTCTCTAAATTTTATTTATTTTTTTAAAATTTTTTATTTATTTATTTTGAGAGAGAGAATGAAAGAGAGAGAGAGCATGAGAGGGGGGAGGGTCAGAGGGAGAAGCAGACTCCCTGCTGAGCAGGGAGCCCGATGGGAAATCATGTCTCTAAAGCAAACACTGATAGTAATAAAGTTTACTAGAGAAATGTGTTTAATATAAAATAAAAGAAAGCGTAGTTCTCCAAAAACAGAAACAAAACCAAAAAACCCAAGTATGCTTCTCAAGTAGCTCTATAGAAACTACTAATTTCCTCAGGCTGGGAATAAGCGGTGCTTTTTTTCGGTCATCCAACTTAGAAGTAGTATAGAAACATACTTTTCTGTTATTTAGGCCTTGAGAGAAAATGAGTAACAACAGGTTGAAGGCTCTGGAAAACTACATTCATTCCAGTTTTGAGTAATTTATTGTTATTACTGAACACAAACGCTTAAGTTATATAAGGGCAGGGATTTTTATCCATTGTTTACCAATTCATACGCAGTGCCTAACACACTACATGCAATTTCCTAGCACATCATAGCTGCTTAATAAATACTTGATATATCAGCAAGAGAGAAAAGTTCCATAATCTAAGTACAGACAGTTTCAAATGCATTACAAAGGCAGATTATTCATGAAAATTGGGACTGATATAAACATATTAAAAAAAATAAAAATCAATACATAACAGCAGAAACTATCTGAAGATAACACATTAATAATAGGTTAATAGCTACAATATAGTGTTTGTACAAAACAACAGGTAAGTAAAAAAAAAATAAAAAATGAATAGGCAATTTACTACAGAAGAAATGTAAATGGTCAAACATGAAATAAAATTAAATTTGTGAAATAAAAAGTGGTTGACAAGGATGTGAAGAAAAAGGAACCCTTGTATGCTGTTCGTGGGAATGTAAATTGATGCAGCCAATGTGGAAAACATTAAAAATAGAAATACCTTATGATCCAATAATTCAACGACTGTGTAACTACCCAAAGAAACTGAAAACACTAATTATGAGAAGATACATGCACCCCCATGTTTACTGCAGCATTATTTACAATAGCCAAGATATGGAAGCAACCTAACTGGCCATTAATACACAAACAGAAAAGGAAGATGTGGATGGACACATAGGAATATTATGCAGCCATAAAAAAGGATGCGATCGTGCCATTTGCAACAACATGGATGGACCTAGAAGGTATTATGCTAAGTGAAGTAAGTCAGACTGAGAAAGACAAATATATGATTTCACTGATATGTGGAATCTAATAAAGCAAATGAATAAAAAAAAGCAAAATCAGACCTATAAATATAGAGAACTAACGTTTGCTACAGGGAAGGGGTGTGAGGCGGTGGGCAAAATGGGTGAAGAGTGGAAGATACAGGCTTCTAGTTATGAAATGAGTAAGTCACAGGAATAAAAAGCACAGCATAAGGAACATAGTCAATGATCTTGTTAACAGTGTTGTCTGGGAACAGATGGTAGCTACACGTGTAATCACAGCATAAAGTATAAGCTTATTCAATCAGTATGTTGTACACCTAAAGCTAATGTAGTATTGTGTGTCAACTATATTCAAAAGAAGTTTTTGAAAATTTGCCAGTAATATAATTACAATTCAAACTAAACTGAAACAAATTTGAAAGATTTCCCCTTCCTACTCCCAAATTTCAAATTTGAAAACAAAAACCAACCAACCAAAAAAGGATTTCGTTATTTCTCTCATTGGCAGGGACTTTTACTGTTACAGCAGCAATTTTCAAAGTGTGTCCCAAGGACTCCAGATGGTCTCTGAGGCCCTGTCAGGGGATCCATGTCTTAATATTAAGACATCATTTACCTCTTCCATTCTCATTCTCTTTTGAATGTACAGTGGAGTTATCCAGAAGCAAAATGTGGTATCACAACAAATTGAACACAGAAGCACATAGGAGAATCATGATGCCCTCTCTTAAGCAAGACATTAAAGAGATTTGCAAAATTGTAAAACAGTATCATTCTCACTATTTTGGTGAAGAAATAGTTATTTTAGAGTTAATTTTCACTACGTTATATTAAATACATGCAATATAATATAGTCAATGCTTATATTTTAAACAAATATAGTTAAAATGTCATTTTAAAATGAATTCATAAATATTAAACTTCTCAGTTTTAATTTTTAATACAGCGAAATCTTGACAACTATAACCCACATTAAGCAAAAGCTCTTTGGAGTCTTCAATAATTACCGAGTATAGAGTCCTGAGACCAAAATATCTGAAAACCACTGAAGTTACAGTATTCAGTATAGGCAGAAGTACGGGTCTCCTTCAAACATATTAGCAACTAACCATGATTTATGCAATAATACAGCCTCAAGGATAGTCAATGTAATAATTATGTTACAGAAACACTGGAAACAACCTAACTAACAGTATGGGACAAGTTATAAAGAAAATTATACACCTATAAGACAATACTATGCTGTCATGAAAAATAAAAAAAAATTCTAGCTTAATTTTTAAGTTGACATGTAAATGAAAAAAGTGAATTATAAAATGTGAACAGGGGGCGCCTGGGTGGCTCAGTTGGTTAAGCGACTGCCTTCGGCTCAGGTCATGATCCCGGAGTCCTGGGATCGAGTCCCGCATCGGGCTCCCTGCTCAGCGGGGAGTCTGCTTCTCCCTCTGACCCTCTTCCTTCTCGTGCTCTCTATCTCTCATTCTCTCTCTCTCTCAAATAAATAAAATCTTAAAAAAAAACAAAACAAAACAAATAAAATGTGAACAGGGCCACCCGGGTGGCTCAGTTGGTTATGCATCTGCCTTCGGCTCAGATCATGATCCCAGGTCCTGGGACTGAACCCCTCATTGGGCTCCCTGCCCAGCAGGGAGCCTGCTTCTCCCTTTCCCACTCCCCTTGCTTGTGCTCTGTCAAATAAATAAAAAATCTTAAAAAAAAAAAAAAGCATACATTATGCTTCTGTTATTTTTTGGAAAAAAAAATTTTTTTTAAGATTTTATTTATTTGACAGAGAGACACACAGAGAGAGAGGGAACACAAGGAGGGGGAGTGGGAGAGGGAGAAGCAGGCTTCCCGCTGAGCAGGGAGCCCAAAGCGGGGCTCGATCCCAGGACCCTGGGACCATGACCTGAGCCGAAGGCAGACGCTTAACGACTGAGCCACCCAGGCGCCCCTATTTTTTGAAATTTTATATATATATATATTTTAAAGAGTTTATTCATTTGACAGAGAGAGAGTACGTGCACACAAACAGGGGGAGTAGGAGAGGGAAAAGCAGGCTCCCCACTGAGCAGGGTGGGGGCTCAATCCCAGGACTCTGTGATCACGACCTGAGCTGAAGGCAGATGCTTAACCACCTGAGCCACCCAGGTGCCCCTGAAATTATACTTTAAAACTTGCACACAAATACTCCTAGCAGCAGTATTCATGACAGCGCAAAAGTGGAAACAACACAAATGTCCATCAACTGATAAATGAACGTTACACATTCATATGATGGAATACTATTCAGCTATGAAACAAATTACTGATACATGCTAAAACATGCATGAACCTTGAAAACATTATGTTAAGTGAAAGTAGGCAGGGGCGTCTGGGTGGCTCAGTCATTGGGTGTCTGCCTTCGGCTCAGGTCGTGGTCCCAGGGTCCTGGGATCGAGCCCCGCATCGGGCCCCCTGCTCTGCGGGAAGCCTGCTTCTCCCTTTCCCACTCCCCCTGCTTGTGTTCCCTCTCTTGCTGTGTCTCTCTGTCAAATGAATAAAGTCTTAAAAAAAAAAAAAAAAAGTAGGCAGACAAAAAAGACCATGCATTGTATGATTCCATTTATGTGAAATCTCCAGAATAAGTCTAAAATTTATTCGAGAGAGAGAAAGAGCACACAGAGGGACAGGGAGAAGCAGATTCCCTGCTGAGCAAGCAGCCCGATGTAGGGGTCCTGGAATCCCAGGATCCTGGAATCATGACCTGAATGGAAGGCAGATGCTTAACCAACTGAGCAACGCAGGCGCCCCCAGAATAAGTCTATAGACAGAAAATATATTGTATATTATACAGAAAGGGGTAGATGTAGGGATTGGCGGGAAAACAGGAGTGACTGCCAATGGGTTTGTGGTTTCTTTTGGGGGTGACAAAAATAGTTCTAAAATTGACTGTGGTGATGGCTGTATAACTCCGTATTACTTAAAAAGCATTGAACTGTACCATTTAGTTTTTTCAAGTAACCTCTACACCCAATGTGGGGCTTGAACTCATGACCCTGAAATCAAGAGTCACATGCTCTACCAACTGAGCCAGCCGAGTGCCCCTCAATTTTATCATTTAAGGATACGATGGGGCGCCTGGGTGGCTCAGTCAGTTAAGCACCTAACTCTTGTTTTGGGCTCAGGTCATGATCTCAGGGTTGTGAGATCAAGCCCCACACTGGGCTCTGCACTGGGCATGGAGCCTACTTAAGACTCTCTCTCCCCTCTATGCCTCTCCTCCGTGCGCGCGCGCTCTCTCTCAAAAAAAAAAAAAAAAAATGTCAGTTGTATCAATAAAACCAAACATTAACATATCTCTAGAAGATATGTTTTCTTTCTCCTTCCCTATAGCCTCTAAAGCTTCTATAATAGACGTTTCTTTTATAAAATGCACACATTATTGTCTAGAATCTGCCAAATCTTATACTCAGGATATTTTTATCATGTAACAAAATGTTCTATTTTGTTTTAAACTGAGGCATTTATTTATTTATTTATTTATTTATTTATTTATTTTTTTAAAAGATTTTATTTATTTATTTGATGGAGAGAGACACAGTGAGAGAAGGAACACAAGCAGGGAGAGTGGCAGAGGGAGAAGCAGGCTTCCCCCCGATGTGGGGCTCGATCCCAGGACCCTGGGATCACGACCTGAGCTGAAGGCAGACGCTTAACGACTGAGCCACCCAGGCGCCCCCTGAGGCATTTATTTAGAATATTAAACTATTCTGGGGCACCTGGCTGGCTCAATTAGTAGAGCAGGTGACTCCTGATCTTGGGTTTTTGAGTTCAAGTCCCACACTGGGCATAGTAGAGTTTAATAAAAAAAAAAAAAAAAAATCTATATATAATTCAACTATTTCTTCATATATTTAATATATATAAGATACCACTTACCACATAATTCCTAATACCAAGGCCACAGTCAAATACTAGAATAGCCAATATCTTAATTTTAATGCATTTCTTTCCTATACCTATGATCTTCCTGAAAAGTGAAAATTAAAGTACACTAAATAAATCTAGACTGCTTTGAATAGGAGTCATACTCAGAATAGCTAAGTTTTTTAGAAAGGCTGAACCACTTTCTATCATGCTACTAAAAGTTAAAGATATTACCTCATTTCCATTCTCCAGCGTTCTTCTTCTTCTCGTCTTCGCCAATACTCTTCTTTCTGCATTTGCTTCCTCATTTTCTCTTCTTGAATCTTTCTGGCTCGAATACTGGGCTTTACTTCAACTTGCAAATCTGGATTTACTTTTTTCTGTTAATGCAGACACTTAAAAAATTAGCAGGCCCTGTAACAATCTACACGTATTATTAATCATACAATCCCCCATATTCTTTCATCATAGAGGCTTTCAGCTGCAAATTTATTTTAAGGGTAAAATCAGTAAAATAAGTTGTATTAGAGGAAAGATTCGGAATACATTAATAAACATTCTTCTTCCCCTCCCATTCCCCCAAATTCTTAACTAAGTTTACAATGACATACTTAGTATGTAAAAAGTACGTAACTTAGTGCTAACCAATAGAAGAAATCCTTAGTGAACTAATGGATATTTCATTTTCCTTTACTTGTTTGTAAGTAGAAGATTCTAAATGTCAGACTGTGACGGTTAAAAAACAGACTATTTTAATTTTTTACCATCTCTTTGTTTAGAAGGGAACACATGAATCTAGTGCATTAGTTTAGGCTAATTAAAAACTTTAAATAAATAAATGATTTGGATTTAACTTAACATCTGAAGTGTTTTCAATGAATTCCTTATCTTAAAATTCATTTTAGTGGGAATTCTACCAAGACAAGAAGGTAAATAAATGGAGACCTATTACTTCTTTCAAAATACTTTATGTGAAACAATTATCTATATATACATGATTACTTGATCCAAGCAATGTTAGTCACTAAAAATGATGAAATACGGTTATACTGTTCTTAGCCAAATACAACAAACTAATCAATAAAAACCAAACATCTGAATCCAAGTGAGACATGACATGCTAATGTTAGAATGGAGTTCATGAACTGTGTTACATTTAGATGTTGTGTTTTCTATGTAGAATGTTCCAAGCTGTGTTAAAGACAGCTGAAAAATTTTTAAAGCGGGGGAGGGGCAGAGGGCAAGAGGCTCTTAAGGAGGCTCCACATCTGACATGGGGCTTGATCCTACAACTCTGAGATCATGACATGAGCTAAAATCAAGAGTCAAACATTTAACTGACTGAACTGCCCTGACAGTTGAAATTTTACTCACTTTATATTGAAGTCTGTGTCTTCGCCCTTTTAAGTGCATCTCCTTAGCATTGGGATCATTAAAACTGCACTCGCATAATTTACAATGGAATCGAATTACTTTTCCCTCATCATTTCGTACCTTGACATGGGAAAAAAGAATTCAAGAATCATAACAAAATATTATAGTTGAAGATTTCATTCACAAACCCTCACAGATTCTGTGATGAATAAATGTAAACAATTAATATTGAAGTGGGGGGAAAATGAGAGACAATATCTATAATTTTTTAAAAGGATAATCTAGAGAATCAAAACGTGTTAATTTTCTTAACTGCACCATGCAAGATGCGTATCTGCATGTATTTGCATTTGATATTAACTTTATTTTCAATACCTTTATTTATGTGTAAACATTTCAATTTAAATGCAATTGGATAATAGTTCTCTAATAAAGAGTGAATACCTGCTACTGGCTAGGTACTGCTCTTGGAGATGGAAATAAGAGTATTAAAGACATTATTATGGTATACAAGTTTCTACAAAACTCAAGATTTTATACATGTAACTTTATGGAAAATCAATGTCAATTTTTTTCTAAATGCACAACCAGTAAGGAAGAGAAGTACAGGGTTATTAACATGTCTATAATGGATACTAGGTTCAAATTATTTGTGAAAGCTTTAACGATTGGCTCTGAATGCCAATTCTCTTAAGTTTTGGCTTACTTAATTAACCAATACCATTAAAGATTAAGGTATCCTGGCCGTGTACATTTCTTTAGATAACCAAATGTTTACTCTCTTAAGATCTGTAATTTTTAAATTGTGAACTGCTTATAAACAGTATAAACCAGTTTTCTATCTGGTAAACAAAGACAACATAATATGTAATTTTTCTTGATGGGAGAAAAAAAATGAAGAGATAATTACCAAAAATCTACTATATGCTAGGTACTGTTCTAGGTATTTTATTTAATCTTCACAACTTTGGAAATATCCAAGTTTTACAGATGAGGACACTGAAGCTCAGAGAACTTATGTTCTATAACACAGTGAAAAGTATATAGTGCTACACCACTCTATGTTGGGCTTTTTGCTAATAGCAAATATTTATCAGGCCCCTCATTCCTCAATTTACTGAGTTTACCTGTAAGACAGGAAGATTTCTAATCAGCTTGAGAAATCAAATAAACATGATCTGATATATCAGCAACTTTAATTTTACACACAAAACTACATGATTGTTCAGAAATATTGGCTCTCTCTGTCATTATTTTGTGGCTCACAATTTTTTTTTTTTACTCTTTATATGCAGGATACTTTAAGGATACAAGAATGTCTACCAAATAGAAAGTTACCTTATATCACAGTGATGGTGTTGGTAAGGAAAAAGTTAAGAAAAAAATTATGTCACTTAGGCAAGCCTAAAGAGCATCCTTTTTTAAAAAAAATTTATTTATTTGAAGGGGGGGGAGAGGGAGAGAATCTTCAAGTGGACTCCTTGCTAAGTGTGGAGCTCACCACAGGGCTTGATCTCACGACCGCTGAGATCATGACCTGAGCCAAAACCAAGAGTCAGTCACTCAACCGACTGAGCCACCCAGGCGCTCCAAGGACATGCTTTTTAAAAACCTTTAACAAAGATACCTATGATATTCCTTTATAAGTAACCTAAATCTAGTTTTACGCATAAAGCATCTGTGCAGAGGGAGAGACTCTTAAGCAGGCTTCCTGCCTGGCACAGAGACCGACATGGGGCTCAATCTCACAACCATGAGATCATGACCTGAGCTCAAACCAAGAGTCGGACGCTTAACTAACTGAGCCACCCAGGCACCCCCAATGTGACACACTTCTTTCCTGTACTAATCTCACAGTGATGGTATTCTCAAATCAATACCTCCTCCACATAATCATGGCCCACTGGCTGCACATCACTCTGCAAAGCAGCAAGAGATGCAGGTGTGACTGGTTCTGACACGGTGTCTGGCTTTACTTCTGGAATCTGTACAGAGGTGACAGGAGTGCTTTTAACACATTCGGTTCCTTTTAAGTCTTCTGTTTTATTTCCTGTTGACTGCAGCTTATTCCCACCTAGAAGAGCATAAAAGAATTATAGTAATTTTCATTTTCTTTTTGTAAATGTATAATCTGATACAACAAAAATTTCAGATGAAGTTCTTATTTTTTCACCGTTAGTCCAACTCCTGCTTGACATACATCAGAATTTTGAATAACACATCAACCATTTGGCTTTTACCCTGTTAATGAAATACATATCTGGATTTTTCCCTTCTCCAACACCCAGTGATCCTTTCCGTCCCCATCATGACTCTCGTAACAGCTAATACCTAAAAGTCAATAGCAAGTACCTAAAAAGGTAGGGTCTAAGCCCAATTCATGTTTGTATCCCTAATTCCCTCCCAAGGAACTGGGCAATGTCCTAAGTCCTGGTAATATCAGAGTAAGATAGTGTAGCTGCTTTTGAGGTGCCAATAATTTAAGGGAAGATACACATAATTATAATACAATGTGGTAAGTGCTACAATAAACAGGAACACAGTGTGGTGGGAATTTTTCTTTTTTAAAGTAAAAAAAAAAGGGGAGCCTCTACCTTCTAACATGATCCAGTTAGCAAAGGCTTCACTAAGGGTGTGTCACTTGAGCTGGGCTTTGAAAGAAGAGTTAACAAGTATGAATTTGGCCCAGTAGAAAGAAGAGAATGATGTCTAAACAGAATACCATACACAATAACATGACGTTTGAAAGACTATGGTAAATTCAAGGAGACCTCAGCATCAATACTATGTAGGCAGACGTGATGACACATTCAGACTATGAAGGCCTCGGATGGCATAACTAAGGAATGTAGTTTTTTCCTACATGCAAGGAGAAGGCCACTGAAAATTTTTAAGCAGGAGACTAATACAATTTGACACAAAAAATGACTTTGATCAGCCTTGGAGAGACTGAATGTGCTTAAGAGACAAAGCTCTGAGGAAGAGACTTTGAAGGCCTAAAAACAAGGCAGTAGATATGAAGAAAAATAGGCATTTTTTTTTCTGTAGAAATACTGTAGTGACAGAAACAAAAGGACTATGTACACAACCGAAGGAGACAATAAACAAGTAGAAATAATGTCAATAAAATTTTCCATGTGGAAAAAAAAAAAAGCAGCAATTTGACGAGATTATTTCATGACACTCTTGTGACAGAATGAGACACTGGTTGGCCATAGAGAGCCATACAGAAAATAACTAGGTAATTCCTACAATACAGCTCTAAAAGGTGGGAGTTTTGCGTTTGCCCAAGAAATTTTAAAGTTACTGCACACTGGAATGAATGAGACCACTTGTGAATACTAGGTGAGGTGAGTGAGATGAGAACCAGACTCAAAAGAATCTTAGTAGCACCACCATTTAATGAACATGAAGGCAGGAGAACCTACAGAGACCCTGGAGAATGGGGTGGGTAGATGTATAAGAGAGACTTTAAGCTTTAAGGTACAGCAGTCAACTGTGTCAAATGTCAGAGAGGTCACCAGAGTGAGACTGAAAACTGGTCACTGGATTTGGCAATTAGATCTTTGGTGACTTCTGAAAGCAGCTTCAGAAGAGTAGGGTGGAAACACTGGAACAGACTGAGGACTGGATAAGAAGTATAAAGTAGAGAAAGAATTAGGCTGCAGCTTGAGAGGATTACGGTAATAAGAAAATGCCTGTTCTTTTATTTTTTTTAAAGGTTATGGAAGACACAGGCAAACCTGTTTGACCAAAAGGAAGAAGGAAGAAGCCATTAGAAGATGGAGGACTGATTAAAATTTTAAGAGAAAAAAACAGATATGTGATCGAATAAGGTCTCAAAGAAGGGAGATGGGTACAAGAGCATAAAACAGAAGGATTAGTCCTGGAATGGAGGAGAAACATCACTTTGACAATTAGGAGGAACACAGAACTTTAGTACTTGCCAACAAAGTTTATTTTGGGTGTAGATGTTTTCTTGGCAGCCATATTTGTAGGCACTGCTGATACTTTAGTGTTAGATGTACTATTAAGAGACGAGTTTCCTGTAGTTGTAAGACCTTTCACTGAAGAAGTTGCAATTGATGAAGTATTCACAGTACAATTGCTTGCTGCAATGCTTGAGGGAGAGGCAGTCGGTTTTGAAGCAGACACAGCTGTTGAAGAAGTAGCTTGGCTAACAACATTTGGTTCTGTTGAAGGAATGGGTTTACCAAGTTTTGTGTGTAATTTAACCACCTACAAAATAAAAGCACATTTGTGAGGAAACCCAAAAAGCACTGATTTTTAACTTTTTCTAAAAAGAGTTTATTTTTTTTTTAGAAATCAAAGAAACGGGTATTTATCATTTTAAATAAAAACCTTAAAGTATATTTATACATATACATTCTCCGCTTTAAACAACATAAACTAAACAAAATCCAGCCCTTTTTTGATGACTCTTTGATGACCCTTCGTTGCTCTGAGCTGGCATAAAAGACTTTATAAAATGAAAATCTGAGCTATATTTTTCTTTGTTATATTTTTGTTTATATATTTGTATACACAAAACTCACTACTTTCAAAACAATCTCTGAAGATTTTGATACATACTCCATTTACCACAAGGTGAGGAAACCAAGGCAAAGAAAGATGAAATCAACTTGGCCACCTACATACCAACCTATACTTAAGCATGACAAGAGGAAAATAATCATACAACAAATTTCCAATTGGAAGAATAAATGATTTAGTTTAATTCAAAGAAAAAAGTCTCCAATCTTTCCCTCTTTAAGCAATGACTATTGATGTTACCTTTATGTATATTAGCATATAAACAAGGCCTATAATCCACTCAAAGTTCTCAAGTTTTAAAGCCACCTATATTTAAACCCTCCATTGAAAAAGTAAAAGAAAACAGAGTAAGACATAAGGGTGTGTGGGAAAAAACACCTACTTTCTGATGCTTAGCACCACGAATGTGGGCAGCATATGCATCTGCTCCTGTACAAGACACATCGCAGAGCTCACAACGTAGCTGATTTTGAGTCCCACGAGTAGAGTTGTTGCTGCTGCTGGTATTTTGTGAGGCTTTCAATGCGGCTTCTTTTTTTTTATGTTTCTGTCCTTCTAAATGTTCTTTATAAGTCTGTTTCAAACAAAAAGGATAAATGTTGCTTTGCTAATTTTCTATCTGTATCATTTGAAATTATTCAATTCTCAAATCTCTAGTACTCATTTAATAATGAGCACTAAACAACTACAAAAGCAACTGAACAAGAGCATGTAGGATTCCCTATATACGTGATATATCTGTGGTTCTATTTTGCTTACCAAGAATACATTTATCTAACACTCTGATTTACAAAAGACTTTCATACATAGCTATATTAACAATATAAGGTAACCACTTCCGGTTTTAAGAATTTGCATCTTTTACTGCTTATGTGTAACGATGGACAGAATGACCATTCCACAAATTATTTAACTGTAGAACTAAGATGAAGGAGGGAATGTATCTATATCATGAAAAAAAAAGTTACTGAATGGTAACAAGACATTTTAAGAAGAGGTATATTTATTTATAAAACTAACTTTTCTAACTCAGAATGTGTTTTCATAAGAACCCATGCCATCCTGAAACAAAAGCTTATTTAAAATATGTAACAGTCAAAATTACATGTACTTGCAAGGAAAAACATTATTATTATAATACTAGCCAACAAAATAGTGAAACTGTATATTAAAAACTGTCTGGGGGTGCCTGAGTGGCTCAGTCGGTTAAGTGTCTGCCTTTGGCTCAGGTCATCATCCCAGGGTCCTGGGACTGAGCCCCATGTCAGGCTCTCGGCTCAGCGGGGAGAGTGCTTTTCCCTCTCCCTCTGCTTGCTGCTCCTCCTGCTTGTGTGCTGTCAAATAAATAAATAAAATCCTTTAAAAAAAAAAAACAACAAAAACTGTCTGGAATCAGATGATTAAAGAAGGCAGATTTATTAAAATGAGGAGTTAATAAGGACTGCTGTCTCTTTTTCTTGAGTGGGGTCAAATAGTTCCTCTTTCATGTTTAAAAAAAAAATTTTTTTTAAAGATTTTATTTGACAGAGAGAGACACAGCGAGAGAGGGAACACAAGTTTTTAAGACAGACGTATTATTAGCATAAAACTGTATATTTATCACAGAATTTAAGAGCTGGATGGAACTTTAGAGATCACCTAAAACAATGATTTTCTAATTTTTAAACAAGATAATCCTTTCTCCAAATGAAATCATATGCAGTAGTAGGGAAAATTGCTCTGTTTTTTGAAACAAATGAGGGAGACCTAAGACCCAGTCATCTGATTCTCCTCTCATTATCTGCAGTGGCCTGAAGTGGCTCCATGAAGCAGTCTGAGACTCAATTATTTAGGGCAAGTCCTTAGTAAGTGAGGAAACAAAAGCCCAAAGAAGTGAAGGTCTCCAACTTGTCCAAAGCCAAACAGTGGCAGAACCAGGACTGGGACCATGGCCCCTTGAACGTGAATCTTTATCTCTCTCCTCCCTCCTTTGTCCACACCTAGATTCTAACTTAAAAAGTCAATGATGCTTTTCTCAAAGGCTCATTAGCCCCTTAAAGCACTGCCTCTGACTTGCAGAAGTATCCCTGGCCTATTCTTTCATAAAAATCTAGACACTCCAAACCAATGGTCAGCCTTATATATATCATTCTAAATGCTACTTTTCACCAATGATCTTAGACCCATGTTCTAGCATTTTATATGGGTAACAGATACTCAACACATCTTTTGGGTCTACATTTGCCACTCATAGCATCATCCCCTCTCAGTAGCCATCGCAGAGTAGGATATACTTCTTCCATGTTTAATTCTGGGTCCCTGCCAACATTCCCTACCTGCTCCGTCTCCCCTGACCATGTAATCACAATGAAACTATTTCCTATCACACTCAAATAGGGAGAAAGAAGGTTTTATGTAACTAGTCACATATATTAAATATTCCACAATCATTCCCTAATTTGTGTAACTCAGGGAATGCTGGTAATTGAAAATAATCTAAAAAATCAGTATTTAAAAAGTAGATAGAACTAATCTAATAAATTAAGAATGTACATAGGTGGGGCAGAGACAATATAACAAAGAAACTACTACAGAGTCAAAGACTGTCCCTTCCCAATAATATGCCTTTTATCTGCCAAACTGCTTGTCAATTCTTATATAAAAAGACACTCTTAAGGGGCGCCTGGGTGGCTCAGTCGTTAAGCGTCTGCCTTCAGCTCAGGTCATGATCCCAGGGTCCTGGGATCGAGCCCCACATCAGGTTTCCTGCTCCGTGGGAAGCCTGCTTCTCCCTCTCCCACTCCCCCTGCTTGTGTTCCCTCTCTCACTGCGTCTCTGTCAAATAAATAAAATCTTAAAAAAAAAAAAAAGACACTTTTAAAAAAATTAACAATGTCAGGATAAGGGTTAAACACATTGGACTTTATAAACACTCATGCCTAAATCATACATTTTAAGGTGTAACAATCAGGAAAAAAAACAAAACCTGGGGGAAAAAAGGGATAAATATTTTACATGCTCCATTAGTTGATATTTTTGAAAAAGACACTTCCCCACATCTTTCTTGTTCCCAAAGTTTCTATTTCCTCACAAAGGAAATTACACTGAAAGAACATTCTACAAAGCATATGCAAAAATTAGCCTTATTAGAAATGTTATCCTGCAAACTACAGACTGTTAAAAGAACTTATTTTAAGGATTTTTAATATTCCGGAAAGACAATTTTCTTCTGCTATTTAAATGCTCCAAAAAATAACATATTTGACAAAGTCCTCTCATCTTTAATTCAAGTATGTAAAACTGAATGATCTCTATGGTCATCCTTTCTCAACTGTAAAATTCTATTCATATACTCATGGACCTCTAAGAACAGCTAAGGAAATCAATACCAACTGTGTAAGGGGCAAAGTATCTTTCATGAAAAAAGTATAATTTACCCATTTTTCATTAAAATAATCATTTAAAAATTTTTTTTTAATAGAATTCTTATGTCTCAATACAAATACCTCTTAAAAAAAGATTGTTTAGCAAAATATGTATGTGTTAGCTAAAAGCTAACAGGAAGAAAATGTAAGCCTTCTCTGTTTAAGTGTTAGAATATCAACCATACTTGACTATCAAAAATTAACTTGAAGGCGTGTGGTAAAACATACAACATAAGTACCTGTGGTCCAGCACAGCTGATCTTACAAACATCACAATAGTGAATCTGGGGCGGTTTGGGAGGCTGTTTTGGTTTCAGTTGTTTATTTTGGAATGGTGCTTTTTTAGTAAAGGTGGTCCCTGTCCAGGCAGCTGTCGCAGCGGCAGCTGCCGCCGCCGCCGCCGCCTGCTTCTGCTGCTGCTGCTGCTGCTGGTAGTAGGAGGATGCAGCTGAATACACTGCTGCTTCATAACCTGAATACGACGTACCTTACAAATCAAATCAAACAAAGAGTACGTTATATAATTACCAAAGGCCAGGTTAAATGCTATGAATTTAAATTCAATAAATTCTGCTAGTAAAGGTAGGTTTAAATGTGCATATTTACAAATAATGAGTATCTCACAAAACCTGGAAAAATCTTATTTACCCTCTCTTTTTATACAAGTCAATCAAGTTTTTAACTCCACACATGCCAGGTGTTATAAAGGCATAAAAGAGTCTAAGATTTGGTCCTTGACTTCGAGAAACTTATAGTTCAGTTGGTGGGATACGACAGTGATAAACGTACGCGGTTACAGAATCTGTTAATATTTCCCCAAAAGAATTCTTCTGCACACAATTTGGGAAGGGTTGAATTGGAAGGAGCGTCTGAACTAGGATATTAGATAGGAAAAAAAGAAACTCATGAAAGTATATGCTTGATGCCTGAGAGGATAGAAGATTTAAAAGAACAGAAAAACACACCAAGACTTTTGAGTTCTAGTGATTGATTGGGGGTTGTGCAACTGATCAAAGCAAGGAGCTGACAGAAGCTGGTTTGGAGAAGCAAGGTGAAGAAACCTTAGCAGACGTCTGTGATATGGAGCTGGAGTTCAGATGAATACATAGGACAACAGATAAAAAATTTTGGAAATAAGGACCAAATACATTGGTTCTCATTCTCCAAAAGAAAAAGAGCACTGTATCCCCCAAAAAAAAAAAAAAAAAAAGGAAAAAGAGCACTGTATTTTCTGGTTGAATGCATGGATTGATTCTATCCATTTCCATTGTTCAAAGTCTCTAATGATAAAGCACACCAAGCTAGTTACTGACATAGACGTAACATATACATGTTGCTTATGTTCAGTGATCTATAGATTTAAAAATCTATAGAAGTTTTAAATTTGACAAAATTGTGGGTTTTATTCATAAGCCTACCTCAAAACTGGAAAATTTCTCTCCTTTCTAAACTAAGATCTCTGGAAATTTGGTGGACTCCCTATTGATCACACTGCAAAACTTCTTTTTTTTCAAGTGGAATTAAGTGGGCCAAGAGTCACGTAAGGCTCAGGCAAAATATTCCTAGTTGCCAGGATGGCACATAAGAACTACTTAAGGAAAACTGAACCTCTCTCAAATGCAGACTGCTATATTGAAAAGAAAAGACTTATGACCCACTAGCTCTGAGGCATCTACACACATAGGAAAGAAAACAGGAACTGGAAAGGTGAGGATTTAAGATGCATGGTAAATGAGAATCACAGGCACCTGAAACTGGAAATATCCAGAAAACAGTGCAATCAAGTGATCTGCATGAAAAGCCTTCCTAGGGCGCCTGGGTGGCTCAGCTGGTTAAGCAACTGCCTTCGGCTCAGGTCATGATCCTGGAGTCCCGGGATCGAGTCCCACGTCGGGCTCCCTGCTCAGCAGGGAGTCTGCTTCTCCCTCTGACCCTCTTCCCTCCCTCTCATGCTCTCTGGCTCTCATTCTCTCTCTCTCTCAAATAAATAAATAAAATCTTTAAAAAAAGAAAAGCCTTCCTAGACTTTTATGTCAGGCTATTAAATTATATAAATGCTTATAAAGATAGAAAGTATGGTAAGAGAAGAAAACATCTAAAAGTAAAAATAGGAAGAAGCAGGTAGGCATATCAATAATAAGTATATGATCAGATAAAAAACAATTAGAAAACAACTCATATAACTGATCAAAGGAAAAACTACAGATCAATAAACTCTTCTGGTCAGTCTTACCAATGTCATGTTACTTAAAAATGTGACAGAAGACCAAATACCTTCAAAGTGATAGGCAGAAATATGTAGTTTAAATTTCACTTTTAAAACACCATAAATTGTCTAGTTAAAACTAACAAAGCTATTTTTAAATTATAACTGGCTAGGACCATGATTTTTATATGAAATTTTTTAAGTAGACATTTTCCAAATGACTAGCTATTGTGTACAGAAACTGCAAAAATTCCACTTAAATGTAACCTCATGAATTAATGTATCAAGAAAATAAAAAGTAGCATAAGGGCAATAGCATCCTACAATGCTGGATGACCAGGACTTTTAGTTTAGCTTTTTTTTTTTTTTTAAACTGAGAATCCACAGTATGAGGGGCAATGTTCCAGACACAGTGAAGTCTCAAAACAGACCTATTAGGCAAATATTATTACCCTTACTTGAAAGATGAGAAAACTGAGGCTAAGAGATCGTGAGATCCTTTAAACACTGAGTTATTTAAACCACAAAAATCACCAGGCTAGGCTTAATATTTACAAAATAATCTCCTTCATTTGCATACCTGTAGTCTAAAACTAATAAAAGGTGAGCTTAACTATAGCTTACTACTTAATCTCCTATGACTACTAGCAGCAAACAAATGTACATTTCTTGTAAAAGCACTATGGGAAAACAAATATAAGGTTGCATCTCTAAGTAAAAGCCCAATTTTTCAGGGCTAAAACAGTTTCACTTAAAAAATACTTTTATTAGGAGCGCCTGGGTGACTCAGGGGTTAAGCATCCGACTTTTGATTTAGGCTCAGGTCATGATCTCAGG
This sequence comes from Callorhinus ursinus, assembly GCF_003265705.2. Lineage (NCBI taxonomy): Eukaryota > Metazoa > Chordata > Mammalia > Carnivora > Otariidae > Callorhinus > Callorhinus ursinus. Next base: position 67,693,252 of record NW_027397065.1, on the reverse strand, counting down.
GTTGTGGGACTGAGCCCCATGTTGGGCTATGCCCTGGGCGTGGAGCCTGCTTGGGATTCTGCCTCTCCCTCACCCTCTCCCCCTCCACCTCTAGAAAAAAAAAAATTATTAAAAATGCTTATCAATTAGTAAGTTATGTATTAAGTTAAAATGTAATTTTTAAACGTACAATATCAGAAACAAAAACATACCATTTCAGTAATAATTCAGCATGTTACAAGCCACCATTCAGCAGGTACCAAGATTCTAGAACTAAGTTTAATGAGATGAAAAATATAGCTAACCTAAATTGTAGCTGATATAAAATTGCACATACAGAACTCAGGAGTCCTAACAATGATCTCTTTGGATGGCAATTTCATACTGTGTATCACATTTTTTTTTTAAAGAGCATACCCTTTGACATAATGGGAATTTCTAGGAATTTATCTTAGGGAAACAACTTGCAAATACATGAATCTTTTCATACAAGGATTATTTTACCCACTGTTGTTTCCAGTTTTTCCCTAATATGAAATCTAGCATCCCAAGAAAGAAACTTTAAAATCTATATAGTACAACCATACAATAAAATATTATGCAGCCATTGAAAACTATGTATTTCTAAGCACAGATTCTGATTTCTAAATACCATATTAAAAACCACAGCTCCTTTGTGAAATGGCTGATTGTGAGTCTTGGGCATGAAATGCTTGAAGTGTATCAGTAATATCTTACTGTGGAAGGAAAAAAGGAAAAAGTGCTCAAAGAATAATGATGCCAAGTCCAAAGAGCTCAGGAGCCAGTTTGAAAAGGATCTCATTGGCCAAATTTGGGAAAACGTGCCTCAAAAAGAAAAATGAGAGTAATGGATTATACTACACTAAAGAGAATGAGTCTATAGTAATACTAAAAAAGAAGAGGAGAGGGGATGCTTCCTTAGAGAAGAGTGCTAAGAATCAATGTAAAAAGATTTTATATCCATCATCGTAGAACTTGATTCAGTTAAGAGACTTTCAAAGGATCTAACACCATAGAGTGAAAAGTGGTTGGGTAACAGGCCCATAGATTACCTGGTTAATTACAAAGGGGAAAAGGTATTCTTAAAATGGAGAGATCTGGTAGTCACCACTTCAAACAGTTATTATACTTGGCATCATCAATAAGGAATTTATAGCATTACTTATCTGCTCCTGATGTGATGAAATGCAAAAAGTTCACTTCGGTAGTTTTACTGACTAGAAAACTGCCAAAATCTAAGCATAATGAAAGCAGGTAAATCCAGATTGTGGTATTTTACAGGACAACTGGCCTGAACTCTTAAAAAATGTCAAGGTCAGGAGAGACAAGATAAAAATAGGAGATTATTCTACATTAAAGGAAACTGAAACTAACAAGATATGACAACCAAGTACAATCCACGAGCCTTGATTAGACCCTGAATTTAAAACAAAGCACAAACACACCAAACAGAAAGCTCAGCCATAGAAAACACTTGTGGACAACTGAAGAAATTAGATAATATCCATGTTCAATTCCTTTTAATGATATTTGCGTGTGGTTATGTAAGAGAATGCCCTTATTCTTAGAAATACAGGCTGAAGAATTCTAGGCAAAGCGCCAGGTCATCTGCAACTTATAAATATAATGCTGACCCATTTGAAATGTTTTAAGAGATAAAGCAAATATGGTAAAATACTAATAATTGGTAAATCTAGGTAAATGGTATATAGACTTTACACTATTTTTTCAAATTTCCTGCAGAATTAAAATTTTCTAAAATAAAAAGTTGGGGAAAAACACAAATTAAAAGAATGATGTATCTTATACTCAAGTGACATGAAAGAACATTCACAATGACAAAAAAAGCGATTAACAAAATAGTATGCACTGGACAAATTCATTTTTATAACAAAATGTATATACTGTGTATGTATATTCCCATGAAGAAAACTAGAGAAAGACATGCACCAAAATGTTAATGGCAATTAGTATCTAGGGGTACATGTCCAGTGATTTAATATTTTCTTTTTTATCTATAGTTTCTAGTTTTAAATGATTACTCACATAATATAACAGTAAATAAAAAAAATTAACTTCATCCTGTGTAAGATATATTCAAGTAATGGAGACAATGGAAGAGAGACAGAAAAGAGAGGGAGGAGGAGAACATATAAGACAGAAGCAATAACAGGGAAGGATACTATCGTACTCCTTATTTTGTTGAATGTGGACATTAAAAAAAAATGTGTCCAGTCAGAGCTCACTGAAATAATTCCATTTATAGTTATAACGGATTAATCAGATACAAATAAAAATTAATCAGAGATAAAGAGGGGCAGAAAAGTTGTATCTGGGCGATCCTGAATGACAGATCTGGGAATAACCTCTCCTCACTCCCAATTCATTTCTGCTTGGTTGTCACAGGTAACTTATAAATTTGCTCCTTTTGGGCACCCTTTTGGCCCACAAGATAAAGACAGACATCATAACAGAGCCTGCAAGGCTTTTCACGCTGACATTTCCAGCCTTATCTCCTGATATTTACCCCATATATTCTGTATTCCAGCCACAACAAACTTGTTCCTAAATACTCCACATCTGCCTAATTCACCACCATATCCCCAGCACCCAGCATAAGCATTTATCATAGGATAAGAAATAAAAATATCTGAAAAACAGGGCGCCTGGGTGGCTGCGTCCTTTAAGCATCTGACTCTTGACTTGGGCTCTGTGCTGGGTGTGGGGTCTGCTTAAGATTCTCTCTCCCTCTCCCTCTGCCCCTCCTCCTCTGCTTAAGCATGTGCACTCTCTCTCAAAACAAACTCTGAAAAACAACAAAAGAAATTTTTAATTCAGTAGTTAGGGTTTTAACACCCAAACTGCGATAATTATCAAGAACTAAAATAAGACAAGGTATTGAGAAATAAAATGCAGAACCAACCATATAGTAGTACAAGGTTACATGTCTACAAAAAAGCAACATGTGATTTTAATCACTGAAATAATGCAAAGTACCTTAGCTAGAAATTAGCAAAAGCAGTGGACATAGCGAGATTTTAATGAACATATTTCTCTTAATATAATGATTTAAGGAAATATATAATTTCCGTAATAAGATAATAAAATAGACATATGATTATTTCAGGAAAATAGAGCTACTCTGTCCTTCCAAGACACTTATGTTATATAACAACCTTATGGATATTTACAAAGGCTACCCAATTATTTTCAAGATTACTTATTCCTGATAATAAAGAAATAGTTCCCTGGTGGCTGAAATAAACAATACTATTTGTCAGTGGTAGTCCCTGAATATTAACCTTAAGTTTTCAAATTCATTTGGAAAGTCAGAAAAAAAAATAACCTTGTAAAATACTAGGTGTTATTTTCTCTAACTGCAATGCTAGGCCCAGGACTCATGCATAACTGCCTTTCAAATGCCCAAAGAGCATTTTACATTGTTAGTATCTCCTGGCTTAAAAAAACAAAAACCCTAAAAACACAACTTAGAGTATGGTCCATTTGTCACATGAGACACATAGAGCAACACCTATTTAATTCAATTCTTGCTACTGGGAGTAAGATCATGCCACAGAACATCAAGATAGTTTCTAATAAGTTTGATTTGTTTACTCATTTAAACACAGTTTATCCATCTTACCAGAATAAGTGACTGCTGTGGTACTGTAAGTAGCACTCTGGGTATAGGATGGCACCACAGTAGCTGCAGCTGCTACTGGCTGTACGGTGGAAGATACAGGATAAATGGAGAAAGTAGTGGTAGCTGGACTTGGTGTGGCTGGTTTTATGGCTGTCACTTGTCGAGTTTGCTGGGCTTGTGTATACTGAGTTGCACCTTGGCTATAACCCGCTTTGGGGGCTAAAAGGGCAAAGAGATTTCAGAAAATTATAAAGGTGAACCTCAACAGTTATTGTACCAATATTCTTGAAAATTAGAAAAAGTGTAAATATCAACTGTAAATTTAATGCTAGCAATTTCTTCTTGGCAAAAGGGTTGAAATTCTTATTACCAACTAAATAAAATATAATATCTACATAAAATTCATTTACCATCCCTTCCCAGATGCTTTCTATGTATTTTCAGAATGGCATTTTGTCCAAATTTACAACTAACTGAAATAGCAGTACTACTTAAAACAGGTACTAATAAAGTTTTTAGAAAAGGCATGTGTGTATTTAGGAGAGTCAGTCTAACTTGAGTGTTATGCTTAATATTGTGAACAGAATAAAGAGCCTCAAATACGATTTCAATTCATGGTAAAAATTTCAATGTTTAATTATATCGAACTTGTTCATATACCATTCATATTTTATCTATAGTGAACTTCAGTCTAATTCCAACTCACAAGGTGCCACTGACTTAATTCTTCAAATATGAACAGCTTGAGTGCAACTGTTTTTAAATGGCTACCATTCATGTTTCTGTTAAACTTTCTGCTGCCTTTAATCATATCCAAAATAGACGTACGCTTTAAGAATCTTACAAACCTTATTAAGCCCTAAATTAATAATTAATCTTATTAATGATCACTAAAGCATACAAATGTAATTCCTGATAAAGGCCCAGTTATCAGGGGGCCGAACTCACTTTATGCTTAGTTAAGGCACCTTAAATAAACAGCACTTAAAAGTTTATAAAATGGTTATCTACATGTAGTATAAAACTTGATCCACACAACACACAGATGAGGACATTTTACAAAAGGAAACTAATGTCCGAAGAGCTCCATGGCTTACAAGGCACATAGTCAATGTCAGAGCTAAGATTAAATCAAGACTCTTCTGATTCTTTAACATAATCTAACTTTGATAATTAACCAGGAAGTTCACTACAGATCAGTGTACCCACATATTCTTAGAGAAGAAACTATAAGAAAAGTTGGTCATTACAATTCAAAATATTTTTATACCACTTTTAAGGGACTCACAGAAATCTTACAACTAAAAGTACTGTAGAGAGGTTTGGGTCAACTACCTCATTTACAAATAACAGAGATGAAAAGAGGTAAAACTCACTCAACCACATTAGTGGTAAGGCCAGTACGAGAGCCAGTCCTACTCCTTCCTAATCCAAGGCTCTACCCACACTCTTATGGTCCTTCAAAAGTAACTAAAATAAAGGAACTGTCTACTTTTCTGAACTCAGAAAGCTTTGTTTAAAAGTTTTCAGCTGAATCTCTATCAAAAAATCTACAAGTGGTGCCTGTGTGGCTCAGTCAGTTAAGCATCTGATTCTTGACTGAGATTCTTTCCCTGTGTCCCTCCCCCTGCTCACACTCTTTAAAATAAATAAATCTTGGGGTGCCTGGGTGGTTCAGTGGGTTAAGCATCTGCCTTTGGGTTGGGTCATGATCCCAGAGTCCTCGGATGGAGGTCCACATCGGGCTCCCTACTCAGGGGCGAGCCTGCTTCTTCATCTTCCTGTGACTCCCCCTGCTTGTGCATGGGCAAGTGTGCGCACTGTCAAATAAATAAAATCTTAAAAAAAATAAAATAAGGGGCGCCTGGGTGGCTCAGTTGGTTAAGCGACTGCCTTCGGCTCAGGACATGATCCTGGAGTCCCGGGATCGAGTCCGCGTCAGTCTCCCTGCTCGGCAGGGAGTCTGCTTCTCCCTCTGACCCTCCCCCCTCTCATGTGCTCTATCATTTTCTCTCTCTCTCTCTCAACAAATAAATAAAATCGAGTCTCGCACTGGGATCCCTGCTTAGTGGAGAGCCCGCTTCTCCCTCTGACCCTCCCTCCTCTCATGTGCTCTCTTTCTCAAATAAAATCTTTAAAAATAAAATAAAATAAAATAATCTTTAAAAAAAAAAAAGAAAGACTAAATATGTGGGCTTCCTTGAAAACAAAGTTATTTCCTGTATTTGAACCATTACATTTACTGTAGTAGCAGAGGCTGGAAACAGAACCAACTGTCATTACTGATCAGAGAAAGATGAATTAAAAATACAGGCCCACCAAGGGTTTCCACTGGTTACACAAAGGCTATCAGCAGTATGTTCTGGGCATTTCTGGTGAAGATAAGGATGTGGCCAGAAGTTATCAGCACAACTCCTAGAAATCAAATACATTTCAGGGAGAGAAGGGCATGATTACAGTTTGCCCCCATAGCCCTCTCACTCTTTGGTACTCAAAGGTATGCAGCAGCAGAAGAGAAGGACATGGCTAGAATCTGCTTCTTCAGGTAACAGAACACAATAGCTTAGGTGGACTCAAAAGGGTATCTTCATTAAGCACACTGAATAATGTATTTCAGTAGTTTTCAATGAAACTGTGTATGCCAATAAAACCCACCTGTCTGATAGTAGGTTTCAGCAACAGAAGGCTGAGGCTGGGCAGCAGCTGCTACAGCAGCAGCAGTTGCCGTTGGCTGTTGGTAGTACTGCTTACTATCATATGCTACAGCAGGAGCGGTGGATCTTACATATGAGTACGAGTCCTAAAGAAAGGGAATGAAAGAAAATCTTGCTATAAGTGGCAGGAAAAATCCCTAACTCTATTATATAAAAGTGTAATAAAGGAAAAAAACTACCTATTGACCTAGGTATAACAGTCAAATTCAAAACAAAGGGCATTCAATTCTGGACTTTGAAAATAAGGTTAAAACCATTTCAAGCAGCATGTTTAATTTTACATCAGGAAAAAAAAAATCACTGACACATTTTAAAATAATGCTTATCTTTAAAATTCTATTAAGAAAGGGGCACCTGGGTGGCTCCGTAGGTTAAGTAGCAGTCTTGATTTAGGCTCAGGTCATGATCTCAGGGTCCTGGGATCAAATCTGGTGTTGTGCTCTGGGGGGGGGGGGGTTCTGCTTGAGGATTCACTCTCCCTTCCCCCTGCTCGCTCCCTCACTCTCTCTCTCACACGCAAATAAATAAATCTTAAAAAAAAATCTATTAAGAAATTCATAGAAGTTGGGCGCCTGGGTGGCTCAGTTGGTTAAGCAACTGCCTTCAGCTCAGGTCATGATCCTGGAGTCCCAGGATCGAGTCCCACATCAGGCTCCCTGCTCTGCGGGGAGTCTGCTTCTCCCTCTGACCCTCTTCCCTCTCGTGCTCTCTATCTCTCATTCTCTCTCTCTCAAATAAATAATAAAATAAAATCTTTAAAAAAAAAATTCATAGAAGTTTTGCTTTAAAAATGGATCTCATAGTAAAGACCACTTGCGTGTCTTAAGCTTTGCCACTACTCCAGCTTTCTTTTCATTCTTTTTTATTTACCACTATTATTAACAACTTATTTTTTTTAAATAGGCTCCATGCCCAGCACTGAGCCCAACGCAGGGCCTGAACTCATGACCGTGAGATCAAGACCTGAGCTGAGATCAAGACTTAAGTTGAGATCAATAGGGACGCTTAACTGACTGAGTCACCCAGGTGCCCCTGTTTACCACTATCGTTAACATAATGAATAGAAGCTTCCGGGTGGAGGAGAGGAAAGGGGAACACAGGTTCTAGGGAGAAGGAACACTATATATAAATCTCCAAGGCAGTGAAGATCAAGGTGAGCTGGGTGAATTCTGGCACTAAACAAAGTGAGGAGGGATGGGAAGGTATGCAGGTGGAAAGGCTGAAGAAGTAGGCAGGGCCCAGAAAATGATGGGCTTCATACACCTTATTAAAAACAATGAAAATGTATTACATTTCATCTCTGGACATAATGAAAATAATCACACATAGCAAAAGGGGCTCTGAGTTTAGTAACTTGCAAATATCTTTTCATTAAAGATTAATTTACTTATTTTAGAGAGAGCACAGGGGGCCGTGGCAAAGGAGAGGGAGAGAGAATCTCAAGCAGACTCCCCACTGAGAGCAGAGTCCACTGTGGGGCTCATCACATGTCCCCAAGATCACAACCCAAGCTGAAATCAAGAGTTAGACCCAACCAACTAAGCCACCCAGGTGCCCCGTAATTTGACAAATATTAAGAAAAAATACTAACATTATAATTTATATGTCAATTCATTACTTAGCAAAATAAATTCATATACTTTAGAAAGAACATAGAAAAACTAGGCAAAGTTCAGAAGACCCTAAAGCAAACAAACAGAAAGCAGGTTATTAAAGGATTAGAACCAGGGGAGCCTAGGTGGCTCCATCGGTTAAGTGTCTGACTCTTGATTTCGGCTCAGATCATGATCGCAGGGTCACGAGACTGAGCCCTGCATCAGGGTCTGCACTCAGAAGGGAGTCTGCTAGAGATTCTCTCCCTCCCTCTCCCCCAGTTCCTGCTTGCTCTCTCTCAAACAAATAAATCTTAAAAGAAAAATAAAGGATTAGAACCAAATTTAAATAAGTAGTAATTTAGTACCATAATAAACAGTACTATAAAAGGGAATTAGAGCTTCATGTCTCAAATAAGACTGAACCAAAAGCAACTACAGGATATAAGAGCAGCACCAATTTCTGTTACATACTAAGAAAGAATACTTTGAGGGGAAGAATGTACAGGCAAGAGAATTTCTGCTCTTGTTAAGTACTAAGAAGACACTACGTAATTGTTTGGCCCATATAGTTTAGGCTCATGGTTCTCAAAACAGGAGACAGAGGAACACTGCCATAGTACAAACAAGGAGCATCTTCCCCATGTCTTCATTTTTCTGAAAACCTTGGTTGAATATTTAACCAGCAATTAATGTAAGATATTTTTAATTAAAGCAGACATAGATATAAAATTGACCGGAATGGACTCAGGGGAATTATTTCTAAAAACTCACTGCAAGGGAACTTAATGCTTGGATTATGCCCCTAAATTACCTAAGAATACACATTCATTTCTATCATCAGAGTTGTATTTTGGAAGACCCAAGTATGATAAGCACTGGCTTGGACATTATATCATACACTGGGGTCACTGAAGCCTGTGTGTTAAGACTACTGAAACTAGTAGTTTTCTTACCTGGTAGTTCTGTGTAGTAGCTGGGGGTGGTGGTGGTGGTGCTTCTTGTTGTCTCTGGGTATACCCATAGTCAGTTGCTGTATGTGCAGTGGGGTAGCCTCCATAAGCAGCAGCTGTTGCAGCAGCTGCAACAGCTACTGGAGCAGGCCTGGCAACTGCAACTGTGGCGGCCGCTGGTGCATAGGCAGCAGTAACTGTGTGAGCAGCTACTGGAGCCTGATGGACAGTGTAGCTAGCAACTGTAGTTGGATGAGAGTAGGCTACACCCGAAGCTGGCTGCTGGCTATATTGTGGAGTAGAAGAATAAACATAATACAATTTAATTTTAAAATCTAAGAGTTTAACAAAATAAAAAGCACATTTTCAAGAAATTTAATCATGGACTATAAAACACCAAGTATTTGAACTCAATAAGCCTAGTCAATACCGTATTTGTTACTGTTGTATAATTTTATTCCTTAATCTCAATGCATTAGACAGTCACACATACTATGCTTAAGATCATGGACCATATCACAAAGCAGGGACTTGTCGACAAACTGGGATAAAATGCAGTATTAGGAAGAAAGGAAAACTTGATGAAACTAGGAATTTAAAAAATTATTTGTTGCTTGTAGAGTTCTTTATTATGTTCTACAGTTAAAAAAAAAAATCTCTACAAAGAAATCATGTTAAAAATACTACATTCTAACTCCAACTGTAGAAAACATTTAAAGTAGAAAACTATTACCCAGTTGACTTAAATACTTGTGATACTCTAGGGCAGTAGTTCTCAACTGGGGGAGATTTTGCCCTCCAGGAACATCTGGCCATGTCTGGAGATATTTTTGATGGTCAAACTGCAGAGGAGGTGGTGGTGATGTGTGCTACTGGCACCTAGTGGGTAGAAGCCAGTGATGCTGTTACATATCCTACAGTGCACAGGACAGCTACCCACAACAAAGAATTATCCAAAGAATGTCAACAGTGCTGAGGTTGAGAAATCTTGCTCTAGGGCACAAAACCTACAATGGACTCTCTATTATTTTAGATAAATTACTCAAGTTACAGGCAGCGTTTCATTATACACATTTATTTTTCTCTCAAAAATGTAGCACATGTTGCAAAAGGAGACCTAAGCCAGACACTTTGCAATCATAACCATTTAAAACTCAAAGAGGCAAAAACATTTTCCAAAACTGTAAATCAAATAAAATTTCCAGCTAAAGTTCTCAGAGTGATGTTTAACTTTTTAAAAATTTTAACTTTTAAATTGAGAGTCTATGTCACATAAAACCAAGGCTTACAGATGTTAAGCACATCAAAGTGTATTTGTTGGTCTAGGTTCTCTAGAACACTCACAATTACACTTGCTAAAGCTTAATTACCAAGGCAGAAATGCCTTCTAAAAAAAGGAGAGCCCCAACAGTTATTCAGCTGACAGGTTTTACATGACCGTTAAGTCTTAATATGAGCCAACAGTTAAGAATAGCTAAGAAAAAATACCTAACATAAGCTGAAGCTGCTCTATTAAGTGTCTGATTCATGGGTTATAGTACAGGATATTCTTCACTGGTGTGCACACTACCATACAAATATGGCATAGAATTAGAATTTGGGGCCATCACATTTTAACTGTATTAGGGAAAACACTGATAATTATAATGTATTCAAAGGGAATCAATATGAAGCTTATAAGTATGGCTATTATTTCACATAAAAAATGGAGGACCTGGGAACATTCAGTCTAGAAGAGGTGACTGGGGAAGATAGGAGAGCTGCCTTCTAATAGAAGAGACTTACTCCATGCTGCTCCAGAGAACAGAACTAGAACCAATGGATGGAAGGGTGGCAGATTTCAGCCCAATATGAAAAAGAAAAAAAAACAAAAACTTAGAACAAAGTCCAAAGAAACTCTTATAATTTATATTCGGATGAGGTTTTCCACATTTTGATATTAAAAGTAGCTAATATTTTCTACATATATGACAATTAAAAGACAGGAAAAGGGAAATTTAAATTGTAATAGTGGAAAAATTGGTTTGGGATTGACACTTTCTATGGATAATTCCATATCCTTAAGAAAAAATGCCAATAACATTATTATTTCTTCAAAATTCCTAGAACTGAAAAAGAATTATATTTAAAATATAAATACACCAGTTCTGTGAAGCTTGTATTTAACATTTACTGATAAAATTTCACACATTCAGACTACACTGCATAAAAAGGGTTTGGTTATGTAAAAATTCAGATAATCTTGGATTCCTATACAGTTTCCATTCATCCCACTGCTCTTTATTGAATATCTGTTCACACTTCCTGGTCTCCAAAACTTGTCCTATAGGACAAAAAACAAAGTGGGAATAGAATAGGAATGTCAAGTCAACTAGGCAAGCAACTGCCTCTGATCCTTAAAGGTCCATGTGACTAAAAAAGGGATGATGATATGCTCTGGTTTAAGCCTACTGTCCCCCCATAATTATTAACAGTATGCTCCCACACCGATGTGTCTCAGTTTGAACAATAAATCTTATAATCTCCCTTCCCAGGAACCATATAACAAGATGTCAGTACATTTAGCAATTATCATATACTCCATGCCTAGGGCTGCCTAACCTAACTCTGATCTGTATAGTCAGATCTGTTCAGATATGTGGCTGGAACCATATCCTCTACCAAAAGCATCATGAAGAATAATGATTTAGTTCCAATTCCCACGGGTAAAGGGCTAGGGCGGTGGTCTGCTGTTCAGAATAAAGATTTTCTAGTTTGTCATCTTAAACCCATCTGGGAAATTCTCTTTCAATCTGAAATATCCTTAGAAAATTGCCTTCTATGTGATGTATCTGACCAGCCTGGGTTATACCAATTCAATTAAATATCTAGTGGCTAAGTCTAAAAAAGTAAGTAAATTTTTAAAAATTCAGGTCCTATCAAGTTCAAATTAGTTTAAGCAAAATTAATCTTAGATTGAAATATTTTAAACCAAGGTTTTGCCTAGTTTGTAGCGTTAGAATAAAAGGTATTAAATTATATCCCTACATAAAACTTAAGACTTAATGGTCACTAAATGATTTTTAAAATAAAATAGGATAAGTAAATAAAAACCCAAATCTTGTGCCATAAAAACATATTTGTGAAATATGCAAAGACTTTCATTTTCATCCAGCAGAAAAGAAGCTTCTATTTAGATAATATCCTTTGTGAATAAATCTAATAAATCAGTTTTAAACCAGGACAAACTAAATAACAAATCATAAAACAAACATAAAAATATGGGATGAACAAGATTAAGAAATACTTGAAGAATCATACACAAAATGGAAGGGTATTTCTCTTGGGGGGAGAAAAAGGCAGAGAAAGTATTTAGGGAATTATTTATATTAAAAAGTAATTACACTTTTATATTCTTGGACTTAACCTGGAGGTTAATGGCCAGCTCTCTCCTTGCTTACCAGAAAGTGAAACCAGCCAGAGTCCTTACCAAAATAGACAGCCGACCAAAATCACCAAAGAAAGCCTACTATAAACTGCAAAAGAAACAGGAATAATCCTGCAGGAAATGGATATCTCAATGTAACAAACAAGAATTTTCAGAAACTCTAATTTGTATCCATGAAATAAGAACTTAACACCAGTTAGAAGATAAAGTTAAGGGATATAGACAAGATCAGGATATAAAAACTATAAAAGAGAAGATAAATCTAGGAAGTCCAATATCCAACTAGAAGGAATTCTGAAAAGAAAAGAAAAAAGCAAATAAAAGAAATTAAGAAAGAATATTTCCCACTCTGGAAGGGAGGCACATATTTTCAAATTTAAAGGGCCTACAGAGGGGTGCCTGGGTAGCTCAGTTCATTAAGCATTTGCCTTCAGCTCAGGTCATGATCCCAGGGTCCTGGGATAGAGCTCCGCCATCAGGCTCCCTGCTCAGTAGGGAGCCTGCTTCACCTCCCTCTGCCGCTTCCCCTGCATGTGCTCTCTCCCTCTCTCTCTCAAATAAATGAATAAATTCTTTAAAAAAAGGGCCTACAGAGTACAAAGCAGAATGAAAGAACAAAACCTCGAGACATACAGCATTTCACAACATCTCAAAGTTAAAAATATATATATATATTTTTTTCAAAGTCTCCAGAGAGGAAAAACAAGTCACCTGCATACAACTACACGAAAACCAGACTTTTACTGATAACACTAGTGCTAGAATACAGTAGACCAATGTCTTAAAAAATTCGAGGGAAAATGGTTATTAATACAGAGTTCTGTACCCAGCTAAACCATTAAGACAGAATAAAGGTGGTTGTTGGTTTTTTCTTTTTTTTTTTTTTTTTTGACATTCAAGAACTGAGAGTTTATCTCCTATATACCTTTTCTTTGGAAGTGACATGAAGATGTACTTTAACAAAAAATAAACCAAGAAAGAAATCATGGGATCCTATAAATAGTGGATCCAAACCCAGGAGGGAGATGAGAGCCCAGGTCACCAGCTGTGCAGCAGGCCCAAAGAGGCAGCAAGCTTGGACTCGAAGAAAAAAAAAAGGACAGAAGCCTCCAGGAGAGAGATGTCCAGCAAAATAAAGGATTGGACAATAGACAGTAGACTAGGAACCTGAAAAAATATTAAGATACAATCAAGACACCAAAAAGATTTTTGGGAAAAAAAGGCAATGAAAGACTTCAGCAAATAGGACATTGCTCAAGAAAGGCATGATCCTGGTAAAAGACACCACAGTTAAGCAATTAGTAGGGTGTAAAAAAAAAAACCAAACATCCATTTGAACTTGAACTGAGGAAGATTCTTCTATTAAGTGGTACAGGGTTGTAAAAATGGAAGACATTAGGAATGATAATCATAGACCACCACCACTTGGATTCACAGTTAAGTCCTATTTACAGTCCTATTAGTAAGTTTCTGCCTTAAAAGTTTTAGAATCAACCTAAATTACAGAAGATAAACTATGATTACAGAATATAATGTAAATGTTAATCACAAGTAGAACTAGAGCTAAGTTGGGGGATGGGGTGGGGAAAGAGGGAAAGTAAAGCACCAGAGTTTCAAGATTCTTTTCCTAATATAGAGTACTGAGATACAGACTACCTTTGTTGGAAATGGAGTGTCTGAAAGTAAGAGAAATAGCCCTATCATTGAACTTCGAAGGAGAAATAAGAAGCATGAGAGGGTATGAACTAAATCTTAACTGTGATTGTAGGCAATAAAAATATAATGCATAAAAAGTCAATAAATTAAGACGCAGAGAGGGGTGCCTGGGTGGCTCAGTTGTTAAGCATCTGCCTTCGGCTCAGGTCATGATCCCAGGGTCCTGGGATCGAGCCCCGCATCGGGCTCCCTGCTTGGCAGGAAGCCTGCTTCTCCCTCTCCCACTCTCACTGCTTGTGTTCCCTCTCTCACTATCTCTCTGTCAAATAAATAAATAAAATCTTAAAAAAAAAAAAAGACACAGAGAAGCACATTATTTAATGATAAGGAGTTAGAAATAAAACCAGAACGTATTAAAGGTGGGAGTCGCTACAAAGTGGAATTGGGGAGAAGGGATTAGGAAAATAAGGGAATGCTGTTTTCATTAAAAGCCCTTCTAGGGGTGCCTGAATGGCTCAGTCAGTTAATTGTCTGACTCTTGGTTTTGGCGCAGGTCATGATCTCATAAGGGTTGTGAGACTGAGCTCTGCATCAAGCTTCACACTTGGTGCGGACGGAGTCTGCTTGAGATTCTCTCCCTCTCCTCCCCCACTACACGTGCACGCGTGCTCTTTCTCTCTTAAAATCTAAAAAGAATCCCTTCTATTTTTAATTACATTATGCATTATTCTGGGGGGAGCATAAAACATAATTTTCAAACTGGCAAGTTGAATGACCAACAACCACAAATTTAAATTACTCCTGTCTAGGTATTCCAACTCAATTCTAACTTCTACATTTCTGGTCTCGACCCTAACCTATACCTAACTCCAAGCCCATTTTTAGTGCTTTCAAATTCCATTAATATGACCTGGATTTACATTATACTAAAGTTATAGTCACTACCAGCATTAAAACAACTATGCATACCAATGGCTTGTCCATATAAGTGGCATCTGGTAACAGGGAAAACATTCCTATACCTCTTTTAATTTCTATACAGCAGTGATTTTCAAAATATGATCCAAGGACTGTTAGGATCCAGGAGGTTATCCCTTTTTCAATTACAGATTGCCTTCATATAATTTAATCCAAACAATTTATTGCAACAGACTGAATGCAGAAGCAGATGGAGAAGCAACCATTTTAATTAAGATATTAAAAAGATTTATAGGGGCGCCTGGGTGGCTCAGTTGGTTAAGCCACTGCCTTCGGCTCAGGTCATGATCCTGGAGTCCCGGGATCGAGTCCCGCATCGGGCTCCCTGCTCGGCGGGGAGTCTGCTTCTCCCTCTGACCCTCTCCCCTCTCATGTGCTCGCTCTCTCTCATTCTTTCTCTCAAATAAATAAATAAAAATCTTTAAAAAAAAAAAAGATTTATAAAAATCTTTGTAAAGATATAAAACAATGCCTCTTGTCTCCCTATTATTGGAGGACAGGAATATTTTTTTATAGTTCCATAAAGAAATTTGGGGTTAACATGTAGTAGTCTTTTTATTTTAAAATGATTTAATAAATGTTTTTAAAATTCTATGACAGTAAATATTAATATAATCAACATAAACAAAAGCTCTGTGGGGTCTTTAATAATTATAACTGCTTTAGGGGTCTCAAAACCATAAGCTTCAAGAGCTACCATTTTTTGATATAGAGCATTAACTTTGATTCATCATTCATTTCCCTGCTCTTTACACCTTTAAACAAAAACATTTTCTTCTATTCTGTAACAGTGAAACAGTTCTCAGGGAAAATGAGCGGTGCACATGGTCAGAGCCCCAGGTCTGTTGCCTACAACTGCAATATCCCTATCCAGGGCTCAAAATCTCCCACTTTACCTAGTGTGCTGTGCACAAATATCATTTTCTGTGATAGCAGACAAGAAAGGTATTAGGAAGCAATGGCCTAGAACTCTGGGACTCCCACAAGAAACCAGCACAGAAGGTGAACTAGAAAAAAGTCCATTTTCCCTTGTAAGGGAAAACTGTAGAAGAAACTTTCCTAGCTCAGCCTTGGCTCTGGGTTAAAGGGGAGAGAAGTCTCCCTTAATAATTTTTTTTTTCTTTTTTGAGTGAGAGAGCAGTGTGTGGGCATGGGGTGGAGGGGTGGGGCAGAGAGAGAGGGAGAGAGGGAGAGAATCCTAAGCAGGCTCCATGCCCAGCATGGAGCCCATCAGGGGGTTCCACCTCATGACCCTGAGCCTGAGATCATGACCTGAACCAAAGGCAGAAGCTTAACCGACTGAGCCCCTCAAGCACCCCTCCCCTGACAATTCTTTATGACAAGCCAGTCTTCCCCTAGGTTTGGGTTCTGGAATTCACCTTATCTAAGAAAACTCGAAGCTAAGTAGTTGGTTTAATATATCCCTGATGATAGTACTTTCAGATGCCATAAAACATATTTTCCTCTCTAAATGCTACAATGTTCTAACAAACAGGAGAGCTCAATAAAAACATCACAACAAATACCATAAAAAAACAAGTTACTAAAAGCAGGAGTTGGCAGAATAAAAAATTTGAAAAGACTGTAAGTATTAGAATTATTGACTATAAAATATAAAATAAGTATACTTAAAAAGGTAAAAGAGTGACGCCTGGGTGGCTCAGTCCACTAAGCGCCTGACTCTTAATCTCAGCTCAGTTTTTTTTTTTTCTTTAAGATTGTACTTATTTGAGAAAGAGAGAGAGAGAGAGGAAGGGGCAGAGGGAGAGGATCTCAAGCAGACTCCTCAGCATGGAGCCCATACGGGGCTCAATCTCATGACTGAGCCAAAACCAACAGTTGGACGCTTAACTGACTGAGCCACCCAGGTACCCTCAGCTCAGGTCTTGATCTCGGGGTTTTGAGTTCAACCCTGCATTGGGCTCTGCACTGGGTGTGGAGCCTACTTAAAAAAAAAAAAAAAAAAGAAAAGGTAAAAGATTAGACTATCAGAACTAAGACCAAGGACCAAGAAGTTGATAAAAAAACCACCAGATGAATTTTTATTTTTAAAAGAACAGACCTCCCAAAAAATGAAATACAGTATATAAAAATTATAATCAGAAACTTAGAAAGGCATTACATAACTGATTAGACATGGCTGACAAAAAAATGAGTGAACTCGAAAGTATCTCAATTCTTCATTATGCACACAGAGACAAAGAGATGAAAAATATTAGAGGTTAAAAGACGAGGAGGATAGAATAAAAAGTGCTAAGTTACATCTAAGTAGAGTTGCAAATGGAGAAAAAGAATAGAGGAAACACATCTAAAAAAAAGTCTGAGATTCCCAAAATTAATGAAAGATTAATTTGAAAGCCCCAACAAAGACAAAGAGAAGCACTGCAGGGGGGGGGGGGGAGTGCCTACAGAGACTAAGTGAGGACTTCTCAAAATAAGGAAGTGAGATTAAAACAAATCAAAAACTATTACTAGTAGACCCATATTAAAGGACATTCTTAAAGATTTCCTTTAGGAAGAATGAAAATGATCTCAGAATAAATGTCATGTTAAAAAAGTGGTAAATATGAAGGTAAACTTAATCACTGACTATATAAAATAATGGTATTCAACAATGACTGGTTGTGGGGTTAAAATCTGAAATACTGTACAATAACAGCACAAAAATCAGGAGAGGATTGATTAAAGTTAAAGCATTTTAAGTCCTCACATTGTTTAGGAAAGTAAAGATAATGATTAACTTTAGAATACGTGAAATATTCATGCTAAATTTCTAGAGAAGCTACTATAAAACAGAAGCAGAATCTTCATTCTGACCTTATAAAAAGAATGAGAAAAAGTCTCGATCAAGAAAATGTAGACTGCTTCTGTCACTCACATTATTGGATATGTTTTTTCTCCCCTGGAAAACATACTCTCTGTGTGTGTGCATTATTTTCAATTTTGGATAAAATGGCAAAGTAATTGATAGGCAAACACTTTTTTCCTTTTCATGGCATACAAAATACAATTTGATCTTTTCATTAGTCCAAACTGAATGTTCAACATTGTTGGACTTTTCTATTTTCCAGGTCAAATTATGTCATCTTGTGTATCTACCAAATTATGGACAGATTTTCTTTAAATTACATTTAATATTTCATAATGTTCACAAAGATGCAAAATTAAACTTCCTCACAGAATCACCCCAAAGACAAACCATCTTTATTCTGTACACTTGATATTATGTATCATGCCCCCATTACCCTTACAATACTATTAAAATAATTGTATCATAGAATTTTAGAAGAAAATAACCAATCCTACAACTTTTACTAACACATTACACTAGTAGACTACTACTGGGGCAGGGGGTGGTTAAATGTAATATGAAAACTGTTTTCTTGGGATCTGTAACTCACAGTATACCAAGAAAGAGCCATTACCATTTACACCTGGGTCCACTGGACCTTTTGCACTTTTGTATTTTTGAAGTCATTTGACAAATTATTTGTACAAGTATAAGGGATAATAATAAAAAAAAATTATCAGAAATCTTAAAAGCAGCAACAGACCCAAATTTTTATTCCATATGCTCCTGGTTTTAAAACAAACCATGTTCTCTGAACAGAACTGCTAATCAACTTTTATGCACGAACCTGGAACATTTCTATCTCATAAATGCTGATTGCAGATTTCAAATATATCTCTAATGAGTTCTACCTTATCATTACTTCTGGTTCTTCTTTTTGCACTTGAACTGTCAAAACACAATGCTTACAAAATTTTTAAAAACATTTGATGGCTTGGGGCGGCTGGGTGGCTCAGTGGTTAAGCGTCTGCCTTCCAGCTCAGGTCATGATCCCAGAGTCCTGGGATCAAGCCTGCATCAGGCTCTCTGCTCAGTTTCTCTCTCTCCCTCTCCCTCTCCCCGCTTGTGTGCTCTCGTGTGCACTCTCTCTCTGTCAAATAAATAGGAAAAAAAAAACACACAAAAAACATCTGATGGTTCTAAGAGACAGTCATCTTCTTTGCTCCATAATTGCAAAACATTTTCAATTTTAAGTTTGGAATGGTCAATATAATCAGTCTTTTCCTTTCTACACCATCGATTTCCTCCCAATTATCTTTGAATACATACCTGCCTTCAGCATCTGTCCACTAATGAATTATATGAAGTAAATTTTGGTGCACAAACATCACAAAAGAGGAAAGAATGCTGCCAGATACACTTTGAGCAAATTGAGATGTTCAAGATCTTGTCATGGAGTATTATTACATAATGAAGTCATTCCTATTGATTGACTGGATAAACACACCACATTTACTTTCTTATCCTTTGAAAAACTTTATCTTTCACTCACTGATTCCTCAGTTAAAAAAAAAAATTCAGTTAGGACACTGTATCTGAAGATTTTTAGTCTGAGATTTTGCTTTTACAATCAATTTCACTACCATCATTAGTCTAGAGCAATGCTGTTATTTACATTGTTTTTTATCTAATAATTGTCAAACATCTTCCCGTGTTTTCTTCTTTACCAATATGGACAGAGTATGGACAATTTGGAATCCTCAACTTTGCTGAAGGAAAAAACTAAAAGCTAATTATAAAGGCAGTGTCTCTACTTTTTTTCATACCATCTTCAAAGATGCAAAAACTGGGCGACTGGGTGGCTCAGTTGGTTAAGCATCTGCCTTCAGCTCAGGTCATGATCCTGGAGTCCCAGGATTGAGCCTAGCACCAGGCTTCCCGCTTGGTGGGGAGTCTGCTTCTCCCTCTGCCGCTCAACCTGCTCGTGTTCTCTCTCTCGAATAAATAAAATCTTAAAAAAAAAAAAAAAGATGCAAAAATTTGGGCAATGCAATATCTTCCAATTATCTCACTATTATACCACCCTTCTAGGTGATTCCAACATTCCTCCATTTTCCTATTGTATTAGTCTTTTTTTTCTTTTTTAAAGATTTTATTTGACAGGGAGAGAGACAGCGAGAGAAGGAATACAAGCTAGGGGGAGTGGGAGAGGGAGAAGAAGCAGGCTTCCCACCAAGCAGGGAGCCCAACGCGGGGCTCAATCCCAGGACCCTGGGATCATGACATGAGCCGAAGGCAGATGCTTAACGAAGACAGATGCTTAACGACTGAGCCACCCAGGCGCCTGTATCAGTCTTTTTTAGAGTGGCTGGCAGTAAGCGACAAGAGGAAATAATTCCTAGGAAGATGAAATAGCAAAATGTTTCAAGATAGGAAAAAATAAAATCCCTATGGTAAATTTTAGACTTATAAAAAGGATCCAATGGATCCATATAGTAATTGCAAGATAAAATGAATTTTATTCCACTTTTAAAACTAAGCAGATTTTCTTTGGAAGACCTCTGAGGAAGAAAAAATCATGAAATGTCAATCCTTTTAACTATTTGTAAATAAAAGTACTCAAAAAAAAAAAACCAGAAAACAAAAAAAATCACACACCAAAAAACTCACAAACGTTTGGGTACAATAAAAGCTGATAAATACCATAAGTTGATTAAACCAAAGTGCCCTATAACTTTCTGAACTCAAGAAAAATTTCTCCAGGAAAGATAGGAACACTCACACTAAGTGAGATGAAAAACAAAACTAAAAATGGCCTCCTGACACTTAAGGTCAGTTTTTATTGTCAAATGTTTTACAACCTTACTAGGAGTATTTTCAGAAGTATTTTGATTTCATAAATGTGGATAAGGAATTATAAATGTGTAAAATAAGATCCTGAAATTCTTAAAGCTAGGATAACCAGACATTCTGAAAGTAATGGACAGCCAGTGAAGATTTTAAGCGGAAGAGTGTTGTGCTGAATTTACATTTTATGATGAGCATTCTGTTTATAGTAAAAAAAAATGGTTTGGGGTGGGTAGGAGTGAGAGAAGCTACAAAGCCATCTTCACAAATCACAGCATTCTTTGCCCTCAACTATACGATTATTGTTTAAAAGGCTTTTGTAGGTGGCGCCTGGGTGGCTCAGTTGTTGAGCGTCTGCCTTCAGCTCGGGTTATAATCCCGGGGTCCTGGGATCGAGCCTCACATCAGGCTCCCTGCTCGGCGGGAAGTCTGCTTCTCCCTCTCCCACTCCCCCTGCTTGTGTTTCCTCTCTCACTGTGTCTCTGTCAAATAAATAAACAAAATCTTAAAAAAAAAAAAAAAAAAAGCCTTTTGTAGGGGCGCCTGGGTGGCTCAGTCGTTAAGCATCTGTCTGCCTTCGGCTCAGGTCATGATCCCAGGGTCCTGGGATTGAGCCCCACATTGGGCTCCCTGCTGGGCGGGAAGCCTGCTTCTCCCTCTCCAACTCCCCCAGCTTGTGTTCCCTCTCTCACTGTGTCTGTCAAATAAATAAATAAAATCTTAAATAAAAGGCTTTTGTATTATTTTTCCTATCAAAAAAGTAAGCCCCCACCTGGGTGGCTCAGTCTGTTAAGCGTCTGCCTTTGGCTCAGGTTATGATCCCAGGGATGGAGCCCCATGTCAAGTTTCCTGATGATCAGGGAGCCTGCTTTCTTCCTCTCCCACTGCTGCTCCCCCTGCTTATGCTCTTTCCAATAAATAAAATCTTAAAAAATAAAATAAAATGCTTTAAAAAATAAAATGATCTTCTCTCAATTTTCAGAGTGAAAGACCATGAAGCGTACCTCAAACTCCATAGTCAGAATCCTCCAATTCCCCATTTTAGTATTTCATTAAAGTTCAGGTATGATCATTATCATGGCATGGTTATTTGCAGGTATATCTGTCCCCACTCCCATCTCACAGAAGTGTAAACTCCTGAGCGTAGGGACTGCACATATTGTAGATGCTCATTAAATACCATGTGTTACTCCCTAAAAGTGTATTTTATCATACATATTATATATGAGAAGACTTATATTAAAACAAAAAGCCCAATGTAATCTTTATTTCACAAATTTGTCCTCTACAAGCATGAATTAAAGAGCTGTACTGCACACAGCTTTCACACAACACTCAGAAATGCTATACTCCAAACAGTGACCCTAATTATGAGGGAAGAGTGCCAAGGACAATTTATGACTGAGCACAGTAGGTGCACTCCATACCTTTAATCATGTATCTAAGTAATTCTAACATACTCTGTCAATTACTACTACACTTACAAGCCCAAGGCTTTGTCTTCCGGCTAACCTGATGGTGTACTTCTGAAAAATAATTTGGCTGGTTTTACAAATATCTCTATTTAAACAGCTATACATTATAATCCAACCGCTCATAAGCATAATTCTATCTCTGGAATCTCTCTTCCAAGATTTTATTTATTTATCTGACAGAGACAGACACAGAAAGAGGGAACACAAGCAGGGGGAGTGGCAGAGGGAGAAGCAGGCCTCCCAGGGAGCCCGATGCGGGGCTCGATCCCAGGACCCTGGGATCATGACCTGAGCCTATGGCAGATGCTTAACAACTGAGACACCCAGGCGCCCCTGGGATCTCTATTTTAATCCAGTGATCTATTTGTCTATCCCTGTACAATACCACATGCTCCTGTTGAACAAAGTTTGGGTATGTGATAACACAAGACCTTCCTTGTCGTATCTTACAAGTCTTTTGGACAAGTCTTACTTTTGGACAAATACTATCTTCATTACCAACATTAGAATCTCTTATGATCCAGTTATCCCAAAAAAACCTGTTGCGATTTTTATTGGAATTACATTAAATCTACAGATTACTTAGAAAATTGATTAACTTGATGGTATTGATTTTTTTCACTCCACAAACCCAGCCCATCCTCATTTATTTATGTCTTCTTTTATGGGCTTTATATCCTAATGTATTTTTTTCTTAAGGGTTCTGCATATCTCATTAGTTTTACTTCTACTTAATAGGTTTTGTGGCTATATAAAAACAAGATTTAATTTGAAATTTTATTAACTCAGTATTGCTGAAACAGTAATGTTACCAATTTTTGCAGGATCTTAGATCCAGAAAATTTGCTGAATGCTTATTATTTCTCTTATTTTTGTCTGCTGCTTGCAAATAAAAAACTTCCTTCCTTCCCCATTAAACTGACATGGAAATTGAGACCTATCAATTGATACTCAAGTACCTACTTTTAAAACATTTTACTCTGAGATTAGAAAGTTCTCTATATAAAGTATATGAAAGACATCAACTAAGGAAATCCTTTAAAATCCTTACAGTATTATTCAAATACCTATACTTTATAGAAAACTAACATTGGTAAAATGCCTACTGAAAAATCAGGTACTAGGGTAGAAGGTTTTATATATAATCTTTACCTGAAGGAAGGTTAATCGAGGAAAGTCTCAGAAAAATGAAATGATTTGGCCAAGTGACTGATCAAATAGAGCTGGGATTCAAATCTAACAAGCTCCAAATCTATGCTCTTCCCCTGACAGTATATTGTAAAGCCGTTTACAAAAGCATAAACATTACACCTTAAACATTCTATATGAGAATATTTTGGCTCACAACTACTCTTAAGGCTATTAATAACATAGACAGGAAATATCATCAATGTAACAGCAGCAATCCTTTTAGAACATTTTCATTATTTCAAACTCATTCATGCAATATGAATCCCAAGATCTGATTCAACAATGAAAGCTGATATAATTGGCAGTTGCGGAATTTCTTTTTTGTAGAGCCAGTAAATTTCCATCACCATGATTGGTTTCAACAACCTGTTCACCTGGTTTTTCACCTTCTCAGTTAGTGATTACTCCTTTTCTACCTTACTAGTGTTACTCTTAATTCTTTCCTCAAGACATAGTTTTAACACTACATTCAAAATAAGTAAAAAAGGAAGAGAAGGAGAAAAAGGAAAATTCACCAGCTAATCATCCTACCCAAGTCATTTATTTCAGTGAAGTGAAGAGATATTTATCCTTTAGGAACAGACATACTAAAGATATCTCAAGAATCACTGGATGAGATGCCTTCCTAGCAGATGCTTAAACTAATGTCCGGCAAACGGCCACGATCCACTTAAATATTTACCATTTAACAATACTTGCTAAGACTCTAAGAATATGGGGGTAATTATTTTGCATCTTTATACAATCTCTACCCTAAAGCCTTTGAATTCAATAAATACTAGATATAAGAAAGGTTAAAAAAAAATTTGCCAAATGATTTTTTCAAATAGCTAACTTTATTGAAGTTATTCAATGATACACTAAGTTATATATAGGACAAAGAAAATTAGTTTAATTAAGCACAATCTAAAGATTTAGGTTATCCAGGTAACAGACAAGAAGCTTGATTAGATAAGATGACAAGAAATTGTTATGTCCAAGGCTTTTCTAAGCAACAATTAAAGGGAAACTGGCTGTTTAAAACTCAAAGAAATGTTTATGTCCTATTAACAGTGGAATATAATGGATTACTTTATATTTATATTACATATACATATATTTGTGTATGCCACAAATTCCTTTCTACAAGTAAATACCTATGAGAACTTCTGTATCACCTCCAATGAAGGAGTGAAAAAAAATGATTTTGAGCCTATGAAACTATCAGAAAGCTTTTTTTCTACTGAGGATTATCTTTCCCCACATTCTTTGCTACCCCACGTTGAAATACTTTTTCCCAAGTTTACAAAATTAGATTTATCCGTAAGCCTATCTTCTCAAACAAAAAAGGTAACTCTAACTAAAGTAGGTTACCTACCCAACCAAGTCCCCTTTCTGCTGCGAAGCCATCCTATTTTTTCACTATACTTGAGATCTGCTCCATCCTGTGCCCCACAAATTAATTCTACCACAAAAACACACACATAAACACATACAAATACTTTAAAATATTTTGGTTTCCTCATTTCCAAGGGGAAAAAGCACATGAAAGGTCAGAAAGTGAAAAGATTGCATTTGCTAGAGTGGTAAATGGGCATAGTAGGTTTATTTACTTGACTTAAAAATATACAAAAAGGAAGAAAAATATTCAGTAGCTGATGGAACATGCAGCACAAAGACTAAGTAAATGCTTATCACAAAAATATTTAATATGCATTATACAAATGAAAAACTTAGTTTATCTAGAGGTTAGCAGTTAGAAGTAGCAGGATTTATAGCTTTACATAGCTATAACCAAGAAAACTAAGAACCAGAATGCAATGAAGATTTAGGTTAGTTTCAGTTATCTGTATTCAACGACAGGTGTAGCAACCACTCTTATCAATCCACTTGTAAATGCTTAAAATTTCCCCAAGTTTGCATCCTTTAAATTAAACAAAACCCACAAACAACAGCAACAAAAAACTTGCAAAGTAAGCCTTGGTCTTCCTAAAAGTTACATTAGAGAGATTTCTAGACAGAAGAAAAATAAGCATCATCACAGCATTCTTTGCATATCCTTTTATTATTGCTACTTATCTTCCTTGAGCCAAAGTATTAGCATTATTAGTCCTGATTTCTTCCCATTAAAAGCAAATAACTTTCCATGTACTGTATCTATACAAAAGGACAGAGCATATTAACGATTTTGCTATACATACCTACGCATAAATAAGTATAGTCCAAAGACTAGTCTTTCCTCATTAGACATACACATAAACAAGCAATTTAGGAATCTGGATGACTGTTACAGTTTACTGAAACTTGAGAAGATTCAAAGCCAAAGAAGAAATTAGATACAGAAATTCTGTACTAGTTTTCTATACTAGAATAAATTATATACATGCAACTATTTTGTCAAAAAAATTAAGTATCTTTAAGTTGGCATTTCCTCCCCCATTTTTGTCTGTAGAGATGCACTAGAAAAAATACTTCAAAACTGCCAAAGAACCCACTATATTTTAAGTAAAAAATCCTAAAATTTATCACTCTGCCCACAGTAACAACAAAAAATACTGTGTGAAACAAGTCACATTTTTAATGGTTAAATACAGCTTTGTCTAGAACACATAGTACTTGGTAGCACAGGATTTATAGCACAGATGCTGATTAGCTATCTTGTTTCCCAGAAAAAGAAAATGGCTTGATTTTTTTTCTCTCCCCACAAAAATTACTGGCTCTAAAAGGTTTTATCAAAGTAACTGCCACTTTGTTAGTTTAATTATCATGACTTATAAACAAAGAAGTTAATATCTGAAAAGCCCCAAGATCCTGCCCCAATAATTTGTCATCTCAGTCCTTTTTCTGGAATATGTCTCAAGATAAAACGTGTAAAAAATGCCACATGCATTCAAGACATTTAAAACAATTATAAAAATTTAATACCAATTTTGTAAATATATTGCACACACATTTTTACAGCTCTTAAAATCAATGGGGTCTTAAGCATTGTATATTTTAATTGGCAGCAATTTTTTTTTAATGATACATAAAATAACGTCATTCTTTACAAATAAATGGCATCTCAGAAATCCATGAAATACGGCAACTTTCTCAGAATTACAGGTTTTTACCCAAGAAGATAGTCCAATACCTCATTTTACAGATGAGGAAAATGAAAGCCCAAATAAGTATGTCCCCAACGTCATAAAATCAAGAGCAAAAACGACAGGGAAGCCGGGTCTTCTGATTCCCAGTGATGATGCCCTTTCCATTACACAACCCAACGCTTGAAGTTAATGAGATGAAAAAATTACCTGGGTTTAACCAAATAGTTACACACAGATACCTAATATAATCTCCCTCTCTATAAAAAGCTTGTCACTTATGTAGGTTTATGCTCTGAATCTGAAGAGAATGTCTCTGACTCAAAAGCAACAACGACCACAAAAAAAAAAAAAATCTAGCGTGTTTTTCTCTTTTGATAAGATGTATAATGAGCTACAAATTAGAGCTTCCCTTAACGTGGAGATTTCATAGGATGCATCACAGTAAATCAGTATAATCTCACTTGCACCTCCCCCCACCCCCACGCCCCAGGAGAAAGACCCGCCAAGGGGAATTATTACCGCCCCCATCACCCCCAGCCTAAACTCCATGGTTAGAACAAGGCCGAGGATTCATTTATCAGGACTAGAAACTTCGCACATCTTTTCCAGTCTACAAACTACAAATTCACAGGTGGTTGGTATGTTTACATCTCGCCCCGAAGGGAAAACTAAAGGAACCCAACGAATGTAGTGACACCCGCAGTTTGTTTCGCAGGACTCGAGCGGAGGGGCAGGAGGAGCCGAAGGAGAAGTACCCGAGAAAACGACACGCTATCTGGGCTCTGGGGGCCGCAGCACCGGGCGGAGACGGGCGCACGGGAGGCGTCGCGGAAGAGGCCGGGGGGCAGCGCGCTCCGGCACTCCCCTTCGCCCACCCTCTCCATCCCCCAAGTGGGAGGGCGATTAGAGGTGGGGACTGGGCAGGCGGGGCGGAGACTGGGGGGAGATCCGAGCCTCGGCCGCGGCTCCCTCCCTCAGCCGGCCGGGCGGGGGTGGCGGCTGGGCTCCGAGGCCGCGGGAGGCCATTTTGGCTGCGGGGCCGCCGAAAGCCCGGGCGGCCCTCCACGTCCCAACACCGCGGCCGTCCCTCGCTCCCGCCCCCAGCGGGGGCCGCTGCCGGCCGCGGGGCCGGGCCGGGCGGGGCGGGAGAGGCCGCGGGGCCCGGCCCGCCTCGGGCCGAGGCTCGGGGCCGCCGGGCGGGGGCCGGCGCGGGGGCGTCGTGTCGACGGGATCCGGGCGGAAGAGCGAGCAGGGGGAAAGAAGGGAGAGGGCGGGGAGCCGTTACCTATACTGGGCCGCAGCCGCCGCCGCCGCCGCCCCGCTGTGGGTGAATCCAAAGTAGTTGCCGGTCGCCATTTTGGCATCTTCCCCCAGCCGGCTGGGCACTGCGGCGGGCATGGAGAGTCGGGTCCCATGGCGGGAGGAGAGGTGCGGTGGGGCAGAGACGCCGAGGGAGGGAAAGGGAGAGAGAGAGGAGCTGTGAGAAGTCGCCCTCGCCGGGCCGGGACCGGGGCCGCGGCCGCGCCGCCTCCCCCCTCCCGCCTCGCACTCCCTCACTCACTCGCACGCCCCGGTGGCGGCCGCCGCCTCCTCCCCGGAGCCAGCCCCAACCCCCGCGCCTCCCCGCGGCCCCGCGTCGGGGAAGGGGCCGGGCAGGGACCTCGGCGGGGTACATTATACTCACCATAGGTGAAAGAAACTACAGGGCATATGGGAATCATGGGCTCGGGCTGCTGCTGCTGAACTCTGAACTCTCACCCACTGCCTCCCTCCTCTGCCCCGCTCCTCCTCAGCGGAGAACAGACCGCCGCCTCCCGTCGCACTGCGCAGGCGCCCCCCGCGCTCGGCACCCTGGGAGCTGTAGTCCCGGCCGCCTTCGCGGCTCCGGCGGGCGCGTGCCGGGCCTCGGCCGAGGCGGGTCTGGACGCGTTCAACGTGGTAGTGACAAGGGGCCACAACAGGGGCTATAGAGGAGAGTGCCAGGAGCGCCTCGCCCTGCCTTGGGGGGATCAGGGAGAATGACCAGAGAGAGTGACGTCTGTTAGCCTTCTCTTACTTTTCACTCTCTCATTTTTGCGTGTGCAATGTTCTCTACCTTTCAGTCCTTCTCGCTCGTGCACTTTTAAATTAGAATTTGAGCTGGACTAATTTGCATGCTTCCTTATTTGCCTCATTCCTGCTTCTTGTTTCTAGTCTCATAATTGGGGAGGGAAAGACAGGGGAAGACAGAAAAAGAATGCTAGTCTGTTGGGCTGGAAGCACACCCCCAAACACCCCTCCCCAACACCCTCTCCCCCACCTGCACCCACTCCTCGAGTCCTTCAACGTGTGTTGAGCAACCCCCCACCCCCACCCCCTGGCAGTGTCAGGCTAGGTCCTGGAGATATATCAGCGAAGAAAATGAAGTCCCTTGCACACATGGAATTTACCTTCTGGGGAGGGAGAAGGAGGGTGTCAGGTAATGACCAAATAGTATAGGAGCTGGTGATTGCAGCTTTAAGAGTAAAGCCTAGGAAAGATAGGAGCGAGGTGCTGTTTTATGTAGAGTGTGGATACAGCAATCACCTGAGCTGAGACTTAAAGGAAGTGAGGGAATAGCCTGGTCGATACCTGGAGGAAGGACAGCAAATCGAGGGTCCTAAAGCCAGAGTGCTCAAGAGCAGCAAGGAAGTTAGTTGTGGCTGGAGTTGAGTGATAAGGAGATAGGATCTTCAGAAAGGTCCCTGGTAAGGAGGCCAGATCTTTCATGGTAAGGACGCAAGAATACTCTCCCTCATGCAAGCATTTCTTTCTTCCCTCTGCTTTCTCGCTCTTCTCTCTTTACTTTCCCAGTTCATTTCCAACCACTCTCTTTCCTCTTACAGTCCCTCTTCTTGTTGACTGCTTCCTTCCACCT
This sequence comes from Callorhinus ursinus, assembly GCF_003265705.2. NCBI lineage: Eukaryota > Metazoa > Chordata > Mammalia > Carnivora > Otariidae > Callorhinus > Callorhinus ursinus. The sequence continues at coordinate 67,664,021 of NW_027397065.1, read as the reverse complement.
TACCTCCCACCAATGCATAAGTGCTCCATTTCACCTCCTCCTCATCTCCATGCCCATGCCCCATACCCTCTGCTACTGGCCTCTCCTCAATGTTTATTTTTTTACTTATTTATTTAAAAAAATAATCTAACCATTTTTTTTAAAAAAGTTTATTTAAGTAATCTCTCCATCCAGTGTGGGGCTTGAACCCATGACCCCAAGATCAAGAACCACATGCTCCTCCAACTGAGCCAGCCAGGTGCCCCTCCTAATATTTAACATGAGCATTAAAAAGAAATGCAAAGGGTGAATCAGAACTCACTCATGAAGTTTAGGGCTTTATCCCACCTTCTTATGCCACAGCAGAAACAATACCTCAATTCTTACTTGTGCCAACCTGGCTCCCCCACACCTCCTACAAAGGTACGAGGTCTAAGAACCTGTCTGATTTATCCTCTTACTCATTTCAAAAAAGAGAAAGTGTAGAACATTGGGGGGGAAAAATCAATGTCATTGTTTTTGACAATACTGATGGGTTTTTTGTTTTTTTGTTGTTTTTTAAGATTTTATTTATTTATTTGACAGAGAGAGACACAGCAAGAGAGGGAACACAAGCAGGGGGAGTGGGAGAGGGAGAAGCAGGCTTCCCGCGGAGCGGAGCTCGATCCCAGGACCCTGGGATCATGACGTGAGCCGAAGGCAGACACTTAAAAACTGAGCCACCCAGGGGCCCCAGTACTGATGTTTCTCTAGGCAAACGTTATTTGCAGTCCAAGTGTGTTGCTAGGAAAAAGTATCTCCTACACATAGGCTATTAGAACCACATTTTAAAGGTAATTTGTCTTGAACTTCATGGAGCAATAAAGCTTTTAAAGCACTGACTGTAACTGCTTTGATAAACTTGTACTATTAGCTCCTAGGCTACTTGAATAAAACTGGAGGAGAAAAGACAGGTGTTAATCACCTGCCTAAGAAGATTATTTTTAGGCCAGTTTCATGCTTGGCTGCTTGGCAGGCCTTTAGAGAATGGAAGAGGGCTGCCGGCACACCTCAGTGAGCAAGCAGGTAACTAGAAAGAGGAAGGTGTGCCTCTTCTCTTTGGTAACTGTTCCTAGAGTTCAGAGTAGGTGTGGCAGTAGTGAAAATTGTTTACAACAGTGTACTCTTCAAAGAGGGAATCTGTAGGAAGAGCTCAACTTACCTTTGGCATGGGTTTATTTAAGGAAGGAGTTTGGGGTGGGCTTGGAATTAAGAAGCCTTGGGTCCTTTTCCTGGGTATTTAGTAGTGGAATGGCCTGAATGCATTATCTAATCTTTCTCAACCTGTATGACAAGAATTATAATAACATCTCCCTCACAGGACTATGGTGGGGGTTAAATGAGGTAGCATTTCTATAAAACAATGCCAAGCACAGGGTATTTATGTAAAAAGAACTAGGCGAATCCTTTCAAAATCCACCTTCTAGTAAGTGAATGCACTGTGCAAGTCACTCACCTAAAACCAAAAAGTAGGTGGCTCTGCCCTAGGAGGCTTTATGTCCCAGAGCGTACCCAGTCTAGCCAACATGGTAATATGTAGTCCTCTAGACCAAAAACAGGTGGGAGACTTGACTGGAGGAAGCCAATTACAACATCCGTTATCCTTCATGTCCAGAAATGGTTGGCATTGGAATACAAAAAATTACACTTAGCAGTCATTCTCCACACTTCAGCTAGAGTGATGGGTTCAAAATGCAAGTCTGATGAAACTCTTCTGTGCTTCCTCTCACTCTTAGGACAAAGCAAAAGTCACATGGCTTAGAGAGTCCTGTGCAGTCAGGCCTACCAGCCTTTTCCAGCATCTTCCTCCTTCTAACCTTCATTCCAGCCACCTTGGCCTCTTATTTACCATGCTCCCTCCCACCACAGGGCTTTGCAAGTTCTGCCTGACTAGAATGTTCTTCCTTCCTCTCTTCACCTAGTTAACCCTCATGCTTCAAGATTTCCACTCAGTCAATTGCTCCTCAGCCTTCCCTGACCCCTTGATCCATCAGACCCTTATTATGCTCTCAGAGCCCCAGGCATTTCTGTTAATAATGATTAACATTATTTCTGCCATCAAAGTACAGCTTGATGAAGGCAGGGTGCCAATATCGGGTGCCTGGTGATAGGCACCCAGTAAGTACTTACTGAATAAATGAACCAGGTAGTGCGCAACTTAATCTTTGATGATTCAGAAGGCAGTTTCAGGAACCTGTAATGCCTCAGGGTCATCATTAAGAACTTCAGTTAGCATCTGAGGGCAAATGAGAAAACGTTAATTAGCAGACCCATTAACCACAAGGTGGAGCTAGCCTGAGAAGGCCTGTCCCTAAGCTCACCCCAAATATATCTAGTCACCTTTAGTCACACCTTTGAGTCGAGATCTGGTATCCTGAAAAGCCTTGTTAAAACGCATACCTGTCAGCCAGAAAGGATAGCAATATTAGCTACTCTACATACCAAGAGAATATGACATGGAGAATGAGGGCTTGGTCTCTGAAGCTGGACACACACGGCTTCAAATCTCAGCTCCCACTAACTGGGAGAAGTAAAGATCTTAGATCAATGCGGGGTTCATTGCAAGTACTGTGAATGTTGGTTGTTTAGTCTAACCGTTACCCATTCTTGTCACAACCAGAGATGAAGCCAAAGGATGAATTGGGGTTTTTTGGTAGGGGAAGGGGAAGATCAAGCCCACAATGGCACAGAATGGGCGGGACTGGGATAGGGAAGGGGGCACAGAGGATCATAGGGAGGCATGCAAGAGAAGGCAAGGGGCAAACTGCTGCTGCGTCATTATTTCCCTGAGACCCCAGGGAGGGATCAAGAAGGCCAGGAAATTCACTTGGAACCTGTGATGGTCTCCCAGGATAATTACAGTCATTGCATTTGGGGATAATAAAGAAAGAACAGGAAATGAGGCTCTAGCTTTGCGCATGACTCGGACAGGCTGAGACTCCAAGCATTCTGGGACCTTACCAACATAGGCAGATGGTGCTGGGAGGGGACAGCGTGTGAACAGAGTCAGGCTAGGGAGCTGACCTAGTCGTCACACTGGCTCTTAAGGGCTAAATGGGTAGGACACTGTTCACGATTCAAAGGGAAAGTTCTAATTTTATTTTTATTTTTTAAAAAGATTTTATTTATTTGACACAGAGAGAGAGAGCTAGCATAAGCGGGGGGGGGGGGGGCGGGTGGCAGAAGCAGGCTCCCCACTGAGCAGGGAGCCTGATGTGGGGCTCCATCCCAGGACCCCGGAATCATGACCTGAGCCGAAGGCAGATGCTTAACTGACTGAGCCACCCAGGCACCCTGGGAAAGTTCTGATTTTAATCAAGAAAACTTTATTATTTTTTTTAAGAAAACTTTAACTGGGGGCGCCTGGGTGGCTCAGTCAGTTAAGCATCTGCCTTCGGCTCCGGTCATGATCCCAGCGTCCTGGGATTGAGCCCTGCATCCGGCTTCCTGCTCAGCGGGAAGCCTGCTTCTCCCTCTCCCACTCCCCCTGCTTGTGTTCCCTCTCTCGTTATGTCTCTCTCTGTCAAATAAATAAATAAAATCTTAAGAAAAAAAAAGAAGAAAACATTAACTGAAGGATGTATTCCAGGTGGTGGAGTGACAGTGAAAGACTAGGAAGCATTCCCCTCTAAATTCTTCCATTGCCCCCTCCCTTTCTCCTTCCCTCCCTTCCCCTCTACTCTCCTCCCTTCCCTCGGAGGAATAACTGTGTAGTCTAGGAGATGTGCTGTAGTAAGGATATTCTTCAGAATCCAGTTGAAGTTCTTTCTTGAGTTTTTGGCCAATGGATGGTGGATGGTAGATAAATGGATGGAGACATGAAGGACTTTGAAAGAATTAAGGAGCGAAAACTGAGAACCATAGTCCAAGGTCAGACACTAGGGTAATCCACAGAGGTAAAATGCATCCTTGATAAACACAGTGACACCTACTGGTGCAAATGGGGGTTTAGCACAAAGACGATGTATTTCATTTCTATAATAGAGTTTGTGATATAGTGGTTTCTTCTAGGAGTAGGTTTGTGGATTCAAATCCTACCTGCACCATATACCAGTTGTGTAGACCAACGACCAGTTATATAGCCTCTCTGAGACTCAGTTTCTTCAGGAACTCATAACACCTAGTTCATATGGTTGCTATAGACATTAAATTAATTAATAAAAATAAAGTTCTTAGAACATTGCTTGGCACGTAACAAGTGCTCAATGCAATCCTTTTGGTTACCGCAAAGACTGAATAGATATTAGCAATGTCTCTGGGAGTAAAGGATCTTTTGGCACAGATAGTCTCTGATCTCTGTCACCCTGTTACCCTAAATTTTTTCAATTAAATTTAATTGAAATATAATTCATTTACCATAAGACTCACCCTTTCAAAGCATTCAATTCAGTGGTTTTTAATATATTCATAAAATTGTGCAACTCTCACCACTGTCTAATATCAGACCATTTTCATGACCCCATTAACAAATCCTGAACCCATTAGCAGTCATTCCCCATTCCCTGTTCCTCCGAGTCCCTGGCAACCACTAACCTATTTTCTGTCTTTATGGATTTGTCTATACTAGACATTGAATATAAATGGAATCATATAACATATAGCTTTTTGTATCTGGCTCCTTTTACTTAGTCTAATGTTTTCAAGTTTCCTTTATGTTATAGCATGTATTGGCACTTCATTCCTTGTTATGACTGAATAATATTCCATAGTTTGGATATACCCCATCTCGTTTATAATTCATAAGTTGATGGACATTTGGGCTGTTTCCACTGCTTGCCTGTTAAGAATAATGCTACTATGAACATTTGTGATGGCTAATTTTATGTGTCAGCTTGACTGAGCCAAGGGTAGCTGGTAAAGCATTATTTCTGGGGGTTTCTGTGAGTGTGTCTTTGGAAGAGATTAGCCTTTGAATCAGTAGACTAAATAAAGATGCCCTCACTTATATGAGTGGGTATCATCCAATCTGTCAAGGTCCTAAGTAGAACAAAAGGGCAGAGGTCTGGGGAATCTGTTCTCTCTGCTTGAGCTGAGACATTCATCTTCTCTTGCCCTGGGACTTAGAGCTCCTGGTTCTTAGGCCTCTCAGCTCCAACAGGGACTTACACTATTGGCTCTGATTCTCAGGCCTTCAGACTCGGACTAAATTTCGTTACCAGCTTTCCTGGTTCTTTAGCTTGCAGATAGCTGATCGAGAGACTTCTTGGCCTCCATAACAGTGTGAGCCAATTCTTATAATAAATATCCCCTTATATATATCACTGTATATTGGTTCTGTTTTTTTGGAGAACCCTGACTAATACAAAATTTTGCATTGACATGTTTTCAGTTCTCCTGAGTGCAATTTCTGGTATACACACAAAAAAACTTTCTAAATATCTCAAGTTCTCTTTCTCTGCACAGCCACTGCCCTAGTTTGTCTCTTGCCAAGGCCATTCAACAGCCTACTAACTGGTCTTTCTAAGGATCTAATCCTCTCAATCCCATTCTCCACATAATTATCAAAGGATCTACGATTGAAAAAATAACACTAATAATAGTAAGAACAACTATGTACATTACAATGGTTCATTCTTTTAAAAAAATCTGAGGTAGAGGGATGCCTGGGTGGCTCAGTCGGTTAAGTGCCTGCCTTCGGGTCAGGTCGTGGTCCCAGGGTCCTGGGATCGAGTCCTGCATCAGGCTCCCTGCTCAGTGGGGAGACTGCTTCTCCCTCCCTCTGCCTGCCGCTCCCCCTGCTTGTGCTTGCTGTCTCTCTCTCTCTCTGACAAATAAATAAAATATTTTAAAAAATCTGAGGTAGGGGCGCCTGGGTGGCTCAGATGGTTGAGCATCTGCCTTCGGCTCAGGTCATGATCCCAGGGTCCTGGGATCGAGTCCCACATCAGGCTCCCTGCTCCGTGGGAGCCTGCTTCTCCCTTTGCCTCTCTCTCTGTGTCTCTCATGAATAAATAAACAAAATCTTAAAAATAAATAAATAAATAAATAAATCCGAGGTAGAGACTATTATGCTTATCCCATTTAGAGATAAAACTGAGTTCACAAAGCTGGTAAATGGCAGAGGCAGGATTTAAATCTAACACCAACCTGATTCCAGAATGCCTAACCTCTATGACATACCACCTTCCTGAAACGCCTCTGGCCAACACGTCACTACCCTGCTGAGGACCTTACAAAGATTTCCACTTACCTAAAATAAAAACATGGCCTATTACTTATTGTACATGGCTATATCTCATTTGTAAATTCCTGGAGTATTTGTGTTATCAACTCTCTAATTTATTCTGAAGCATCCCATACTTTGCATTTCCTCACATACATCAGACTTGTCATTTCTTGTTCAATGTCTTTCTTTCCCCCAGGAGAGAATGTAGTAAGTGCCACAGAGTCAGGAACCATGTCTTTCTGTTAAATTCCCAATGTCTAGGACAATGGCCAGAACATAGTAGACACTTGATAGCTATTTGTGGGATGAACGAGAATAGTTCTGTGTTCTTCATCTCTTGAGGACAATGGCTTTATGATATGTACCTTTGGTATCTCCCTCCACTCTCCTCCAACTCCCACCTGGCACAGTACTAGGCGCATAAGAAAATGCCAACCTGTTTTAGTCCTTGTAGCTCCCTTGACACTTTAGCACAGGTTATCTGCTGCCAAGTCTCAGCACCAGTGTTGTAAGGGTTTCTTTGTGTCAGTAACACATTCTGAGGAATTGAAAGAACATGCAGAATTCAAAATAGCCATGAAGAATAACTATTTAGGGGCTTGGAGAAGAGTTCTAAGCCAGGCTTTGGTCTCATTTAGAGATTGATATGAAATTAACGAGTGATGCTGAAGGGTATATTGGTGATAGAAACTAAATTTTTATTTTTTTTAAAGATCTTATTTATTTATTTGATAGAGAGAGCGAGAGAGCACAAGCAGGGGGAACAGTAGAGGGAGAGGGAGAAGCAGGTTCCCTGCCAAGCAGGGAGCCTGATGCGGGGCTCGATCCCAGGACCCTGGGATCACGACCCGAGCCGAAGGCAGACGCTTAACCATCTGAGCCACCCAGGTGCCCCAGAAACTAAATTTTTAATGTTGTTTAATTTAAATATCCATATATGGCTAATGACTACCATATTGGATAGTACAGCGCTAGAATCAGATTACCTGGGTTCAAATCCTGACTCCATTTTGTGACTGGCCAATTTATTCAACCTTTTTGTGCCTGCTCTCCTCATCTATAAAATGGGGAAAATAATAATAGGACTCATGTCATAAATTTGGTGTGAGGATTAAGTGACTACATACACGCTTCAAGCGAGCAATTGGGTGGCTTGGAAAAGAGGCCAACTGACATACAAAAAATGGGTCATCTGGTCCACCTGATTAATAGAGTGCTGCCTCTGCTGGGAACACCCTTTTGTGGGCATTTACATGGTATATTAGTTTCCTATTGCTACTATAACAAATACTACAAACTTCTTGACCTGCAACCACACACATCATCTTACAATTCTGTAGTTCAGAAACCTTACTGGGCTAAAATGAAAGTGTCAACGGGATGCATACCTTTAGAAGGCTCTAGAGGAGATTCCATTTCCTTGCCTTTTCCAGCTTCTAGAGGTTACCCACATTACCTGGCTCATGGCCCCTTCCTTCTTCTTCAAAGCCAGCAGCAGAGCATCTTCAAATCTCTATCTGACTCTGACACTCCTGTCTTCCTCTTTTAAGGACCCTTGTGATCATAATAGGCCCACCTGAAAAATCCAGGATAATCTCCTCATCTCAAGATCCTTAACATAATCACATTTGCAAGTTTGTTTGGCTATGTAAGAGAACATAGATTTGGAGGCCATTATTCTGCCTACCACACATGGGATATGGACATTTTCACATTCAGTGACCATTCTGAAAGGTCCATCCAGGTATCTCTCCCCTGGATCTTTCTGTCACCAACTTCTAGGCTTGTTCTTTCTCAAGTCCCTGCTCAGCTGGCCAAATTACTAGCCAGGGCTCATTAATAAATATAGATCCATGCTCAGTCTATCTTTACTTACACATGAAGTAGATAATAAGGTATACACCCTAAATCCTGCCCTTTGGGAGGATTTCAGGGCTACCCTGACTGGGGCAGTAGGACAAAATCGTTCAATTCTAGCTGGAACCAGTATGGCATGCAGATTGATCAATGATTCTTCCACATTTGCCCCTTTCATTAACTGATCATAGGGAATTCCTGGTGAAGCCAAGGATGGCTGGAGGAAGAGAGGGCAAAGTACTAGGAGCAAGTTACAGGAGAATCCTGGGCCACCTTGTTGTGATAGTGTATTTGTGCCTCTGGATTGCTCCAGGCTCATATCTATACCACTTCTATTTTGGAATGTTGCTATATGTGTTTAATTTTACAGTTTGGTGGATAAGATAATACCCAATTCATGATGGACAGTTCTCATAGGTACTTGGTGTCGGGTCCAGAAGCCTCCCAGGCTAGAAGTAAATTTTTAGTAAATTTCAGTCATTTCATTGGTTCTGATCTGCCATAGATTGTAAAAGCAGCAAAGAAAATAACTCTGCCAATAATAATTGTAAGACAGCATTGATTATAATTATTATATATGCATTCCAAGTTCAGAGATATTAAAATGTGAAAAACACCAACAACCCACAAACCATACATCTTAGAATCAGTAAAATAAGATACCACCCAATCCATTCTTCCATTGTCTATGTAAGGAAATAGGTCTAGAGAGGTAAGTGACTCACCCAAGATCACAGAACCATGGTGGCACATCCAGACACATCTGACTTCTACTCCAAAGCCAGTTTCATTTCAACATAAAGATTTATTACTAATGATTAGTATGAATAATAGCACCCCCAACTTTGCAAAATAAAGTTATATTAAGTGCCCTTATTCTCCTTTATGTCAGAAATGACCAGGAAAAGTAGAGGCTGGGTCTCTCCGGACTGTGCTCCTTACACCTTCCCCTCTGTGTCTATGCTTGCATAATCAGGTAGCTTCTAGAGGACTTGCTTTTCTCTGGGGAAGGGGCCTGGAGGACCAGAATTTCTAAGAGGTGAAAGAGACTTTATTTGCCCTTTTGTGGTGGTTGAAAAGTTTTCCTTGTATAATGAATTGATTTTTAAATGAAAAACCCAGTTCTAAGTACATCTGATTTGCATACATCTTGGAAATACAGTCATTTGTACTCTGGCTCCCCCACTCCCACCTACCTTGAATCTGCTTTCTAGCCGTTACACGGCCCCCTCATCTCCCCTTCCTCTGCCCACTCCACACTCCACCTGTGTGGTCGGTCTCGCCTTACTGCTGCAACGCAGCTGGGCTGAAGGCCAGGAGCGTCTAAAAGACCCTTCTCTGCCTGGAAGGGCTTGGAGTTGTCATTCTCCCTCAGAGACACAGTCAGAGCCTCAGAGCCCCAGAGCCTCCGGGTGTGGATATGACTCAGCCAAGTTTTCTCCTGCCCTTGCCAGCAAGGACCTGAAGTAGGAGTCCACCTCCGGGACTTTCAGAAAGGACTCCAAGCCTAGGTAGCCACAGTCCTACCTTCCTGGGTTCTTGTAGCCACATCTCAAAGCCCCACAGGCAAGATTCTGTGTAAGGTGGGGTAGGAAGAATGCATTTAAATGTCTAAACATGCAAGTGTGGAGCAAGTGGAGCTGTCTTTTTTTTTTTTTTTTAGATTTGATTGCTTGCTTGCTTGCTTGATTGATTTTAAATATGTCCTCTGGTTCTTTTAAGATTTTATTTGTTCATTTGACAGCGAGAGAGAGACAGTGAGAGCAGGAACACAAGCAGGGGAGAAGCAGGCTTCCCACCAAGCAGGGAGCCCGACGCGGGGCTCGATCCCAGGACCCCGGGATCACGACCCGAGCCGAAGGCAGACGCCCAACGACTGAGCCACCCAGGCGCCCCAGATTTTATTTATTTTTGAGAGAGAGAGAGAGAGAGAGAGCACAAGCGAGCAGGAGCTGGGCTGGGGGTGGGGCGGTAAGGGACAGAGGGAGAAGCAGATTCCCTGCTGAGCGGGGAGCTGGATGCGGGACTCCACTTGGGACTCGATCCCAGGACCCCCGGATCATGACCTGAGGGGAAGGCAGATGCTTAACCGACTGAGCCACCCAGGCACCCCTCAATGATTGTCTTACACAAATCATTATTCATGCCTTGGAGTTCTGTTGCCAGAGGTTTCCACCCATTATAGAATAAGGGTTCTGTTAGGAAAGAAAGGGAAAGGCTGCTGTATTCGTCTGCTGGGGAGACTGGGTGATTTCTGCAACCTCGAACTGGAGGCTGTGAAGTCCAACATCAAGGTCCAGCAGGGGCCAGTTTCTGTTAAGTATTCTCGTCCTGTTTGGAAACACGTGTGCTATGCTCTCGAATGCTCCCCCTTTCCTCAGGGTGTGTGCTAGGAGAGGGAGAGAGAGAGCAAGTCCTCTGATGTCTCTTCTTCTAAAGGCACTAATTCCATCTTGAGGGTCCCACCCTCATGACCTGGATTAACCCTAATTACACCCAAAGGCCTCATCTTCAAATACCATCATGTTGTGGGTTAGGGCTTCAACATAGGAAGGCGGGGGTGGCGGTGGGACACAAACATCCTGTTCATAACAGCTGCCAAGTAGGCAATAAATAGTGTCTGCCATTCCTTCTCTGTGGGATGATTGGATGGGCCCAGCTTAGTAGCACAGTCTGGGGAATATGTCGGTTGCAGGCAACATCAAAGATGCAGTTATGGTACACTCAGCAATAGTGAAATCATGTTTCTCTAGCCACTCAGGCTTAACAAATTTTCTCACATTCTCCTTCACAGACCTCCAGAGCTTGGGACTCCTAGTGAATGGGCTCTATCCACAGACAATGTCCTTGATTATCTTAGTCATCGTAGGGCAGGCTGAGTGTGGGTGGGTGTTGCTTCTGTCATAACAAGACCAAGTTTATCTCAAAGAGTCTGGAATCTATGACGATGTGCAGTAGTAGCCTATTGGCAATTTCCTGAGTTCCCTGCTCACGTACTCTTTGTCTGCCTATGCCCACTGTCTCCACCACAAACAACTTCATAGTTATCCACGTTGCCCGATTTTGAGGCAAGGCCTAGGGATGGATATTTCTAGTCTCCTGAATAAAGGAAGTAAATATGACAGATTCATATTTCACCAACAGTAATCTACATACTTCCTCACTTGGTATCTTCAAATGTCTTCACTTCCACCACCTTCACCCCAAAAAGCTGGACCTGAGTCATTCACTTCTCTGTGGGTATAAAAATTAGGGATCTTTGATTACAAGTAATTGAAACCAACCCTGGCTGATGAAACCCACAGGGGACTTTAGAAGAGGCTGTAGAAAGCTCACATGCTTAGCAGGACGGCTGGAGGATCACGCTCGGAACTGGACAGAAACAAAGTCAGCTCTGGAAGGTAAAGAAGCCAGAGCTGCAGGAATAGCCTGGACAGACGCCATTGTCTAATGAATGAAAGCCAACCATTTTCAATTCAATTCTCTGCAGAACATTTGAACTGAAGGCAGGATCAATTTCAGATGGCCTGCAAATTTAAATGTGAAAGGAAAAAAATCAATAAAGCCTTTAGAGGAAAACACAAGAGAACCCTTTTGGGCCAGAGAGGGCAGGGCAGGGTGTCACATACAAGCCAGGCTTGTCTAGGGGAGAACTCCTAATCTAGACCAGGAATGGGAGGTGGAGGCAGACCCCAGAGGTTTGGAGGGGGCATGTTTGTGGCTGAGGGGTTTGAGAAGCAAGCACAGCAGATCAAGGCCTGTGGCAGCCCGACTGATTCCAGATGCCTTCCTTGGTGGCTTTGGTATTCCCAATACCCCTTCATTCTTAGAAAGGGTCAGCTCAGCCTGCTGGAAAAAGGCCTCAAGGCCCACAGCTGAGCAGGGACAGATACCGTGCATCTCTTCACCCGGTCAATGTGCTCAATTCGCTGGGGGCAAAGGATAGGAAACCAGCTTTGCAAGTGCAGAAATCCAGCATTCTCAGGGGAGCTCTCTGAGGAAGTGCAGCATACAGCTCGGGGATCAGAGAGGTTGCAATTCAGGGTCCTGGGTTACTTCAGCCGTGGAATAGAGCAGCGGAAGCAGAGACCACATGTTTTGCATATGTTTTCATGAAAAACAACTATGAGGGGCACCTGGGTGGCTCAGTTGGTTAAGCGACGGCCTTCGGCTCAGGTCATGATCCCGGGTCCTGGGATTGAGTCCTACATTGAGCTCCCGGCTCAGAGGGGAGACTGCTTCTCCCTCTGACCCTCTCCCCTCTCATACTGTTTCTTACTCTCTCTCTCTCTCTCTCAAATAAATAAATAAAATCTTTAAAAAATAAAGAAAAACAACTATGACTATTGTGTCAGGCCTGTTCTAAGCACCTCACATGCACCATCTTTTCGATCCTCCTGATAACTCTGTTGTGTAAGTTACTATCACTCTCCTCATTTTACAGATGAGGAAACTGAGGCTCAGAAAGTTTAAGGCACTTGCGTTGGATCACACTCTGTGTCAACTTGACTGGGCCATGGGGTGCCCAGACATTTGGTCAAAACTTATTCTGAGTGTGCTAGGAGGGTATTTTGGGAGGAGGCTAACATTTGAATCAGTAGACTGGGTAAAGCAGTCTGTTGACTGAGTGAAGAGACAGAGCTGGGATTTAAATGTTGACAATATGGTTCCAGAGATACTTAGTCACTGTACCCTCTATTGCCTCTCATGGAAGCCAGGCAGATAAACATAGACCCCAAAGCAGACTATTTGGACTGGCAACCAGAATGAATCAGAAGTCAAGGAGACACTGATAGAGTTGCATTCCACGTTTGAGAACCAGAGAGCCAGAAGGGATGCAGAGCAAGAGGGAGTGTCACAGAGCCCGGGTGTGAGAGCGTGACCGTGTTGAGGCACAATTCCGTACAGCCCTCATTTACCTTATACCTCCCTTTGGAGGGCTCCCATATGTGTTTCTTTCTTTCTTTCTTTCTTTTTTTTTTTTTTAAGATTTTATTTATTTATTTGAGAGAGGCAGAGAGAATGCAAGCAGGGGGAGCAGGGAGGGGCAGAGGAGAGAGAGAATCTCAAGCAGGCTCCACACTGAGCTTGGAGCCCAACACAGGGCTCAGATCTCACGACCCTGAGATCATCACCTGAGCTGAAATCAAGAGTCAGACCCTTAACCGGCTAAGCTACCCAGGCACCCCCTTTCTTTCTTTTTTTCCTTAAGATTTTATTTTTTAAGTTATCACTTACACTCAACATGGGGCTTGAACTGACTCCCCAAGATCAAGAATTGCATGTTCTACCAACTGAACCAACCAGGCGTCCCTGCCCTCCAAATGTGTTTCTTAACATGTATGTAAGACTTCTGACACTAGGTTGATAGTGAGAATCTTAGGTTCCTTCAGAATTCCATAGTGGAATCTGTCCAGTAAGTCCTACTGCTTTGAGCTCTTCTGCATACAACATCGGACTTCTTTAATACCTGCCTTTCTATCTTGGTAAGCGTAGACAGTGATTCTTATTTGCTTGTAGGATAGTGTACTTATTCCTAACCCTGGTCTCTAATACTCTGCATAATTCAACAACCCCAAATCTCAGCTGCAGTCTGCCCAATCTCCACTCTGAACCCCACATAACACATTCATATTCCAGACTCTTCCACTTTGCTTTGCTGGCATACTCTTTCACCTTGTCTTTAACCATATAAATGCCACCAATCCTTCAAGGCCTACCTCAAGTTCCATCCCTTCCACTTAGCCTTCTACATGAGGTTTTGCCGAGAAACAGAACCAATAGGAGATATATATGTATATCACATATGGATATACATATGGATAATATGTGATATATATGCTTATTGCCAGGAAATGGCTCATGCAGTTACAGAGGGTAAGAAGTCCCAAGATCTGCAGTTGACAAGAGGGCCAGGAGAGTTTGTGTGTAAAACCAGACCAAGTCCAAAGGCCTGGGAACCAGGAGACTTGATGATGTCAGTTTCAATGAAAAGCCCACAGGCTCAAGAGTCAATGTTCCAGTTTGAGTCCAAAGACTGGAAAACAGACCAATGTCCCAGCTCAAGCAGTCAGGCAAGAGGAGTTCCTTTTTACTTCAAAGAGGGTCAGTCTATTTTGTTCTATTGTTGATTTGATGATGGCCATCTCCATGAAGGAGGGCCATCTGCTTCATCCAGTCTATTGATTCAAACGTTAATCTCATCCAAAAACATACAGCATACCCAGAATAAGGTTTGATCAAATGTCTGGGCACCTGATGGCCCAGTCAAGTTGACACATAAAATTAACCATCAAGGGGTGCCTGGGTGACTCATTTGGTTGAGTGTCTGACTCTTGGTTTTGACTCAGGTAGTGATCTCCTGGGTTGTGGGATCGAACCCTGAGTTGAGCTCCATGCTCAGTGAGGAGTCTGCTTGAGGATTCTCTCCCTCTGCCCCCCCCACTCTCTATCTCTCAAATGAATAAATAAATCTTTAAAAAAATTTAACCATCACACCTTCCTTCATTTTTGAATTGGAACTATGTGCTCCAAGTCCCAAATTGTAACCTGTGGTTACTCCTAAAGGGTGTCATTCCAGGAGGAGAAGGGAGAACTTCCATTTTTATTCTTTCCTGTTCAAAAAGAGGCGTAAAAGTAAGTAGTGGAACCTTGAGGAAAGGGTGCTTTTCTGGGTGCTTTTTAATTTTTTGGGTAAGTTTTCAAATGATCTATATTAAAAAATGGTACATTCAAAATAATGATCCAACTCCAGCTGCCAGTTATAGAAAATGCAGAGGAAAAAAGGAACATGTTTAATAAACCATGTGATACAATAAGCAAAACCCATGACTATTGGGAACTATTCAGGATAAACAATGTAGTTTCTTCAACAGAGAAATTGCAAGTGTTATAAAAAGAAGTAGAAGGAAAACCTATGATTAAAAGAGATTTTAAAAACATAGCAACCATTTGCAGTATGTGGACATTATTTGGATCCCATTTAAAAAAAACCTCAAAAAATGAAAATGGAAAAATTCATAGCATTTATGAGACAATTGGAAATCTAAAGGACATTTGACCCTATTAAGACTTTTTTTCCTAAGTGTAATGATTGTATTGTGGTTATATTTTAAACACTTATCTTTTAAAGAAACATACTCAAAATTTTAAGGATGAAATACTGTTATGTCTAAGATTTGTTTCACAATAAATTGGACAAGGGTGTGGGTGGGGCACGATTGTCATGGTTGATAATTTTGCGGATTAAGTGATACATAGAGGGCTCATTATACTATTTGGTCTACTTTTGTGCAAGCTGGAAGTTCTCTATAAATAAAAAGATTTTTAAAATTATGATATGTCCAGCACAATTTAATTGTAGGTAATTATTTCTACCCCAGCAACTGTGAAAGACTTATTTAAAAATTTAGAGGTTCACTCAAAAGATAGTTGAAAATTTCAGATGCTAAGAAATTTCCATCTCCGTTTTCCTCCTCCCACACAACATAATTGTCATTCTGGTTGCAGAACCAAACTCGTGTGAAACCACGTACAACACAAAGTAAATTGTCAGCTCACTTCTGGTTTCTGGCTGCAACTCAGCCCTGAGTTGGCTGTGTTCCTTCAGGTTCCCAGCTGAAGTCTCGGGTGAGACTCTTCCTGCTACAAAGACAGGAGCCAGACCCAAGGGCTTATGCAAAACCCAGAGGGGTCACCAAGATGATTAAGACAGGGCCCCTGCCCTCAAGAACATGAATCCACCATTACATCCAAATGGAGAACCATCTACATTTCTCAGGGCATCTTCCAGAGTGTGAGATTTCCAGATACATCAGATCCTCCTTAACTTACTTCTCTCACTACAATTGCTCCTTCGAGAATTCATCCTGCTTCACAGCTTTCCACGCATCTAAAAGGTGATGATTCCCAGGTTCACGGCTCCAGCCCTGCCCTCGCTCCTGATTGCTGGCTCGAATGTTCGACTATTTTTGTGATGAAGGCGCTTCTCCAGCTCTCGTTTAATAGGGCTCCAGCCATTTCCTCAAGGCGCACCGCCACCCCTCTGCCCCTCCAGGGAAGTCATTCCTGATGCTTCTCTTTTCTTCGCGGTCCATATCCAGCTGCTTCCTAAGTCCTAGGGACTCTACCTTCAAACTGTTCCCCAAATCTGACTCCTGTTCACCACTTTACCGCTACCGTTTGGTCCAAATCACTAGTGTCTCTCATCTGGGTTACTGCAGTAACCTTCCAACTGGTTTTGCTGCTTCTCGCCTTATCATTTGTATTGATGAAGATTAGGTTTTAAAGAGATTAATCAGATTACAAGTCACCCCCCTACTTCCCTCTTAACTCTCTCTAGTGGCTTCCTTTTCTACTTATAACAAAATTCAAATTCCTTCCATGGCTGACAGGCTCCTCAACGACCTGAACCCTGCCTACCCACTGTTTCCCACTCCCTTTGGTTCATTCTCCTCTAGCCACTGGACTTGATTATGCTCTTTGAATGTTTGCTCCAGCCTCAGGTCCTAGTATTTGCTCTTCCTATTCTAGTTTGTTCTTCCTTAAAACTTCTTATGGCTTGTTCCCTCCCTTGGTTCAAGTGCCACTTAAATGTTAGGTTCTAAGAAATGCCTTCTCTCTGCCCTATACAAAAGAGCCCTACCTCTTATCATTTACCCTCTTTTTTTGTATAACACTTATTGACACTTAAAATGATATGTTTATGTTTATTTCTTTATTTTCTGTTTCCTTCCCCTCCTCCTCCCACGAATGTAGGCTTCACGAGGGCAAGGACTTTGTTTCACCATTGTATTTCTAGGGCTTAACTCAGTAATTGAATAAGTATTTGTTGAGTGAATTGAATGAATGCATCTTCCAGGACTAGTCTGATACAGAATTTATCTTCTCTAGAGAATGGGAAAATGAAAATACCAGCTTGTTATCCTACTTAGAATCTCAGAGTGTAGGCATGAGCTATGGAGTTCATGTGTATTTCTACATGGGCTATCAGGGATTCTTTTCTCAAAAGACCCTGGTACCTGGTACATTGGGACTGACACCTGGCCCCCAGAGCTGGACCCACATTCAATTAGAGATCATTAACTTTACCTTAACCTTCCTGCTGGTATTCTAAAAGGAAAGCATTTCACCCCAACAAGAGCACTCATACTTGGCCCATGAGCACTGGTTAGGTTGCTGAGGAGAGAGGGTTTGAATGCAGCCTCGATAAGAATCTCAAATGATCTTTAGGCCCAGCTGTCTTGTAACTATCTCCTGCGGAGAGAAGTCTTGTGCTAAAATGCAAGAATTAGTTAGGCTTCAGAGCTGTAGAAAGCAGCACAGTGTGACTCTGTTTTGTGGCCTCATACAGTTTAACCCAGGTCGGAAGAAAGTAAGTGTTTCATGTCAGCTGGAACTGAGAGGGGTTGTACCTCACCTGTGACCCCAGAGACATGAGAGATATTATAGGGGATGGTGGGGGCACCAGCCATAGTGGGGAGGGTAAAGACCTGTGCAGCAAGTCACAGCGTGTGTCTCGTGAGTAGTGACTATCGGAATGACAGGCGAGGTGCACGGTAAACACTGGGGATGTGCCCAGCAAGGGGCCGGATTAAATTATGTTTAGAGCCCTTTCATTTTTTTTTTAAAGACTTAATTTATTTATTTGAGTGAGAGAGAGAGCATGAGCAGAGGGGAGAGGCAGAGGAAGAGGGAGAAGCAGACTCCCCGCTGAGCAAGGAGCTGTAGGCGGGGCTTGATCCCAGGACCCCGAGATCATGACCTGAGCCGAAGGCAGATGCTTAAAAGACTGAATCAACTAGGTGCCCCTAGAGCCCTTTGATTTAAAAAAAAATTTTTAAGATTTATTTATTTATTTTAGAGAGAGAGAGAGTATGCAGGCAAGGGGAGGGGCAGAAGGAGAGAGAATCTCAAGCAAACTTCCCACTGAGTGGGGAGCCCAGCATGGGGCTTGATCCCCCAGACCCTGAGATCATGACCTGGGCCAAAATCAAGAGTCAGATGCTCAACGACCCGAGCCACCCAGGCATCCCTAGAGCCCTTTGATTTTTAAGACAGGTAATAAATTATATATTTTAGAACAATTTCTATTTTTATTTTTATTTATTTATTTTAAGATTTTATTTATTTATTTGACAGAGAGATAGCGAGAGCAGGAACACAAGCAGGGGGAGTGGGAGAGGGAGTAGCAGGCTCCCCGCCGAGCAAGGAGCCTGATGCGGGGCTTGATCCCAGGACCCCAGGATCATGACCTGAGCTGAAGGCAGACGCTTAAGGACTGAGCCACCCAAGCGCCCCACAATTTCTATTTTTAAAAAGTAGGGGCTGGGGGCACCTGGGTGGCTCAGTCCTTAAGCGTCTGCCTCTGGCTCAGGTCATGATCCCAGGGTCCTGGGATTGAACCCCGCTTCCTGCTCCCTGCTCAGTGGGGAGCCTGCTTTTCCCTTTCCCTCTGTGCTCTCTTTCTCTCTCAAGTAAATAAATAAAATCTTTTAAAAAAATAAAGGAAAAAGAAAAAACAAAAAGTGGAGGCTGTGTCAGTCAGGTTTTCCTGCAATGATTTTGTGTAAACAAATAAACAAACTCAAATTTCAGAGGCTTATATCAACACCACCACATCTATGCTTCTCACCATAGATCGCTGGAGTGGTTCTTCTTCAGGCTGTGAGTCTGGTTCAGGTCTACTCCCTGTGTCTCTCACGCTGGGACCAGCAGCTTCTCATGGCACATGGCTGAGGTCCAAGAAGCCACGCCAGACCTTGCAAGCACATTTAAAGCCTCTGCTTAGGTGACGTTCATGAATATTCCATTGACAGACAAAAGAGAGAGTCCAGCCCGACATCAAAAGGTACTGCACTGGGGGACCCTACAAAGTCACACCGAAAAGGCTGTGGATGTTTCTTTTTTTTTTTTTGCTGGGAGGAAGCGAAGGAGCAGTAACCCAATATCCTACAGGGCCCATCAAGGCTGTTTAGAGGCACAAGTGAGTTACCATGGAAACATCTTGAGTGAGAAGAGTAAAATCTCAACGGTAGGGGCATGCAGCCAAGATTGTTCCTTTGTTACTGTTACTTTGATACATATTCCTTGATTTTTACCCTCCAGGCTAAAATATGAGCCTCCTTGATTTTTGCCCCCAAGCTAAAATATGAGCCTGTGGAAGCTCAAATTACAGGGTCATGAATCTCTGTCTCTGGCAGGAAGCACCAAGGCTGAGAACTTGAGCACATAGAGCTTGCAACTTGTAATGTAAGGGGCTGTATGCTCAGGCAGCGAAATGCAGCAACCAGGCCTGGTATGGAAAAATAAAACTCTTGGGTCTTTTTCAAGTTTGTTTAAAATGACAGGTAAGATCTTCCTTGCTCTGCGTTTATGGACTTGGTTCCACCATGACGTGTTTTCGCATCTAAGAATTACAGCAACACTCGGTGTACCGACATTGTGTGAAAATCAAGGTCCCATGCAACTGATATTTCCATGTAATGGAAACTTGCCTCTTCAAGTGCCAAAACAGTGTTTATTTTAACCACTTTAAAAAAACAGAAATTGCTTTAAAATATGTAACTTGCTAACTGTCTTAAAAAACAAAGGGGCCTAAACATAATTCAGTTTTTTCTTAAAGACTCAGGATATTTGGGGTGCCTGGGTGGTTCAGTGGGTTAAGCATCTGACTTGATTTTGGCTCAGGTCATGGTCTCAGGGTCCTGAGATCATGCCCCACATCAGGCTCTGCACTGAGCGTGGAGCCTGCTTGGGATTCTCTCTCTCTCTCTCTCTCTCTCTCTCTCTCTCCCCGCCTTTCCCTTTGCTCCTCCCCCTGGTCTCACTCTCTCTCACTCACTCACTCACTCATAAATAAATAAATAAATAAATAAATAAATAAATAAATAATGGGGGTACCTGGCTGGCTCAGTTGGAGGAGCACATGACTTTTGATCTTAGGGTTGTGAGTTCGAGCCCCACATTAGATATAGACATGACTTAAAATAAATTAAAAAAATTTTTTTTAAGATTTTATTTATTTATTTATTTATTTATTTTAAAGATTTTATTTATGTATTTGACAGAGAGAGAGAGAGCCAGAGAGCACAAGTGGAGAGAATGGCAGAGGGAGAAGCAGGCCCCCCATGGAGCAGGGAGCCCGATGTGGGGCTCGATCCCAGGACCCCGGGATCATGACCCGAGCCGAAGGCAGATACCTAATGACTGAGCCACCCAGGCACCCCCAAAGTGGTTAATTTCAAATCTTTCCTTTTTAAGTCCTGTGGGTCCAATTTATAATTGTCTGTTTTCACACAAAAATATATTTCCCAGTTTGTGGCCTGTGTGACTTTGGCTTTGGTTATCTGAGGAAACAGAAAAAACTCTTTTGTCATTCTTTCATCCTTTACTAGCCTTCTCCTCTGTATATGGATACATATAACATCTACCATTAAAATCTATCCCATAGACAGGATTAATTGCACCTATAGCTGATTGTATTTCTCAAGGCAAATATCCCCAAGAATATCATGTATGGAAAGCTATACAAATACGTAGATGGACAGACCAAAAAACAAAAACAAAACAACCAAAAGACAGAGACTGCGTAAGTGCCAAAGAGTTTGTGCAGGGCTAGAAGCAAAACAGAAATCCACCTGGGTCAGAGGTATGGGGTTAGTTTCTCTTGCTGAGGCTCAGGCTTTCCCCCTCTGGTCTTTAACTTTCAAGTTCAAGTGGAGGAGCATCTTTCTTCTTTGTTAACCAAACATGCCCAGGTAGAGCTGTCTTTCTTTCCGATGGTAGCTACTGAGTTCCGACTGTGTTAGCTGGAGGTACCGCCGGACATTGGCATCTTTTGGCTGCCTACTGACAGCAGCCAGGAGGTAGTGCTGAGCCTGGTCATAGTCCTGCAGATGGAAAAAGGCCACTCCAGCCCGATACAAGGCCTTGGCATTATCAGGTTGTCGTTCCAGGACTTTCTGACTGTATTCTTTCACTCGTTCATAGTTCACTGGCTCCATCTGAAGAAGACAGGCAGCTAGATTGTTGTAGCAGTCTGTCTGGGTGGTGTGCAGTATGTTCTCCTGTTCAGGTGTGAGGGCCGGGCCCTGGGGTCCTAGATTAGGTATCGGGGAGGGCAGACTTGGATCCAGACCCCGCAGCTGAAGCAGAGCTCGATGGTACCCACTTACAGCATCTCGGTACTTCCCTTCTCGGTAACGCTGGTTCCCTTTCTCCTTGTACAGCTGAGCCTCCTTCAGGCGCTTCTCCATAACTCTGCCGCCCAGAGCTCTTGTGGAATTGGGAAGTGAAAGAGCAACTGAAGGTTAAGGAACTGTAGCAGGCGTGGGAATGCCGGCGGATTTTGCTTCCTCCTTTCTTTTGGACACACCTCCCTGACCCCAAGATTTTATTTATTTTTTGACAGAGAGAGACACAGTGAGAGAGGGAACACAAGCAAGGGGAGTGGGAGAGGGAGAAGCAGTCTTCCCGCAGAGCAAGGAGCTCATGTGGGGCTTGATCCCAGGACCCTGGGATCATGACCTGAGCTGAAGGCAGACGCTTAATGACTGAGCCACCCAGGTACCCCCAAATTTTTTTTAAAAATTAAAAAAAAGTCAATTATGACAACCTGATAACAATAAAATTTCTGTACTACCAAAGATACATACCCAATTACAAAGCAAGCAAAAGACTAGAAAGAATAGTTATCACAAATATAAAAGGCAAAATATTAGTATCCAAAATATATAAAGGATGTCTACAAATTAATAAGGAAAAGATAACCTAAAAGAAGTATGGGCAAAGGAAATGAACAGACAATTCTGTGAAGAGGAAATACAAATGGCCCAAAACATAAAAAGATGTTCATTCTCCCCTGTGATAGAATCATATATAGTAAACCAAAACAAAGAGATCCTTTTTACCTATCATATTGGCAACAATTTAAAAGATCACTTATAACCAACATTGATGAAAATGTGGGGAAACAGTTATTTACACACGTTCTGGCTTAAGTGCAAATCACGTCTAGCCTTTTTGGAAAGCAAATCATCAGTCTTCATTAAATTTTTTAATTTGTATACATTCAACCTACATATTCACTTCCAGATGGCTTGCCTGAGGAAACTTGCATGTGTGCGCCATGAAACATATAGGATCTTCCCTGGCACCTGTTCATTGGGTGAAAGACTAGAAACAATCTAAATATCCATCAATGGGGAGAGTGTTAAATAAACTCTGGTAAGCCCATACTATATGTTGGGGGAACCTCCACTTCTTTTCTGGTCTCATATTTCCAATGAGTGGAAATTAGAGTCCCCCCTCCCCATTCACATCTCTCTATGGGAAGAGGGGACATCTATGATTAATGAATTTGGAAGAAAGAACTGGATATGCTCAGCCAAGTTCTTTCCTTTTCCTCTTTTTTGATGATCCTCAGGGACACTGCATTTTGACCTGTTTTCCACTGCTTGACACGGTAGTAAATGAATGAGGAAGCCTATCTATTTCCACCCCATCTATCTAATTATAGGCTGAACTGCTTATAGCCAAAAATTTGAATCCATGTTCTATCCAATGCTCAGCAGTAAAAAAGCAGACACTGTGGTCTACTGTCTATTTTTCGGTTGCTTCTGTTTGGGGATGGGAATAAAGAACTGTAAACAGTAACCTTCTAAAAACCCAACAACTTGGTACCTTGAGCAGTAAACTGGGACTGGCCCTAAGAACAGAAAAAAAAACACGTGGAGAGATCATGCTCCTGGCACAGCCCCGGCTGCTGGCATTAGGCTTTGCTGCCGTTGTAGGAAGGACAGGGCCAGGGTTCCTTTTGCCCTTGACTGTTTGAAATACGGTTTGAAATGTGGCCACTTTTTATAGCAGTTTTTAGGGTCAAGCAGGAAATGAACCTCTTAGATTCATTTGGCTTGTCTACAGGTTAAAAGTCACATCCACCATGCTGACCAATTATATAACCTCTGACCATGACCTTGGATTTTCAAGACTCAAAAAATACAGCTCCATCATCAGAATGAATGCATGCATGTGTTCACATGTGTTTCATAGGCTTTTTTTTTTAAAGATTTTATTTATTTATTTGACAGAGAGAGACACAGCGAGAGAAGGAACACAAGCAGGGGGAGTGGGAGAGGGAGAAGCAGGTTCCCCGCCGAGCAGGGGGCCCAATGCAGGGCTCCATCCCAGGACCCTGGGATCATGACCTGAGCGGAAGGCAGGCACTCAATGACTGAGGCACCCAGGCGCCCTTAGGCTTTTTTTTTTTTTTAAGATTTAATTTATTTATTTGACAGAGAGAGAGAGAGAGAGAGAGAGCACAAGCAGGGGGAGCAGGAGAGGGAGAAACAGGTTCCCCACTGAGCAAGGAGCCCGACTCAGGGCTCAAACCCAGGACCCTGGGACAATGACCTGAGCCGAAGGCAGATGCTTCACCGACTGAGCCACCCAGGTGCCCCTTTAATAAAAAAAATTTTTTAAATTAAAGCATAACATGCATGCAAAAATGTGCTCAAGTGAACACTACCGATATCAACCACTTAGATCAAGAGACAGAAAAGTATCTTATTAGTAAGCAACTATGCCAACCTTTTGGGTTGAAGTAGAACAACACCTCAGTAGAATTACTATAAAGCCAAAGGCTAAGAAGGTGATTAAAAGACCTATATCTAGGAGTCAGAGGGTCAAGGAAGAACTAGTTATTTCAAACTAGGTTTGAAAAATCTGCTTTAGGGGGTGTCTGGGTGGCTCTGTCAGTTAAGTGTCTGACTCTTGATCTCAGCTCTGGTCTTGATCTCAGGGTCATGAGTTCTAGCTCTGTGTTGGCTCCCATGCTGGGTGTGGAGCCTACTTAAAAAAAAAAAAATCTGCTTTAGAATAGAGCAGTGGAAGAATACAAGCAAAATAAGGAGAGATTCCCTTCAAAGAAGATTGAGATCTGAGAGCCTTGGAATCAATGTGTGGTCCCCAGAGCAGTAGCATGAACCTCACTGGAAACCTGACAGAAATGCAAATACTCTGGCCCTTCCCCAGACCTATTTCATGAAAGTTCCAGGGGCAGAGCCCAGCAAGAAGCCTTCCAGGAGATTCTAATGCCTGCTAAAAGATTGAGAACTATCTTAGAGCATATGCTAGATGGATTTGAAAGAGAAAATGACAGATTTTGTCATGAACTGTCATACCTCCCATCTCTTCTTCTAAGGGCCCATTCATCTTTCCCCACAACCATTTACTCTCCTCAGGAGGCCTACATCCCTCTGCCCCTTTCCCCATTAGGATAGTATTTAACCTTGAATTCTAAAGCCCCTTCTGGGAGTTACTCATTTTCTCCTGGGTATTTCCCATGTACACATGAGGTATATATGTTAATAGACTTCTGTTTGTCTTTCTCTTGTTAATCTGTCTTTCATTACAGGGGTCTCAGCTAAGAACTTGGAAAGGGTAGAGGGAATTTTTTTTCAATACCTACCCCCAGGGTGGAATTGTTTGATTCAGGAAGATGATATTAGAATTTGTTTCCTTGTTTGAAAATGAAGGCTTTCAGGAAACCCAGAACTCACTAATTTAATGTCTCTTTCTCAGGGACCCCACAAAATGAATTGCAGGTGATTATGTTAGAAAAACATATCTGGGCCAGAAAACAAAAGGCTGGTGGGGATGAAGGCACTCAGGCCCAGTGAGCAATATCAGCCACGCAGGAATTAGAGAGTGAATGGACATAAATAACTAGCTAAACTGCTTAAAAAATCTTCCTGAAGGGGGATGGGAACTACAGGGGATAAGGAAGTCCAGAGGTTTACCCCACTACTACAAAAAAAGACTGGGCAGAAGAAGTATTTCAAGACCTGAAATTCAAATGCAAGACCTCAAAAATATGCAAGGCCAAAGAAAGCCTAGGGCTTGAGCAAGAACAGATGCCAGAGGTATGGGCCTCTGCAGACTTCTAGGAGAGTGCTTGACTTCTGAATCTGCGGGAGGTGGCTCCAGAGGAAACAAAAGTGGGGACTGGGGAAAACGGGCCCTGAAGTCCCAAGGAATGCTGGTGCTCAACGATGAGAACAGCTTTCCTGGGGCATCTCCACAGAATTTAAGCCCTGCACAGACCTGGGTATCCACAGCAAGAGGAGCCCAGGAATGTGCTGTGTCTGTTCAGGAGAGAGTGTGAAGCCTTTGTCACCAGACAGAGCATGGAGTGGCCAGGAACACAGGGGGAGATATGAACTAAGCGGTTGGAAGTCATTTGGGTGGCTAAGAAAAGAACCTCAGATAAAACATGGTGACTTTGCAAGAAGACAGGAATGTCTCAAATGCCATCCTCCAAAGGAGACATTTTTCTTCTATGTATACTGAATTATATGGTTCTCTAACTCACCTCTTTTTGTTTTGTTTTGTTTTGTTTTTGTTTTTGTTTTTGTTTTACACAGTGCATTTTCAGGCTATCATCTCCAGATAGCTGATGTGGATGATTTGCTTTCTGGTAGGGCTGGAAACAAAGATTTCTTCAACTAGTCTCCTTCTCTCAGATCCCATGGCCTTGGTCTTTGGTAATCATAAGTTTCTAGATTTAGCTTTATGTACTTACAGCCATCATGGAGTATTGGGAATTGCTTGAGTTCCCAAAATATGGTAGGTATGTGACTGGTGCTATGACAGTCTTGTGAATCCTATTTGCTCTTTGGACTCACTAAGAGAGAGGTACATTAGAGTCTTACATTAGAGTCTTACCTCATTCAGTGTGTGAGGGCTTAATAGAACTACACTCATTCCAGTGGACACCAATGGGAATGCATTTTGCTTCGCTCTACTGGGCATCAGTGTGAGAAACTTCAGGCAGAAACTGAGCATTATAAGAAGTCAATCAGAGAGGAAGAATTTTGGATTTTAACCTCAAACTTTAAGTTACCAGGTTAAGGGAATTCAGTATCTGGACTTTAATTTTTCTATGAGATAGCCATCATAGGAGGGAGAACGTATTCAAATCTCTATGTTACAGATATTGTGTTTTTGGTTATTGCAGCAAAATATACATAACATAAAATAACATTTACTGTTTTAACTATTTTAAGTGTATGGTTTAGTAGCATTAAGTACATGCACATTACTGTGCAACTATCACCTCCATGCATCTCCAGAACTTTTCAATCTTCCTAAATTGAAACTCCATACCTGTAAAACAACTCCCTATTTCTCCCCTGCCCCTAGCCCCTGGCAGATACCATTCAACTTTCTGTCTCTATGAATTTGATTATCATAGGTACCTCATGTAAGTGGAGTCAGAATGTATCTGTCCTTTCATGACTGGCTTCTTTCACTTAGCATTGAAAGGTAGCAGAATATACCACCCCAAAATACACTGCTTTAGTATATTGATTACTTTGAGCTGTAGGCGCTTGAAAAACCACAAATGCAGGAAGGGCTTTCCCTATCTCCCCTTATCTTCCCAAAGACAGGTCATCCAAAGGAACTCAATTGTCATCAATCCCTTCCCGTGGAGTTTCAACAACTAGGGAGGACTGACTCTTTTTTTTTTTTTTTTATTAGACAGAGAGAGGTACAAGCAGGGGGAGAAGCAGAGGGAGAAGGAGAAGCAGGCTTCCTGCTGAGCAGGGAGCCCGATGTGGGGTTCAATCCTAGGACCGCAGGATCATGACCTGAGCCGAAGGCAGACGCTTAACCGTCTGAGCCGCTCAGGCACCCAGGAGGACTGACTCTTATCACAGGAGAGCAGATTAGAAGTTACCCCCACCCCCAGACAAACTCTTTTACAAACTATCATATTTACTACCTATTCTTCTAAGAGCCCATTCATCTCTTCTAAAAATCATTTACTCTCGCCTTTCCCTATTAAGATGGTATTTAATCTTGAATTCTAATGCCTCTTTGGAGAGTTATTCATTTTGCCTTGATTATCTCATATATATATATATATATATACGTATATATGTATATATATGAAGTATACATGTTAATAAATTTGTTTGGTTTTCTTGTGTTAAACTGTCTTTTATTACAGGAATCTCAGCAAAGAACTCAGAAGAGTAGAGGGAAAATTATTTTTTCTCTTCTACAGCATAGTGTCTTCAAGTTTTAGCCATGTTGTAGCATGTGTCAGAATTTCTTTCCTCTTTAATACTGAATGATATTCTGTTGTATGTTAATGCATGTTTCCTGTTCATCCATCAGTGGACTTTAGCGTTGTTTCCACCTTTTGGCTATTATAAATAATGCTGCTGTGAATTTGGGTGTACAAATCTGTTTGAGTAGCTGCTTTCAGTTTTTTTGGGTATATACCCAGAAGCGAAATTGCTGGAACATACAATAATTCTATTTTTAATTTTTTGAGGAGCCCCATACAGTTTTCCACAATGGCTGCACCATTTTATATTCCCACCAGCAATGTGAAAGAGTTCCATTTTTTCCACATCCTCACCAATATTTATTTTTTGGGTTTTTTGATAATAGCTATCCTAATGGGTGTGGGGTAGTAACTCATTGTGGTTTTGATCTGTATTTCCCTAATGATTAGTAATATTGACCATCTTTTCATGTGTTTATTGCCCTTTTATATATCTTCTTTGGAGCAATATATCTATCCAAGTCTGTATTAGGGTTCCCCAGAGAAAAAAACCAATAGGATATATGTGTCCTATATATAGACAGAGGTTTATTATGGGAATTTGCTCATGCTGTCATGGAGCTCAAGAAGTTTCGTGATCTGCCGCCTGCAAGCTAGAGAACCAGGAAAGCCAGGGTACAATTTAATTGGAGTCTGAAGGTCTGAAGACTTGAGAACCAGGGGAGATGATGGTGGAACTCCTAGTCCAAGACTAAGGCCAGAGAATGAGGAGTGCTGAGGTTTGATGGCAGGAGAAAATAGATATCCCTACTCAAAAAGAGAAAGAGGAAATTCTCCCTTCCTCCACCTTTTTGTTCTATTCAGGCCCCAAAAGAATTGGATGATGTCAGCTTGCATTGGTTAGGACTGATCTTCCTTATTTAGTGTACTGATTGAAATGTGAATCTCTTGCAAAGAAACCCTCAGAGAGACACCCAGAAATAATGTTTTACCAGCTATCTGGGTATCTCTTACCCCAGTCAAGTTGATTCATAACATTAACCATCTCAAAGTCCTTTGCCCATTTTTTTTTGATTTATTAATTTTTTATTGTTATGTTAATCACCATATATTACATCATTAGTTTTTGGTCTTTGCCCATTTTTAATTGGGTTGTTTGTTTTTGTTGTTGTTGAGTTGTAGGGGTTCCTTGAATATTCTGAATATTAATCCCTTATCAGATACATGATTTACAAAAATTTTCTTTCATTCCATGCATTGCTTTTCACTCTGTGATAGTGTCCTTTGATGCACAAATGGTTTTAATTTTTATGAAGTCTAATTTATCTATTTTCATTTTTGTTGTTGCCTGTTTTTTTGGTGTCATATCCAAGAAATTATCGCCAAATCCAATGTCATAAAGTTTTTCCCTATGTTTTCTGCTAAGAGTGTTATAGTTTTAGCTCTCATATTTAGGTCTTTGATCCATTTTGAGTTAATTTTTGTATATGGTGCAATTTCATTCCTTTGCATGTGGATATTCAATTTTCCCAGCACCATTTGTTGAAAACATGCTCCAACCCCATTGAAAGGTTTTGACATCCTTGTTGAAAATCATTTGACCAAATATCTGAGGACTTATTTCTGGGTGCTGTATTCTATTCCATTGGTCTGTATGATTGTCTTTATGCCAATATCACAGGGTTTTGATTACTGTAGCTTTGCAGTAAGTTTTTTTTTAAATTTCAGCTTTATTGAGGTATAATTGACATATAATTGTAAGCTATTTAAGTGTACATCATGGTGATTTGATATGTGTATACATTTGAAATGATTCTCCCCATCTAGTTAATGAACACATCCATTACCTCACGTTTATTTTTCATTGGTGAGAATATTTAAGTTTTACTCTCCTAGCAAATTTCAGTTTTGCAATACAGTGTTACCAACTATAGTCCCCTGTTTTACATTAGATTCTTGGACTTATTCATCTTATAGCTGAAAGTCTGTGCCCTTTTGCCAACCTCTCCCTTTCTCCCATTCCCTAGTCCTGGCAACAACATTTCTATTCTCTGTTTATATGTTTGATTTTTTTTTTTAATATTCCACACATAAGTGATACCATACAGTGTTTGTCTTTTTTTGTTTGGCTTATCTGACCTATTATAATGCCTTCAAAGTCCACCCATGTTGTTACAGATGGCAGGATTTCCTTCTTTATCATGACCGAATAACATTAAATATATGTGTGTGTGTATGTGTGTGCATATAATGTGTATGTATGTATATATATGTAATGCATATATAGTATATGTATATGTGTGTATAGATAAATGATAGATCGATCAATCGATTGATCTCTGTTCCTCTGTTGATGGATACATCAGTTGTTTCCACGTCTGGCTATTATGAATAATTCTGCAATGAACTCAAGAGTGCAACTATCTCTTCAATATCCTGTTTTCATTTCCATTGGATGTATACCCAGAAGTGGCATTGCTGGATCATATGGTAGTTCTATTTTTAATTTTTAAGGAACTTTCATACTCTTTTCCATAGTGGCTGCACCAATTTACATTCTCACCAAAGGTGCACAAGGGTTCCTTTTACTCCACATCCTTGTCAACATTTGTTATTTCTTGTCTTTTTGATGACAGCTATTCTGACTGGTGTGAGGTATGCTATCTCATTGTGGTTTCAGTTTGTATTTTCCTGATGATTATGAGTCTGTTGGCCACTTGTATGTCTTTGGAAAAATGTCTATTCAGTTCCTCTGCCCATTTTTAAAAATGGATTTGTTGTTTTTGTTAGGGAGTTGTATGAGTTCTCATATATTTTGGATAGTAATTCCTTATGAATATATAAGTTGCAAATATTTTCTCCCATTAGGCAAGTTGCCTTGGTTTCATTTGTTGTACAGAAGCTTATTAGTTTGACATAGTTCCACTTGTTTATTTTTGCTTTTGTTGCCTTTGATTTCTGTGACAAATCCAAAAAATCTTTGCCAAGAAGGACATCAAGAAGCTAACTGCCTACTGTTTTCTTCTAGGAGTTTTATGGTTTCGGGTCTTACATTCAAGTCTTTAATCCATTTTGAGCTGTTTTTTGTGTCTGGTGTAAGTTAGTGGTCCAGTTTCATTCTTTCATAATTGGCTGTCCAGTTTTCCCAACACCATTTACTGAAGAGACTGTTCTTTCCCCATTGTATTTTCTTGGCTCCTTTGTTGTCAATTAATTGACAAAAATTATGTGTGGTTTTTTTCTGGGCTTTTTATTCTGTTCAACTGATCTATGTGTCTGTTTTTATGCCAATACCATACTGTTTTGGTTTCTATGGGTTTTTTTTTTAAAGATTTTATTTATTTATTTGACAGAGAGAGAGAGAGAGAGAGCACAAGCAGGGGGAGTGGGGCAGGCAGGCAGAGGGGGAGGGAGAAGCAGGCTTCCCACTGAGCAGGGGGAGCCTGATGGGGGACTCGATCTCAGGACCCCAGGATTATGACCTGAGCTGAAGGCAGGCTAGTCTGCTTAACCAACTGAGCCACCCAGGCGCCCAGTTTCTATGGTTTTTAAATCACTATGGCTTTGTAATATAGTTTGAAAACCAGGAGAGGAATGCCTCCAGCTCTGTTCTTCTTTCTCAAGATTGTTTTGGCTATTTGGGGTGTTTTGTGATTCCGTACAAATTTTAAGATTGTTCTATTTTTGTGAAAAATGCCATTGGAATTTTTATAGGGATTGCACTGAATCTGCAGATCACTTTGTGTAGCATGGACATTTTCATAGTATTAATTATTCCAATCCATGAGCATGGAATACCAATTTATTTGTGTCTTCTTTAGTTTCTTTTATCAATATCTTATAGTTTTCAGTGTACAGGGTTAAATTTATTGCTAGGTATTTTATCCTTTTCAGTGCAACTGTAAATGGGATTTTTTTCTTAATTTCTCTTCCTGATAGTTCATTATTAATACATAGAAATGCAACATACTTCTGTATATTGATTTTGTGTCCCGCTACTTTACTGAATTTGTTTATCAGTTCAAACAGTTTTTTGGTGGAGTCTTTAACCCTAAAGACAATTATATATGATATATACAATACCATGGTATCTGCAAATAATGATAATTGTACTTCTTCCTCTCCAATTTAGATGCCTCTTATTTCGTTTACTTGCCTAATTACCCTGCCTAGGACTTGGAATATTATGTTGAACAGAAGCGGTGAAAACATGTATCCTTGTCTTGTTCTTGATCTTCAAGAAAAGTTTTCAGTCTTTCACTGTTCGGTATGATGTCAGCTCCGGGTTTTTAATATATGATCTTTATTATGTTAGATACTGCATTTTCAAAAGAAGTATCTTTTTGCTGTATAACCTTTGGTGAGTTACACCGGAAAATGTGGGCATATTTGTGATGGGAAACAAAATATGGAGCACATTTTTGTTTAGATAACATCAAGGTCTAGGAGTCGATTTAATAAAAGGGCTGTCCTAACCCATATTAGAGTCTTCTGAGGCTAAATTGTAAACTTCACAATGTAAAATTCAAATGTTCACAAGACAGATCTATAAAGGAGTAGTGGTTGGTATTGAGGGAATGGATTCATGAAGGCAGAAGCCAGGAACCTTCTGATAAATGCTTGTTCTCTGGTCCAGGGAGAAACAGGGAGTCAACCATGCCCCTGTGCATTTTGGTCTAAAAGGGTTACAAGAACAAGAAGCTGGAAGGTGATCAGGGGGATCTCCGCTTCCCTGGCCTCAGTTAGATTCTAGGTTGCCCTCCTGCCCTCCCTCTCCTTCATCCACTTATGCATTCCTATGAGGAGGGGACCCGTTTGCCCGATTGGGGGCCGGGGAGAAGGGGCGGCGCATCTTAGCTCAGCCCTTTTGCTCGCATTTTCCAAGGTGTCTGCCTGGAGGGCAGCGCCCTGCTTTGCAGTAAGCTCTGATGCCTGAGGACATGTGGACATCCAAGGATGCCTGTGACCCCACAATCATTCAGGGGTGAAATGCAAGTCCCTCTAGATGCACCCGTAAACCATGTTTTCCAATCAGCATGTTAACAACACAGTTGTTTTGACTTCTATAAGTTTTGGACTTATACCTGTCTTTCCCCATTGATCATAGACTTAGGAGGGAAAGAAAGGAGTTTTATTTTGGCTTTCTAAACTCTCAATACTATGGAATAGTATGTAGCAGTTAAAAAGAACTAAATGGCTCCATGTAGATATATACAAATGGAAAGATGTGTTGATAAAAGAAGTCTTTTTAAAATATTTTTTATTTTGGGCGCCTGGGTGGCTCAGTCATTAAGCGTCTGCCTTCGGCTCAGGTCATGATCCCAGGGTCCTGGGATCGAGCCCCACATCGGGCTCCCTGCTCAGCGGGAAGCCTGCTTCTCCCTCTCCCACTCCCCCTGCTTGTGTTCCTGCTCTCACTGTCTCTCTCTGTCAAATAAATAAATAAAATCTTTAAAAAAATATTTTTTATTTTAATTTTATTCAATTTTTTTTGTTTATTGAGAGAGAGAGAGAGAATGGTAGAGAGAGAGCATGAGAGGGAAGAAGGTCAGAGGGAGAGGTAGACTCCCTGCTGAGCAGGGAGCCTGATGCGGGACTCGATCCCGGGACTCCAGGATCATGACTTGAGCCGAAGGCAGTCACTTAACCAACTGAGCCACCCAGGCGCCCATAATTTTATCCAATTTTTAAAAGATTTTATTTTTAAGTAATCTCTACACCCAACATAGGGCGTGAACCCACAACCCTGAGATTAATTATGTCACATGATCTTCTGACTGAGCCAGCCAGGCACCCCTAAAGATTTTTTTAAAAAGATTTTATTTATTTATTTGAGAGAGAGAGAGAACGAGAAGGAGGAAGGACAGAGAGAGAAGCAGACTCCCCACTGAGCAGGGAGCCAGACATAGGGCTTGATCCCAGGACCCTGGAATCATGACCTGAGCTGAAGGCAGATGCTTAACTGACTGAGATACCCACATGCCCCATCCCTAAAGACTTTCTATTTTTTTTAAAGATTTTTTTTTCTTTTAAATTTATTCGACAGAGAGAGACACAGCGAGAGAGGGAACACAAGCAGGGGGAGTGCGAGAGGGAGAAGCAGTCTTCTGCGGAGCAGGGAGCCCCATGCGGGGCTCAATCCCAGGACCCTGGGACCACGACCTGAGCCGAAGGCAGACACTTAACGACTGAGCCACCCCGGCGCCCCAAGATTTTCTATTTTTAAGTAGTCTCTATACCCTGGCAAGATAGCTATCTCTATACCCAACACAGGGCTCAAACTACTTATAACCCTGAGATCAAGAGTTGTACACTCCACCAACTGAGCCATCCAGGTGCCCCGAAAATAGTCTTATTGTTAATTTAAAAAACCAAGCTGCAAAAGAAGATAGGTACAATATGACCCTATTTGTTTTTGCAGGCTCACGAATCTCTGTATTTCTCTATGTATATTTATATATGTAAATACATATAGAAAGTTCTGGAAGGACATACTCCAAACTAATAACAATGGCTTCTGTATGGTATCCTTGATTTTTTTTTTTACAATAGACTATATCTGTGTAATTAATGGTTGAAAAAAATTCTTGTACATGAGTAGAATGTCTGGCTAAAGGCCAGCTTGTTTTGAAGGTTCAAAGGCCTTTTTTCTATTACTTTCCAGTTAGGAGTTGTGAGGTTTTCCCTAATTAGGGTGGTGGGGATGGAGTGGACCTGCAAGCCAGATGGAGCCCAGGGGCCACAGGGTGAATGCAAGCTCTGTCCCTAAGAGCAGATTCTGGGGTCCATAATGAGGGGTCCAGACACCACCAAGGAAGGGGGAAGCTGGGCAGGCAGGCCTGGAATTAAAGTGGGAGCTGGTGGGGCCAAAGGCCCACACTGAACTTGGGACTTAATTTTGAATGGGTGCTTTCTGTGATACACACTTGTAGGTTGGCCTGGTTCAGTGTATTGAGTTCGTCTAGGCAAGAAATGTGCATTTAAGGGCTGCTACATGTCTGTATTTGTAAAGGATCAAAGTACCCAGATATTCCAGGTGTGTGCAATAAATTGTGTGGCTATCACCAGAGCTGATATCCTTACCTATAAAACAGTCCTGGTGTATCTTTGAAGAGGACTCTGCACCTGCAGCTCTGTCCCTGGAAAAGATCTGCGTGGGTGTTAAGTGGTGAAACGCAAGAATATTAAAACCGATTTTCTTCTAAGGTAAATTGTAGTTTACCTTTTAACCACCAGGGGGCAAACGCACTTCGGTCAGCGACCTGGTTTGGGCGGGAGCCAAGGAGGATAATTACCTCCAGGTGTGGAGGACTCTGCAGCCTCTTCTGGAGGCCATAGAAATTAACCCTTCAATTGTGCAAATGGATTATGTCTTTTTGACTACTGGTTCTACCCTATGATTACTGGCTCTACATCAGCTTAAGAAGGATCCTGGAGTCCCGGTATCGAGTCCCGCGTCGGACTCCCTGCTCAGCGGGGAGTCTGCTTCTCCCTCGGACCCTCCCCGCTCTCATGCTCTCTCTCTATCTCATTCTCTCTCTCAAATAAATAAATAAAATCTTTAAAAAAATTAAAAAAAAAGACACTGAGTTAACAAATGTCATTTAACTCCATCCCAGCGTTCATTTGAGAACTCTCCCAGCTGGTTGCTTCTTCTTTCTTACGTGTTTAGGCCCTTTGCAAATATGGCAAAAATCGAGTGGGAGAGGAGACGACCTGTTGTCCTCGTTTTTGTCATCAAAGGCTAAATCACAAAAAAAGAGCCATTCCCCGGTGAATAGAAAGAAAGGAGAAAAACGGCACAGAATTCTAAGAGGCAACGTTCCATCTTTTGTTTATTTGTCTCTTTTGTTTAGTTTTAAGGTTGTGAGCAGATGGCCTCCCTACATCAATAACACATGAAGTCAGAGCTTACTAGAAAAGAGTTAGCTGGAGATTCTGGAGGGCAGGCTGCGCTAATAGCTCAGCCCATCTCCCTGGGGCACTATTTTTCTAAGTATAGTCTGCTTATTGCATCCGAACCACCTGGGGGAAAGAAGGTTTATAAAAATGCAGCTATCTGGGCTGCATCCCAACCGACTGAATCAGAATCAGGATCTCGGAATTCGCCCTTTAAATAACTTGCCTAGTTGATTTCTTATGAATGAATATACTTACTTTTGAGATATGAGCTAAGCCTCCTGGGGTGAGGTAAGAGAGGAGATGTGGCAGTAGGGATATTTCTCTGTCAGGTTTCAAGGACCTTACCCTGAGGTAAAGTTCACGTCCCAGGAAGCTGCCCTGTGGAAAGCGAAGTGGCAGGAAGCTGGGCCTGAGGATGGACAGGAAAGGCTGTGAGGCTGTAGGAGATAGACTGGTGTGTCACCGGGAGCCATCTGGAAGGAAACTGGGGATTATTGGACACCACAGGCAGTCGCTCTAAAGCATCCCTGAGGACTCCTTGTTCTCCGCCCCTCAGAAGCCCCCAGTAATCCCAAGCACAATACCCAACAATGTTGGTATCATCTGCAGAGTACCTGAGAAAAGTTTCTCTTGCCCCCCCCAGATATCTCCCTTACTTCAGGAACTCTCACTTAATCACACTTCCTGGAATTTCACCAAGTATAGCTTCATTTGTGTGGGATTTGTGTTTTGTTTTTAAATTTTCTTTTCAAGTGCAAATCCTCTTCGGGTAATGAAACTTCTATTCACACGCTGGAGGGAATTTTCTTATTATTTCTTGTTGCATAGTTGTGATCTCTCACACTGAGAAGGAAAAAAAAACATCTTTATTGAATTGAGAGAAAGAGGTAATTTTAGAGCTGGGGAAATTTGAATGAAGGATGGAAGAAGGGGAATAGAACATTGATTCCAGGGACATTCGAAGCAGGGAAAAGTGCAAGGGCTGCTTCTGGTCCTTGTAGGGCTTCAAGCCCTAGGATAATTCTGGCTAGAAGAAATAAGAAATAGTGAGTATTTGTAGCAGGAATGAAATCTTAGTCTGCAAGCTCCAGAATGGAAGACATAGAACTTTCATGAAGTTTCTATGTCATCCCAATTTCTATTTGCCTCCATGTACCTATCTATTGACTAGGTTATGTTATGACAACAGCCTCCAAATCTCAGTGGTTTACCACAATGGAGGCTTGTTTCTTCTTTATGTCACCTGTCTGGGTCAGCAAAGGGACTCTATGTGCTCTTGTCACTTAGGGATCCAGGCTGAAGAACTCATCTCCACAAGTGCTTCCACCATTATATCCCCAGTGTCTAGCCCATATTAACATGGTCACAGAATATATATTAATTAAATGGATGAATACAGAATAAGTAAATAAATTAGAGGGAAATTTCTCATTTGGGTGTCTGGCATTCGATTCAGCCTTAAATGTGCTTGATACAATGAACATCCTTAAGTAAATGCTTGTAGACCTGGGAAGAAGGAGTTTCATTTATGAGTCTTACCAACAAGAAAAGAAGAAGCTGAGGAAAGTGTTTTATTCACCCACCCAACCAGGAGAGAGGAGACAAGCCTAATTCCATTTATTTTATTTTATTTTATTTTTTAAAGATTTTATTTATTTATTTGGCAGAGAGATATAGAGAGAGCACAAGTAGGCAGAGGGAGAGGGAGAAGCAGGCTCTCTGCTGAGCAGGGGGCCGGTCGTGGGGCTCAATCCCAGGACCTTGGGATCATGACCTGAGCCAAAGGCAGACGCTTAACAGACTGAGCCACCCAGGTGCCCCCCTAATTCCATTTATA
This sequence comes from Callorhinus ursinus, assembly GCF_003265705.2. Taxonomy (NCBI): domain Eukaryota; kingdom Metazoa; phylum Chordata; class Mammalia; order Carnivora; family Otariidae; genus Callorhinus; species Callorhinus ursinus. Next base: position 67,627,166 of record NW_027397065.1, on the reverse strand, counting down.
TTTCTTTAAATTATTGAATGTATTAAACAAAGTAATATAGGCACATGATTTTTTTTTTTTTAAGGTAAATTCTACAGTGTTGTATACCTCCTCTTGTGCACCAAGAATATACTCTGCTACCCAGAGGCAGCCTCCCGGGTTCAGTTTTTTTTTTTTTTTTTTTAAAGATTTTATTTATTTGACAGAGAGACACAGCGAGAGAGGGAACACAAGCAGGGGGAGTGGGAGAGGGAGAAGCAGGCTTCCCGCGGAGCAGGGAGCCCGATGCAGGGCTTGATCCCAGGACCCTGGGATCATGACCTGAGCCGAAGGCAGACGCTTAATGACTGAGCCACCCAGGTGCCCCTCGGGTCCAGTTTTTAGGTGATTCCCTCCATGTGTCTATTATGTTCACACTGCTGTTTCTTGGTTTATCAACTTTATTTTTTTATCTTATTTTATTGTTATTATTTTTAAGATTTTATTTATTTATCTGACAGAGAGAGACACAGTGAGAGAGGGAACACAAGCAGGGGGAGCGGGAGAGGGAGAAGCAGGCTTCCCGTGGAGCAGGGAGCCCGATGTGGGGCTCGATCCCAGGACCCTGGGACCATGACCCGAGCCGAAGGCAGACGCTTAACGACTGAGCCACCCAGGCGCCCTGGTTTATCAACTTTAGACACTATCTCTTGACTTCCTGTTGTGAACGATAAGGATTTAGCCTGCTCACACTCCTCTCCCAGTAGACGTATATTGTCATTTTTAATTCTTCTAGTGATTACTGTTTTAACATTAAATAATGGACATACATGTCTCTTTCTCATTCCAAAGATTTTAGGTAGTATCTTCGTGACTTTATTAAAAGTCCAAAAAGCTTGGCTTTCCCTTAAACTCCTCTCTCCATGCTCTCCTTCCCAATTCCTGACATCTGTCATTTGTTTTCACATTGTCCAGCCTGGTAAGGTTTACATTCTGTCTCGAAACCGTAATTTGTTGTTCCAAACTTTGCCTGTCCAGCTTGATTTTAAACGATCAAAGTCTCCGGGGGAGAAGAGGAATGAGGAGAGCGATTTGGGAGGGCCCCTGGCACAGAGCCTGACCCGAAAAGGCCGCCTAGATGGGATGAGGGGCTTTACTCGAGGCCTCGGAAGTGAGTGGTATCTTAGTTATTACCTATCATTACCCAAGCTCAGGAGCTAGGGCAGCTGTGGTTCGAGAACTTCTCAATAGTAGTCAGCACCTCACCCAATGTCATGGCAACTGGGTGACTCCTGTCCATCCCTATACCTTTGCTCAGCCTCTATTTGTCTTACCATATATATATATATATATATATGGCTAAGCCTCAAAACATAACATCCTGAGACATCAATAAGCCCACAAAAAAGGAGCCTTAAATCTCATTGGGAGCAATCCTCTACGCTGGGCCTGAGATCTGAGGGGCTGCAAAGGTACTCAGCTTAAGACTCCGCATCCAACCACCCCTAGGCTGGAGCAGTGGTTACCCGTCCTCACCCCTCCTACAGACCTTTAGTAGATGCCCCGTTTTCCTCCTCACTTCTCCGTCTGCCTCTGTCATACCCACAGAATGTTGGGAGGCAATTCTCCATGGCATTTCTAAACATTTTATGACAGCTTTTGTCTGTTATTTGCATAGCACACATCCTTGGACGCTAGAGATAAGGTCTCTCTCTGGGTCAGAAGTCAGTTTTGTTTCTTGACCAATATAAAGAAGATACTGTCTTCCTCTGGGACACGGGGTTGGGGGGGAAGGTTTGCTAGTAGTTCCTTTATAAGATTAGGGGTTTCTCAGCTGCGATATGGACCTCTGTGTGGGCACTATACACCCCAGCAGGCTCCACGGCACCCTCCAGAGGCTTGGGGGCAGGGGGATCAGATGCAAACGTGGGGCTCATGCTGCCTGCCATGCTGAGTAATAAACGTCATCTGCTGGGGCTGGTTGTTTCCTTACTGCCTATGACTGCGTGGCAAGTCAGTAGACCTGGGGGCACCTGGGTGGCTCAGTTGGTTAGGCGTCTGCCTTTGGCTCAGGTCATGATCCTGGGACCCTGGGATTGAGCCCCGCATCGGGCTCCCTGCTCCGTGGGGAGTCTGCTTCTCCCTCTGCCCGCTGCTCCCCCTGCTTGTGCTCTCTCTCTCTCAGTGTCAAATAAATAAATAAAATCTTTAAAAAAAGAAGTCAGTAGACACAGCAGCTACAGAGTCATTGCTTGGGACAGCTTGACCACTTGTCGCAGACCCTTAGAGGGGCTTCAGGCTTCTTCCCGGGAGTTTGACCTTCCCTGTTTATTCAAGGCAGTGGCTTCCTCCGTTCTCACGCCTGCCTCCGAATCCCTTTGCTGCCGTGCCTCCCTTCCGTTCTCTTCCTTTACCGTCAGTCAGCTGAGGTGTCAGGTATGGTCAGTGATAGATTATTAATGCGTGTGCTCTGATTACCTAGTTGGACCCGAAACTCCATTTGCAATTCAGTGTAGATGGAAGAAATAATACAGAGAGATCTTTTTGAGATTTTCAGGAGCCTCGAATCACACAACATTCAACTAGTAAATTGCAAAGCATATTGAACCATGAAAAGGGATATTTTTGCTGATTCTAAATCTCTCTTTTTTGCATGGCTCCTCAGATTTTCACCAAGGGATCAGCAGAACCTTTTTTTTTTTTTTTAAGATTTTATTTATTTATTTGACAGAGAGAGACACAGCAAGAGAGGGAACACAAGCAGGGGGAGTGGGAGAGGGAGAAGCAGGCTTCCCACGGAGCAGGGAGCCCAATGCGGGGCTTGATCCCAGGACCCTGGGACCACGACCTGAGCCAAAGGCAGATCCTTAACTGAGCCACCCAGGCGCCCCTCAGCAGAACATTTTGAAGACAAGAGGCTGAATGGTATTTTCCAGCAGCATGAAGAAGGCGAGGCAGGGGAGACAAGACGCCCTCCACTGCACATCTGTGGATTGTTTTCCAGAACGCCGTTCACACATTCCTGTTCGCAGGGGCTTGAGAAGCCTTCAGTTACCAGACTCCTGTGCAGCTAGGGCTCCTCGGAGCACGCATCCAGTGAGTCTTCAGGGTACAAATGAGGGGCTGGCTGAGAGCTAGGAGACTGTGTTTTCCGGAAAGCATCATAGTGGAGGTTTTGATTCTTCTGGAACAACAGTGGTGGGGTTTCTATTGTTTAATATCTGATGTCATGGGCATGGTTACTAAGTTATACAGCATCTTTGAATTAACTAGAAAAAGATACCTAATGCAGCCTAAAGCACTTTAATTCCAACTGTAAAAAAATTGTCATTAGGGGGTGCCTGGGTGGCTCATTCAGTTAAGCATCTGCCTTCTGCTCAGGTTGTGATCCCAGTGTCCTGGGATCAAGCCCCGTGTTGTTCTCCCTGCTCAGTGGGGAGGCTGCTTCTCCCTCTGCCCCTCCCCCTGCTTGTGTTCCCTCTCTCTTGTGTGTGCACACTCTCTCAAATAAATAAAATCTTTTAAAAAAATTGTCATTAGGATATTGATGCCTTGGAATAAGACACCATCTGTTGGAATTGTAATCAATAATCTAAGATGCCTACCAAGTGCATAGCACACACCCTGGGATTATAAAGAGAATCCTGACTGTAATGCTACGTGGTCTGCAGTGGCAATAGTGAGGTTCTTGTTAGCTTGCTAGGATGCTTCCCTAATCCCACGCTGCTTCCCTCCATAGTCCTCTCAGAAATGCATCAGGCTACCTGATACCTTTAATTAATCCCTTTCTGCCTAAACTAACTAGAGGGGCTTCTGGTCAGCGACTCACAACTCTGATCCATACAGACAGAAAACACAGAGAAGGTAGCAGCAGTGAGGCAGAGAGGGGCAAAACAAAGTGAGTCTTTGGGTCTGTAGAGAGGAAAAGAAGGTCTCGGGAAGAGAGACATGATCTTCCACTTAGCTGCTAGGAAGACAGAGTGACTTCCTTGAAAAGGACTCGTAATCTACATATATAGGGGAGGGTTATAGGTTCAATAGAGGAGAAAAAATATATTTATTTGAAAGAATGAATGTGCTAGATTTTTTAAATCAGCAAAATATCCCTTTATATGATGCCTTACACTTTGCAATGTACTAGTTGAGTGATTTTGACATAAATAAACATGCTATCCCATTGGTTTACCCCTGTGTTGGAAAGGAAGTAGCTGTCTGATCCCCGCCACAAACTGATATGCTGATGAAGCCCAGACACCAAGTCTGGAAGGATGTCCATTAGAAGGTTCACCGGGCCGAGGGTGGGGGCTGCTGGAGATCTGGGGTTGGCCTCTGTCCTGTTTCATCAGCTCCTCTCCTGGGTTTCCTCCCTGGTGTGGGAAATCTCAGCTTAGAACTCTTTGAGCCAGATTGCTTCTTCTTCCCTTGCTATCCACTTTCAGTTATCTTATTTCAGGGCAAGCGAGGTGGGGGAAGGGCCCGGTCCTTGATTTTGTCATCCATGTAAAGACTGTATCCCCACCCGTAGCTGTATCTTCTACTTGCAGACGGAAATCTATGGGCCCCTAAAAGATAGCAAAGAGACCCCTTGCCCTCATTTTCTGCCCCCTTGGATTTCTTTCTTTTTTTTAAACATTTATTTATTTATTTGAGAGAGAGAGTTAGCAACACACACACACACACACACGCACATGCACGCACGCACGCACACACACACACACACACGTGGGGGGAAGGCCAGAGGGAGAGGATCTTCAAGCAGACTTCCCGCTGAGCGCAGAGTCCAATGAAGGGCTCAGTCCCACGACCCATGACATCATGACCTGAGCCAAAACCAAGAGTTGGACATTCAACCGACTGTGCCACTCAGGCGTCCCTGCCTCCTTGGATTTCTTATCTCCTCTGCTTCTCCACCATCGCTCTTCCTTCCCTTACCCCTTTTGACCTCTTCCTCAGTTTGAATTCAGTACCCCAGCCTCATCTGGTTCTTTCAGGGTAGATCCGGGGCTTTGGGCCAGGAGGGTGCTGGGCAAGAGGGCAAGAGAGGCCTCTGGGAGGGACTGCCCTTGGGAAGTGGCAGAGGAAGGTATCGAAACCTTTGACACATTCCAGTTTAATGAATCTTTAGGTTATTATGTTAAGAAGTATGGCTGTCTCCTTCTGTTATTCTAATCTATTTTGTGTTCAACCCAGGAGGAGGAAGGGCACAGGAGGAAAAAAAAAAAACCCTTTCCTGCCACGTATAAAATATTGCAGATGTTAGCTGATGATTACAAAGACAGCGAAGCAGGCCAAGAAACTGTTGGGGGGAGGGGGGCTTGCCGAGCTGACGGCTGAGGGCAGATGCTCTGGAGGATTAAGTTACAGAGAGTGAGGTTGTCAGTGCCCCCCCCCCGCCCTGCTCGGTAGGGCTGGCAGCTACTTCAAGTCCGTGGGAAAGAGAGAGTCTGCACTATTTGCCTTTAGGAGGTACTTTATCTTATTCCTTGTTTTGGAAAATGATACCCACCTCTGCATGTATGTGGGTGCCTTTTTTATGAAGTGTTACTCGGAGATTCAAAATAAGGAACAGTGGTAGACTGGGCATGTGTGCATTTTGTCTCTCTCTCTTTTTTTTAAGAGTTTACTTATTTATCTAGAGAGAGAGAGAGCACACATGAATGAGCTGGGAGGGGGGAGGAAGGGGTAGAAGGAGAGAGAGAATCTCAAGCAGGCTCCGTGCTCAGAGCAGAGCTCCATGCGGGGCTCCATCCCAGGACCTTGAGATCATGACCTGAGCTGAAATCAAGAATCGGATGCTTAACCATCCGAGCCACCCAGGCGTCCCATGGATTTAGCCTCTTCTGCAGCCATTTCCCCCTCCTCTGGCAACAGCCCTACGATTTTGTGTGGGGAACACCTTTCTTTGCTCTCAGTTTCCATAATCAGTGAGACTGAACCCCACTTCACCCACCCCAATTCCAAGCTGGCGCTTACATTGACCTATGCCGTCTGTCACAGCGAATGGACACATGGGGTGTCCATGTGACTTAAGTTTGGGATGATGAGAGTCAGCCCCAGGACTTTGCTGTCACTGTGTGAAAGTGGGGCTTGCCTTCTGCTGTGGGTGCTGAATGGATGGAATACAAGTCTGGAGAGGCTCCTGGCTTCCTCTGTGAAAGCTTGCTGGAGAATAAAGGCCCATACAAGACATCCAGTTGTGTGATGAAGAGAGAAGGTTCCTGAGAATGTCGTCTGAGTGTCTGCATCCAGCTGCAGCTGAAACTGGTACCGCCCCAGGACTTTTCCTAATGTGTGCCCTGAAGTCTTCCCCCCTCCCCTTGATCTGCACCATTTTGCATTTGAGTCTCTTGTCACTAGCAACGGAAAGGGTCCTACCTAGTCCACGTGGCTCCAGAAAGCTCAGCAGGTTTGTTGTGGTTGCCGTGTTGGGCAGAACAAAAATGAAGGCAGCTCTGCCTTGGCCTCTGACGCTGCTCTTGTGGTAGAGGAAGCTTGCAGGCTGCTTTCCAGGGCCTGCTGGACTCGGAGTGCACAGCTGCCTTGGAGAAAGCCTGCCGGCCAGGAGTTAGCATCCGGAACTCAGCCAAACGATCCACATGCTCAGTTCCGTGCTATTGTCTGCCAAGGACACCCATGAACAAAAATAAATGCATATAATAAAGGTCTGACATGAGTTCAGAAAGCCCCAGTTCCACGTGCACCCATGTGAAAAAAAAATTTTTGTTCTCAGACCCCCTGGGAGAGACAGCTCTTGGCTCACTGACAAGAGCTGATGTGAAAATGTTCCTTGAGTGGAAGGCAGCAGCTGTGAAGGGTAGGGGCAATGGGAAAGGAGAGGCCACTTTAATATTAATTTGTTTGTCCAGCAAACACTGATTGAGTGCCTTCTATCATGCCACGGATAGAAACACTAATAAAAGACAGAGTTCGGGCTCTCAAGAAGCTTGCAGGTAAGCCAGGGAATCAGGCCTGAAAATTGATGCATAAATGTAATTAGTGATACTTCAGATGGAAAAACGGAAATAATAGAAAGGAGATGCCCATCCAACGGTGCCCATTGCTTCTCCCTTAATTCATAGAATTCTGATTTTATTCGAGGAGGCAAGATGCTCAGGTAGGTGGGCCCCTCCCCAGGCTCGGAATGAACCATGATAGACCGAAGCCAGCGATTTTGGTAAGCATCAGAATCACCCTGGGGGAGCTCTTAAAACACAGAATCCCAAGCCTCACCTTGGGTTTGTGAGTCACTAGGTCTAGGCGAGGCCCAAGAATTTATATTTCCAACGAATTCCAGGTGATGCTGCTACTGCTGCCCCGAGTCCCGGTCATTGAAATCAAGCATGGTCGCCTGGTTGGACTGTTCTGGGCTTTGGGTTAGGGTGCGGCACACGCCCGCATTCTGGCCAATGAAGTAGCAGGAGTCCTCTGCTTTTGGTGCCCGCGGTTCTTGGTCACGGCGCTTCAAAGAATGAAGGGGTAGACCGGACGAAGAGTGGTGGGCAGCAAAGCAGAGCTTACTGACTGATAGTACAAAGCTCCTGGAGAGGGAGGGGGCCCGAGGGGGTTGCCACCGGAGTTTCTAAGTTTAGGGGTTTCTATGAGCTCTTTTGCAGAACTATCTTCAGCAATCAGGGTGTGCTGAGTCATGCCAATCAGGGCTTTGGTCACGTATCTGTCTACCTATTAGGTTACTGTCTATGTGCTGAGGGTCTTTTTGCCGACATCTGGGGGCTTATGTCTTAACTGCCCCTTGCCAGTGATAGCGACGGATGCTTTGTGGTTAATTGTTTTATTTTAGGACATGTTGTAGAAGTCATTTCTGCACAGGCTACAAAGCAGAATGCTAGTGCTCTCCTGTCAAAGCTCCAAAACAGGACGCTGGTGCTGTTTTATCTTAGCTGTCCTGACTCCATATTTTCTTGTTGGGGTCCTTGACCCTGACTACCTAACTGTCCAACTAACTCCTAACAAAGTGAAAGGGAAAGCCTATGGAGAAATTCCAGGAAGAATGTTTACTTCCTGGGAAAAAGTGAGTTGAAAGGAGGCCTGCCCTTTCATCCAACTTTGGAGTTACGTGAGGAGATGCAGTTTGCATGTTCTGACTGCGTGGACATGGCTGGGAGACTTGCAAAAATCTTGACCCAGAGTCCTGACATGGTCTGGAACCACCCACCTTCAGACTCAGCTGTGTGAAATAATTAAATGTTATTCCCATTTTCATTTAGAGCTGGAAATATTCCAACCGATTCCGAGGGCCACTGATCTGAGACTAAGTGGGATGGAGTATCAGGTAAGACTTCCAGGAGGAGGTGAATCACTCTTATTTCCCAGTGCTTCAGGGAGAATGGCTCCCATTTGTGCTTTGGCAAAATGACAAATGATGACACTTTATAGACTCACTATTTTACAGAGTCACTTTTGAACTGGCTAAAGGAGGAAGGTGAAACTGATCAATGCCAAGGTTTTATTTCACATATAAAAAACTGTGGGAACAGAGAATGAGGAAAGCATTCAGTCTACCTGTGATAGAGTCAAGGAACAATTTATGCAGGAGGTGACCTTTGGGCCAGGCCACCTGACAGCTGATGCCAGGTGGAGGACAAGTATAGTGTGCTAGAGTCTAGTGTGTAGTATGTACTCATATGTTTGTAGGGCTTACGTGATCTTTTTTTTTTTTTTTGGTAGGGCTTACGTGATCTTAAGAACACATCATCCAGGGGCGCCTGGGTGGCTCAGTCGTTAAGCGTCTGCCTTCGGCTCAGGTCATGGTCCCAGGGTCCTGGGATTGAGCCCCGCATCGGGCTCCCTGCTCAGCGGGAAGCCTGCTTCTCCCTCTCCCACTCCCCCTGCTTGTGTTCCCTCTCTCACTGTCTCTGTCAAATAAATAAAATCTTTAAAAAAACAAAACAAAACACATCATCCAGGGGCGCCTGGGTGGCTCAGTCGTTAAGCGTCTGCCTTCGGCTCAGGTCATGGTCCCGGGGTCCTGGGATCGAGCCCTGCGCCTGCTTTTCCCTCTCTCACCCCTCCCCACCTCGCTTGGGTTCCCTCTCTCTCTCTCTGTGAAATAAATAAAGTCTTTAAAGAAAAAAGAACACATCATCCGGAGGAAATGGCACAGACAGGACAGAGCTTGGTGTTTCTGGGTAAGAGGACACGCTCTGATATGATGACCTCGAGGCTGTACAGGTTGGATTGTGCCGTGATATGAACAAAGTTGGAGAGCATCGGATTAGATAAAATTAGAAAGCAAAAATCAAGGATGTCACTTAAGTCAACCAAAAACAAAAGGACTATCCCAACCCTCAAAGGCTTCTGAAACCCAAGCCCCTGAGCCTTCCCTGCCTCTGGTGGGGGGTTGGGGATGGGCCTCCCCCTGAGGCCAGTCCCTCTGGGGGAGGGGCCCTCCCCCCTACTGAGCCAGTCCCTCCCTTGGTGGGGGAATTGTTTCTTTGTTTCATGCCCTACTTGTCATTTTGCAATGCCTGGTAACCAAAATCTAAATACAACATGGCCTGGGGTGGAGCCGAGCAGGGTGTGAAATGAGTCAGGAAATCACAGAAGATGATCATTTGTACAGCATGCTGGGTTAAACAGAGGAGACTGCTTACAGCTGGGGGTGACCCCTCCTGGGGCTCCCTTCACCCAGCCCCACCCAACCACCACAAGGACGGGGACCAGTAGCTCCACACATCTGTAACCCATTGCTTATTTACTTAGAAAAGTCCTGATGACGTATCTGAGAATGGATTTGAGGATGCTTAAACAAGAATGATGGGATACAGTTTTAGTCTGGGCTGAATTTAGGGAAAAGCGTGCAGTTAAATGCTAGCATGGACAGGAGAGTTTGGCTTCTCTCTTTTTCGGCAATGAAAATAGCTTTTGAAATGATGTAAAATAATGCCCATTAAAACAATTCAGAAAACTGTAAATCAGGATTCACCTTTGGGCCCAGGATTATAGGCACCTTAGACCCACTGCCTGGGGAGGGCAGCTACTTCCTTTTGATCCTTAAGTAACAGCTTTATTGAGATATAATGCCCATATAAAATTCACCTTTGTAAGGTGTACAATTCAGTGGTTGCAGTATATTCACAAGATTATGGAACCATCCCCTCAGTCCAAGAGGACTGCCTGAGGGTATGCTGGGACCCAACCGACAAAGTCCCCCCCCCCCAGTTGAGGGTTGAGTGGCAGGGAGAGGCCACACCCCCTCCCCCCCTCCCGGAGTTGAGGGTTGAGTGGCAGGGAGAGGCCACACACCCCCCCAGTTGAGGATTGAGTGGCAGGGAGAGGCCACACCCCCTCCCCCCCCAGTTGAGGGT
>NW_027397065.1:67543357-67616873 GCF_003265705.2 Callorhinus ursinus | reverse complement strand
CCCCCCCCAGTTGAGGGTTGAGTGGCAGGGAGAGGCCACACCCCCTCTCCGGGGGTGTGGGGTGTAGGAGGGGGAGGAAGGTAAGATAGTGAAGAACGGCTGAGCACTTCCTGAGCAGCCCATCGGAGGTAACCCAGAGAGAAGTGTCACTTCGATCATTTAATATGTTCAGAGAAACGGCCAGTTTGGAAGTGGTCAGAAGTCACAGAAAGTAGGAATGGGGTGGGGGAAGGGCTGGCAGAAAGAAAAGAAAAGGAAGCATCAGGACACCTTTCCTTAAGCGGAGGGAAGAAAGATGCTTCAAGTTTATACTAAGCTGGGGGTTCTAATTATTACACCCGACAAGAGATTAATTTCTAAAATTAGATTTTTCTTGTGACTGAAAGCAATCAGAAAATGTTTTTCTCTTCTTAGAGTAAGTGATAAACTACGGGGTTTGCCCAGGATTCATTCTGGACAAACAGTTAGCAAGAATTAGCCCCATGGACCATGTGGTTCTTGTTGTTCAATGTAGAAGTTACCCTAATAAATGACTTCAGGGAGTGATAAGTGCTATGACGAATAATAATAGTTCACATGAGAGATGATGAAGATAAGAAATAAGGTATTTGGGGAAAATGGAGGAAATTGCTTTTTATTTATTTTTTTAAATTTTTTATTGTTATGTTAATCACCATATATTACATCATTAGTTTTTGATGAGAAAATTGCTTTTAAAAAGGACATGATGGAGTACCTGGGTGGCTCAGTCGATTAAGCATCTGCCTTCGGCTCAGGTCATGATCCCTGTGTCCTGGGATCGAGCCCCGCATTCGGCTCCCTGCTCAGTGGGGAGCCTGCTTCTCCTTCTCCCTCTGCTGCTCCCCCTGCTTGTGCTCTGTCTCTCTCTCTCTCTCTGTCAAATAAATAAATAAAATATTTAAAATAAAATGGACATGATTTGGGGTACCTGGGTGGCACAGCCGGCTAAGTGTGTGACTCTTGGTTTCCACTCAGGTTATGATCTCAGGGTCATGGGATTGAGCCCTGTGTTGGGCTCTGCGCTCAGGGCAGAGTCTGCTTGAGATTCTCCCTCTCCCTCTGCTCCTCCCCTAAACTTCGCGTGCACTCTCTCACTGATAAATAAAGAAATAAAATCTTAAAAAAAATTAAAATGGACACGATTTAGTAGCAGATTAGGTATGAGAAGTGATAAAGAAGGAAAAGTCAAAGATGACTCTAAGTTTTCTAATTTGGGGGATTAGGTGGATGATGGCCCCAATACCTGAAATGAGGAACACAAAAGGAGGAGCAGAATTGGATGGGGAGAGGAAGAAAAAAGTTTTGTTTTGGACTGAGTTTGAGGTGCATGTTTCCCGGGAAGGTCAGAGTCCAGGAAACAGTTGGAAATCATCTGGATCTCAGGTAACAATTCAGATGGTATGGATTTTGGAGTTTTCAGGACACGGAATGCAGGGGAAACAAGGCTAGATAAAATCCTGCAGAGAAAAAGAGCACAGGGCGAGAAAAGGCTTGAGGAGCCAACATTTAACGTTAGCAGAAGGTACCAAAGTGACTGCAAAGGAGCCAGTAGAAAGGGTAAGGGAAAGAGAGGGCACCTGCCTGGCTGGCTCTCAGGAGAGCATGTGTCTTTTTTTTCTTTTTTAAGATTTTATTTATTTATTAGAGAGAGAGAGAGAGCACTGAGCTGGGAGGAGAGGGAGAAACAGGTTCCCCTCGAGCAAGGAGACTGATGCAGGGCTTGATTCCAGGACCCTGGGATCCATGACCTCAGACGCTTAACTGACTGAGCCACCCAGGTGCCGTAGCATGTGACCCTTGATCTTGGGATTGTGGGTTTGAGCCCCACATTAGGTAAGAGATTACTTAAAAATAAAATTAAAAAGTTAAAAAAATTAAAACTTAAAAAAATTTAAAAATTAAAAAAAAGGAAAAGAGAACATGGTAACCACACCCTTAACATAGGGAATGAGGGGGGGCGCCTGGGTGGCTTAGTTGTTAAGCGTCTGCCTTCGGCTCAGGTCATGATCCCGGGGTCCTGGGATCGAGCCCCACATCGGGCTCCCTGCTCAGCGGGAAGCCTGCTTCTCCCTCTCCCACTCCCCCTGCTTGTGTTCCCTCTCTCGCTGTCTCTCTCTCTCTGTGTCAAAATAAATAAATAAAATATTTAAAACAAAAACAAAAACAAAAAAACATAGGGAATGAGGGAGGATGTCAGAGCCATACAACCACTCCTTTCAATAGTGCAAACAAATTAAATATTGGTGATGACTGATCTAATAGTCATAATGTGCTGTTCTTCATAGCACATCAGCTAACACACTTGACCCAGTGATAAGATGTGGCATTTGAGCAATGGATGAACTTGTAGAATCCCATCTGCTCTTTTGCCCAGTGATTCCTTAAGATCAGTGACTTGACCCTGCAAAATGATTGGAGAGAGTGGTTTTTGGACCAAGGTCCAGAATGAAGTCAACTGTTGACTTCTGGATCATTTATCAGATCCAAAATGCTTTCACATGGGATAAAAGGCCCCTCCTGCTCTGACTACTGATTCTTTTTCTTTTTCTTTCTTTTTTAAGATTTTATTTATTTGAGAGAGAGAGAGACAGAGACAGAAATAATGACAGAGATAGTGAGAGAGAGCACAAGCAGGGAGGAGAGGGAGAAGCAGGCTCCCCGCTGAGCAGGGAGCCCGATGAGGGGCTCGATCCCAGGACCCTGGGATCATGACCCGAGCTGAAGGCAGACACTTAACCGACCTAACTACCCAGGCGTCCCTACTGATTCCTTTTCAACCTTGTTTTTCACAGTTCCTTTCTGTTTACTTTACCCTCCAGGCAATCCGTTTACTCCAATGTGCCAAGTGCCCCCTCACCCCTCATGCCTTTCCCAATGCTGTTTTCTCAGCTTGGAGTACCAGTCTCCAGCCTAAAACCCTTCGTCAACTTCCTTTTGGTCTTAGAATAAAATTCAAACATGATCCTGTATGACCATATCCTTGCCTCTTGATAAAGAAAACCAACCCCCCATAAGGAAGTTTCATGTTACCTCAACTGCCAATTAGAGGAAAAGTTGAAATCTTGAGAAAGTCCTGGCTCTGTAAGTTTTTACCAGTGTGTTGCGTCGATAGGTAATGCATCCATTATCTTTCACTGAAGCCAGCCTTTTGAATTTGCTAACTTATTATCACATTTCCCTTCCTCTGTGAAATAACATGACACCCTTCTCCCCGACCTCAGTTTCATGAACCTTCCCCTTCCTTCCCCGAATGTCACAAAATCTCTCCTCCCCTAAATGTCACAGGACAATTCTCAGCCAGGTTCTTGAGTGTATCTATGTTAAAAGAAAACCTGTCACATCGTCTCTGTTGTTTTCTTTCCCCAAATCTATACCTTCAGTCTAATCCTGAGAAAACATCAGACAAACCCAAACTCAGAAACATTCTACAAAATACCTGGCACTCTTCGAGAGAAATACGAAAAGACTGAGAAACTTTCATAGCCCGGAGGAGGTGAAGGAGACATGATGAGTGACAAGAGCCAAGGTGGTGAGGCCCACAGGAAAACAAAAGCTGGGAGTTGGAGTGCAAAACCCACAGTCCCCAAGGGCAAGAATGGTGCTGCTTCTCCCGCCAAAAAGAAGGAAATCCTGGATTTCCTAATCCTGGATTGGGTCCTGGAATAGAAGGAATCATTTAGTGGTAAAAGGGAGAAGTCCAAATAAACTGTAGTTAATAGTACTGTACAATGTTAATTTCTTATTTTTGAGAAACGTGCCATGGTATGAAAGATGTTAACATTAAGAAAGCTAAAAGAACTCCTATAGATAATTTGACATATTAAAATTACTAAGGTGTGGGGACCACCCAGCTTCTGACCGGTGAACCCTTCCCTTCTTCCTTCCTTAGTTCTTCGTAAATGACAAGTACTGGCATTAAATTCTAAGTTCCACATTACGTCTATGATCTTATCCCATGCCATCTTTCCTTTGATTCATTTCACTCTAGCCTGGACCTTCTAGTTCCCGGGACACCAACCTCCCCTGCAGGGTCCGTCCTTGAGCTTGTCATTTCTTTTACCTCTCAGCTCTTTCCCCTGCTTCTTTGCAGGGCTGGCTTCCCTCCTTCAAATCTCAGCTTAATGTCCTTCAAGGAAGGAGAGGCCTGTCTTGACCAGGTCTCCCATCGATCTGTCACAGCATCTTTGGTATTTTTCTTCATTACACATCATCACAATCTGTAATGTATTGATTTATTTACAAATTTTCTCTCCTCCAGAATGTTTGCTCCATGAGGGTAGTGACCTTGTCTATCTTGTTCTCTGTTCTCCTGCCTGCCCTGAACACAGGGCTTTGCCTGTGCAAACTGCTCAACACATATCTGTTCAGGGAATGTCAAAGGGTAATTTTCCAAGAGTTGCAAACATGATGCTCATCAAACATATCATGGGCATGTGTAAAATATTTACTTAACCTATTTAATGAAGGAACCAGCAAGATAACACACCTGGTCTAAGGAGAATTCTAGGAACAGAGTCAGGAGGCATGATGAGATAAGTTAGCTTGGTTAGAGGTAAATCTGGTTAATGTCCTAAAGGGCAAGAAACTGTAATATTTGGGGTTATCTTCTCTTCTGAATCATTTGCATCTCTAATGGACAATACCCTACAGATTAACAGGTAACTTCACAGAAACTGGGATCCAATGATAATAAACAATAAGCCAAACACAAGTACATTCTTTAGAGGAATAATGCTTGGGTAGGGCTGCTGGGCGATGCTCCAGCATGACATTGGAAGGACATGGAATCATCTTTTTGCCTTAATCCGAAGTATTGGACAATCAAAAAAACTAAAACAAAAACAGAATGAATGAACAAATTGAAAATTTCCAATTGAAAGGGGGGTGTTCAATGAGTTAGGGAGCAAGGCAGCAGCTACCTGCTTTGAAGCCAACATCATTTGACCAGCATCATTTGACTTAGCGTCTTCTGAGGAGTCAGCCCGTGTGTCACCTTCTCTGGGAAGTCTGCCTTGAGGTTCCGCTCACTCCTCGTCAGGCAAACTGAGGGATTCATCCTCGTTATTGAGACAGTGATGTTATCCAAGCCCTAGATTTTCTCCCTGAGACGCGTGTAGCCCTGCCTTATGCCAAGACACCTTACTCCTGTCGTATCCCTTTGCTTCCCAGGCCATATTTTTGTTCTGTGGGTATACACGAGACGTCCCCTGGGGGTTCCCAGAAATAACTGAGGTGGGGTAGGGAGGAGACTTGGAGCGCGAGATCCCCCATCCCTGCAATTGGCAAGTGAGGCCGAGGGGTCAGGACAAAGTAATCAGAAATATAAAGAGGACCTCATTTATATTATGGCTGGTGAAATCAGCCATACTGGTCAGACAAATATTAGTATATGTGCTGCCGAAGCGAGCACCTGGTCAGACAAATATCAGAGCTATTTCTTCACTGCTCTCTTGATCCCATGAGATACTATTCTGCAACAGGTCCAGAGGCCAGCCTCCCACAGATATCTTTCTCTAGTTCTAGAATTTATTCGGGGGGATAATAATCTCTGGGACCAAAGTCCTGAGCATCGAACCAAGGACTATTCCAAGAAGAAATCATTTCAAGGCAAATAAAGACTCAACTCAAGCTGAAAACAGTCCCCTTAGTATATCAGAGGGGACCTTTAGGCAAGTGGCATCTTGCCAGCGAATCGACTCTAAACAAATCTGTAGCAGCCCAGAGGTGCTGGAGGGGAGTTTCAGAATCAGTCCCGCGCTGGGAGGACAGTGCAACAGCTTACAGGAATTGCCTCACTCCCACTTGGAGGTTCATCCTCTGCAGAACTCTCTGCTCGTCTCTGCAGCTTCAAAACAGCACGCAGGAATCAGAGACGGTTACATCAGGAGATCAGGAGACCCTGGAGACATTCTAGTCCATCTCTTTCACTGCGCAGCCGAGGAATCCGAGGCACGGAGAAATGAAGGGATTTGCCCCAAGCCACACAGTGGGAAACTGTGAACAGGACCTGGATCTCTCGTTCAAGTATTTCCAATCCCTGGTCGCTTATGTATCAGCTAGGCAGGAGACGTGGCGACACGCGGCTTCGCTTTCCTTATGATAGAATTCTATTCCTGGTGCAGAGCTTGAGCATCAATCAACAAATAGTAGGAAGAGAGACGTGGCGCCAGCGTATGGGAGCAGCACGTGATGGGCCGTTGCAGACGTAATTTGAGGCAGTGCCATGGCAACCAGCATTCACGCTGGCCCCAGACAGCACCGGAGGCTTCAGGCTTCGGAAGATAATTAAAAATGGCTTCTCCCTTGCTGAGCAGAGTGCTCCACAGCCTCTGTTTCCCCTGGAGTGAGTGGCTCTAAAATATACCGAGCCCTGCCTAGTCCAGCTTCTTTACCGAAGGTTGGTCCTGTGCGTGTGAGTGCGTGTGGTTCCAGCAAGAGAAATAGACTCCAAGCCTCGGGAATCTCCGAGAATGACTATGTCTGGCAGTATATGGTTTTGCTTCCTCTTTAGACCGATGCATTATTTCAAAATGTGTTCCCTGAACACTTGATGTCCCAAAGAGGTGCCCTGGGTGGTGAGGGGACGGTAAGGGGGAAGGGCACCACCACAGCTATCTTTCTTTCTTTCCTTTTTTTTTTATTTTTAAAGGTTTTATTTATTTAAGAGAGAGACAGAGAGCACGACTGGGGGAGGGGGCAGAGAGAGAAGGAGAAGCAGGCTCCCCGCTGAGCAGGGAGCCCCGATGGGGGGTTCTATCCCAGGACCTGGAGATCACCACCTGAGCCCAAGGCAGACACCCAACCCACTGAGTCACCCAGGTGCCCCGACTATCTTTCTTATATACTGCAGGTTCTGCTGCTACCAATTAATAGTACATCAATTGTAAGCCGTGGCAGTGGACCGGGAAGGGTCCTGGGTGACCACTGAGATGCGGAGGCTTCCTTGATTTTAACCTGAATGTTCATGTATTCGGCAACACAGAACTCCTCAAACAGACCATTCGTTGTCCCTGAATATGTGCTTTCCCCTTCTTTTTCTGCGTTTCCAGTAGGGCACCTGGGAATACAGACCTCCAGCTTCCCTGACACATAGGCATGGGCCTCAGACGCATGAGGCTTGTTCCACTGAGTAGAAGTGCCACTTGCCTGATGTGCCCTCTCCCGGGCCTTCTCCTCTTCCCTTCACCTGCTTCTAGTGTGACAAACCCTGGTGGGCCGTGAGGATGAGGGCCCCACCACAGGAATGGCAGAGCAGAAGGTACACTTTTTTGATCTTTCAAAATACTGCTACTTATTTTACCAGTACTAAAAAAATAAGGTAGGAAGTACTCAGTATGCTAGATACATGAAGCTCTTGAACCTGAACTGCCCTACTAGCCCTCTGTTTTTTTTTTCCCTTAAGTAGGCTCCACACCCAGCATGGAGCCCAACACAGGGCTTGAACTCACAACCCTGAGATCAAGATCCTGAGCTGAGATCAAGAGTTGGATGCTAAACTGACTAAGCCACCCAGGTGTCCTCTGCTCTCTCTATTTTTTTTTAAATTCTTTATTAACAGCTGAATCAACATCCTATGATACCCCCATGCCCATCATGCTAAAAGTCATGCTAAAAGTGTTATTTAGGATGCTTTGGGGTACAAGTAACAACAAGCCTACTGAAAACAGTTTTAAAACAGAGACATTAAAAAAATGATGTCACGGGGTGCCTGGGTGGCTCGGATGGTTAAGCGTCTGCTTTCGGCTCAGGTCATGATCCCAGGGTCCTGGGATCGAGTCCCATATCGGGCTCCCTGCTCCTTGGGAGCCTGCTTCTCCCTCTGCTTCTCTCTCTCTCTCTCTCTCTCTGTCTCTCATGAATAAATAAATAAAATCTTTAAAAAAAAAATGATGTCACTTCAGGGGCACCTGGGTGGCTCAGTCAGTTAAGCATCTGGACTCTTGATTTCAGCTCAGGTCATGATCTCATGGTCATGAGATCAAGCCCAGTGTTGGGCTCCTTGCTCAGTGGGGGGTCTGCCTGAGATTCTCTCCTTCTCACTCTGCCCCTCCCCCCCACTCACACTCTCTCTAAACAAACAAACAAACAAACAAACACAATCTTGGAAAAAAAAACCCAACACAAATGTATTCTCTTACATTTGTGGGGGCCAGAAGTCTGCAATCAGTTTCACTGGACTAGTGTCAGTTGGCAGGGCTGATATTTTCTGGAAGCTCTAGGGAAGAATCTATTTCTTTGCCCCCGTTAGCTTCTGAAGGCTGCCCACATTCCCTGGCCCGCGGCCCCCTCCTTGAGATGCTGCAACATCTCATCTCACGCCCCTCGGCCTCCCTGTCCTAAGGACCCTTGTGGTGACAGTTAGGGCCCACCTAGAAAATTCAGGATAACCTCTTATTTGAAGACCCTTAACTTAATTGCACCTGCAAAGTCCCTTTTGTTAAATAAAATAAGATTTGCAGGTTTCGGGGATGAGAACATGGATACCTTCGAGGACAGTTGTTAAGCACCCAGGCTCTTTCTGTTTTCCTGCTCTGCCTCTCTCAATGTTTTGGTGACATCTCCCTTCAGGATTTAAAAAAATTAATTAATTAATTTTAAAATTCCAGCAGAGTTGACATACCATGTTCTATTAGTTCCAGGTGTACAATATAGTGATTCGGCTCTCCCTTCATGGTTTTAAAATCACTTTGGGGCTCCAAGCATTACATCCTCATGAGGCCTTGTCTCCAGCAAGAAGAGAGGAGTGTTCCCAGCCTGTCTCTTCGTTTATCAAGGAGGACCTGGTTTCCCAGAGGTTCTCAACAGAAGCCATGGCAGGTCCCAGGAGCAAGGACTGGGTCACCTGCCTGTGCGCAAGCCCCAAACAAGGCTGGCACTTTGCTAGTCTCTGCAGCAGGATGTGGGGGGCCGATGCTGAGAGGGAGAATGACTGCGAGGTGGGCACCACCTCACTCTGGAACATCTTGCTGTGGATTCCACAGGGGTGAGTACCACTGAGGAGCCCTATGTTGCCAGGCCACCATAAAGGCAAATGTGATGACATGGATGGAAGAAAAGACGTTTAACCTGTGTGTGTGTGTCTGTGTGTGCGTGCACACACACACAAAATCATCAAACATAATGTTGAACAACTATGGTCACGAAACATGAGCTCTTTAAGGATAATGTGAGATAATCGAGTTGTCTTTCGTTCATTCAACTGACACCTGACTCATCTTTTCTGTGACAGACTTCTCCATCAAGGGCTGAAGTTACAAATATGAGCAAAAAAAGGACACCAAATACGGTGTCAAAGAGATCGTGGGTAATCACGAGAGAGACAATCTAGTGAAGACACGGTGACGCTCTGAGGGAGACATAAGATGCTGGGGTGATGCACTGCGGTGCTTTATGAAACCCAGTGGCTGTCAAGTTTTATGGGAGTAAGATGTGAAGTATCAGGAGCCAGGACGGGCTGGTGGTCTCTCACTTTCCTAGCTTGTAGTTTCTTCCCTCCGTACCTTCTCTCTTTCTCCTCTCTGCCCTCATGACTGCAGTTGGACACCCTACAACTGATGGGCTCCCCCGCAGTTGCCTGTCCCACCGAGGTGTGGTGAGGTCACAGTGTGACATAGAAGCTACAGCCACACTAGGAGGACTGTAAGTGCAGGAGACCCCCATAGGTACCTCTGGGAGATGACGAAAAGAATGAGGAAGTGGGGTGCAGGCTGTAATTTGAGGTGGTGGTCGTAATTGGAGTCACTTACGTTAGCGGTCTGTACCCACTTTCAGACAGCTTGTTCCACTTCTTTGAGCCTGGAAAAGAGTGAACAAAAATCATGCTGGGTTTGGAGGAGTGGGGAGAAGCCCACTGCCGTCCCCAGGGAGCCCGGAGGCAGCCTTGGAGAGGCTCGAGGCAGGTGCGGGGGTTGTGGGCCTGGCAGAAGGCCAACCCCTGTTGTTTTTGGGATTAAGTAGGAAAAGTTCTTGCCCAGAAATAACAGAGCTGGCGAATGTGTGTGGGATTTCCTTCTTGTGCTCAGCGGGTCTCTCCCTCCATCCTGTCTCACTTCAGGAAGGGGAAGTTGGGGTGCCGTTGCCCCTGGCAGGCCACTGCTAGTCCTGGAATTCCTTTAACACTCCCGCTTCCGTAAACAATTACAGGGCAAATCCTCTGAGTATGAAATCATCTGTCTGGGGTAGACCTTTCTGGTCAACACAAAGACCCGGAATCTTGAGGGAGGCTGCCCTTCATCACTGGGGAAGGAAGGGGTGGAAACGGGGATCCTATCTTAGCCGTTATTAGCGGGCATTTTCCTCAAAAGCTAACACATTTTTCATCTTGACCTCAAATTAAAAACAACATTGGTGAGAATACTTGGGTCGGAGATGCGAAGGCTCATCTTGTTTGAATACAGAGCGTTTTGTCCTTTTCTGCGGCCCCAGGAATACCTCATGGGGACAGGCCTTCGCAGGGTTCACGCTCCCCTCCATGGAGGGAAGGTAAAAGCAATGTTTTGAAAAGTGGCTTCTCCTTTCCCAGGAGAAAGTGGGTCAAAAAGAGAATGGCTGCTGCTTCGTTGTTCTTGAGACTCTAGTTTTGAAGGGTCAAGGAGTTTTTTTTCCTGCTGGCCCGTTAGAGGCAATTTTGAGGAGAAGAAAGAAAATGAAGAACACATAAAGAAAACAGGATGTTTGAGGGGGAGAAGCTGGCGATTCTGAGGAGAAAAGGTGGAGGCACTGGTGAGAGGTTTTGCTGCCCCAGAGGTGCCATAGGAGGGCCCCCAGAGGGGGGTCATATGGAAGCTGTTCTTGAGTTGAAGTCGGCCCCAGCTTTCCTCTGTGCCTTGTGCAACTTTCACTCCACATTCTGGCTTTCTTTATTTCCTATAACAACTGAATTCCAAGTGCCTAATCCACCGGGGCTTCACACTCGGTACCCCGGGCATTTATTTGAGTTTAAATCTGCATCTGCAGGGCTTATGAACACGGAAGTGTGGCGATGGGGACAGGGAGGGTCCATTTGATCTTCAGGTCATCTGTCCGCGTAGATGTCTGCCAGGACCGTCCCTCCAACATACCAGTTGATGCAGGTTGCCCCTGGAATGCCCCTCATTCCTGTTCCTGCAAGTCCCACGGCCTTTCCCATGTTACTCCATTCTCAGTCTTGAGGGCAGCGGAATCCTCCTGAGACATGAATTTTTCTGCAGCAATTAGGGCACAGAGGCCCAGGCCCTGGGCCTCCGTGACATTTGTCCTGGTTGTCCTTCCCCCTTTTGACCCAGCACAAAGCAATTTTTTCTGGAGTGGAGAAGTGCCCCTCCTCCAATCCCACTTCCAAGAGTCTGGCCCTGCCTGACTCTTCTCAGTACCACTCTGGGCTTTAGGCTTCTAGAAGCCACAGTCGGGAAGACGTCTGCCTGTCTCTCCCCCTCATTCTCTTCTGCTTTTGCCCTCCCAAATGGCAAGAGGCATGAAATAGATTTATGTGTTGGAAATGGGTAAAAGGGAAAAGAGAGAAAAATGGAAAAAATTAGTTAAGGGCTCAAAATATTATTCTGCACACACATAGGTGGGAACCTCGCGTCGTCTGCCCAGGACCAAACCAGTTTGTACATCTGGAGTCAGAATCACCCGTGTGTTCGCTAAAACTATGAAATCCTGTCCCCCACCCAAAGTCTGCTGAATCAGAAGCCTTCCAGGCAATTCTCCTGCGCACTACAACTTGAAAGTGTCCTAGTTCCAGCCTCAGTCACGTCATCTACCGGGTTTTAACATCGCGTTGTGCTTGTTCCCAAGCTGGTTCTGAGCACTTCAGTGTGTGTTCAAATCACGCAGGGATCTTGTTAAGTTGTGTGGTGGGACCTGAGATTCTCCATTTCTAACAAATGCTGCTGCTGGTGGAGGACCGCATCGAGTCTATGCTGCTATGCTTTGCAGGCCTGTGAGGCCGTCTGTCCTGAGACTTCGCAAGTCCCTGGTGCCGCGGTTTCCTTGAACTGGGATTGGAAATTGCTGTACACTCACGGATACCGTGCTTTGTTGACTAGGCTCTACCTCCTGGTCATCTAGCCTCGCTCTGCCTCCCTGTCCCCCACTTCGCTCCCCTTGCTGACCCTACTCCCACCCCTACTCTGCTTCACCCGCTCTGCCCTAAGGGGCAACCCCACTGCCATGCCCCGGTCTTCCTCACCCTCTGGGCCTCCTCTGACTGTAGATAAATAGCTGGAAGTCTCTAGAGAATCTTTAAATTTGCCGATATGACAAAGTCCTTTTCGTAAGAAGAGGGGAAGTAAAATTTGAGCAAGCAAATAAAGGTGAGTCAGGAGTTCTTTCTCTTTAGGTCCATCCTCGGTGGGAAAGAAATTACAACTACTGACACTAGCCTTGACTTTGAAAGACGAGCTGAGTCTGAGTCTGTGGGAACTCCTGCCCCTTCCTGGGAGGTGGAGGGTAAAGAGGAACCTTAAACTTTCTTGCATGGCATGCACTTCTCCCTCAAGTCCTTGGGGAGTAGGGAGGACAGTCATAGAATGTAAGAAGTGGCGAGATTCTTTTCTGCAGCCACATAGAACTTCTGATGTTCAGACTAGCATGGCTTCAATCTCTGTTACCTAAAATAAGGCCTAAGGTAGAGGAATAGGGAAGGACTGACCCGTGGCGCACTCCAGACATGGAGAATCATTGGTCGCACTGAAAGGTCTACGGTTGGAGTGAAGCCAGTAATGGTCAGTGGACTGGAATGCCGATGGATCCAGAAAGAGAGCCCTGACCATGTACCTCTGGACCAGAGTGAGATCCCCTAGGCCTCGGAGGATAACCATGGAAGTCATTGGCCCTGTGTCCAAAGACAACACTTCTCAGAGCAGTGGCACCAGGCAAGGGTCTGCGGAAAGCTCTGTCAACGTCACCCAGGGAAACTGAATAACAACAGTTCCAATGCTGGCCCCAGAGAGGCTGATGCAGCAGGGCCCAGTGAACTATATTTTAAAAAACACTCGTTAGGCAGTTTATACATACAGTCAGGTTTAGGAACCAATGCCTTACCACTTGATTTGCCAAAGTTTTAGCAGAAAGTTTCATTCATTAGGTACTTACTGAGCCACTGCTATGTGTCATGTATTGTTCTAAGTCCTGGGCAAGCAGTGGTGAATAAGACTGGTGATGTATTTGCAGAGCTTCAAAATATGAAACAGATAAAAATGAGGAGTGAATTTTTCAGGAATTTAAAATATTTATATGAAATGTTCAGGGACGCCTGGGTGGCTTAGTTGGTTAAGCGTCTGCCTTCAGCTCAGGTCATGATCCCGGAGTCCTGGGATTGAGCTCTACATTGGGCTCCTTGTTCAGCGGGGAGCCTGCTTCTCCCTCTCCCTCTGCCTTCTGCTCCCCCTGCTCATGTTCTCTCTCTTTGAAATAAATAAATAAAACCTTAAAAAAAAAAGAAAAATAAATGTTCAGCATAAGAAAATCTATAGAAACAGAAAGTAGATTAGTGGTGGCCAGGGATTGGGGGAGGGAGTAGGGAGTGACTACTGATGGGCAAACGGTTTCTTTTGGGGTGATGCTGATGTTCTGAAACCAGATAGTGTTTCAGCAACACAATTTTGTGAATATACTAAGACCCACTGAATTGTACACTTTAAAAAGGTGAATTTTAGGACATGTAAATTATATCTCAATCTAAAAATTTTTTTTAAAGATTTTATTTGTTTATTTTTGAGAAAGAGAGAGAGTGCACCAGCAAGGGGGAGGGGCAGAGGGAGAAGCAGATTCCCTGCCGAAACAGGACGCAGGGCTCCATCCCAGGACCTGGGATCATGACCTGAGCCGAAGGCAGATGCTTAACAACTGAGCCACCCAGGCGCCCCATGGGCTGGCTTTATTGTCTGTGGTTGCTTCTTTTTAAAAAAAATTTTAGGGGGTGCCTGGGCGGCTCAGTCGGTTAAGCAGTTGCCTTCAGCTCAGGTCATGATCCCGGGGTCCTGGGATCGAGCCTCGCATCGGGCTCCCTGCTCCGCGGGAAGCCTGCACACTCCCCCTGCTTGTGTTCCCTCTCTTGCTGTGTCTCTCTCTGTCAAATTATTAAATAAAATCTCAAAAAAAAAAAAAAGCCAGCCCATGTTCTGTGTCTAAGAACTAAGACAAAGCTCAGAGCCCTTTGTGCCTCAGCTAGGACACACAGGCGGCCGCAGAAGGGGATCCAGGGTTCAGATGACACACCTGGCCAGGCCCAGGATTGCCTTTCTTTGCCAGGGTTTGAAGAGTGTATCAATCTCTCAGAGAAGAAGGATTGGCGATGAACCAAACTATGCCTGTTACACCTAAAATAATTCTTGTTTCTGGGCCTACATTGTTTATGTATGTTTGTATTCAAGCCATAGGAATGGTATGTTAATTTTCAAATACTTAATTCATTTTGCTATTTTTTCTAAGACCCAGTTCCAGAAACCCATTCCGGTTGTCAGAAGTTCGGTGCCAGGTCCTGGTAAGGTACAGGTTGGTGGTCTTGGGGACTAGACGTAACTCCACGGAAGCCCGCCAGACAACAGGTACACAGGCCTTGATCACGTACATCTCCTTGATCGAGTCTCACAGGCTCCGGTTGGGTGGGTGAAGAAAGTATTTTGAGGCGAAGCAACTTGGAATTTACATGCTGTATGAAAATGCCTTCGGGGGACAGAAGGTGTTTTTAAGCATGAAACGTTTGGATCATTGATGGGAGAAAAGGCCTGCCAGTGAATCGCACTTCCACTTTTTGGCTCATCACTGCCTTTGGGTTTTCTCCCTTGACTGGTTCTGACAATGTGCCATGTTACAGAATTTGTCACTCTTGCTTCTGAGCTGCCACATTTGCTCCGCTGCACATCTGGGGTTACTGCGGCAGGTTTGCAAAACCCATTAACAAAAATCCTTTGAAGTTTGCCTTTAGCATTTTGCAAGGAGGTGGCTCACCAGCTGTTCTCTAGTAGATTGTTTTGCACATTATCAATGAGTAGCATGCAATTACATCATTATAATGGCAAGTATAAATGGAATTCTCAGTAGGGCGTTTCTGGGAGAATAGATGTACTCTTTCTAGTCCCAGTGCCCTAAAGAGACTCCATAGTTAGGCAAACCAGTGGCTTTAGGGAGATGAGGGCCCTGTGGTCATGTTGCCAAAACTTAGGGCTTCTAGTAACCCTCAGGCCATTAGCCAACAAATCTCAAATGTGATGGCACACCAAGACTGAGGTTTGCCAAGAAGACCCATCTGAACCTCTTGTTACCCGTATTTTTGATCCAAATTATTCATGACAAACCTCCCTTCTCCTGGAATTGACACTGAATTAAAATGATCCCAATGATCTGGATGTAATTAGAACCTCATTTGTTCATGCATTTTTTAACAACAGCTTTTATTGAGATATAATTTACATATCATAAAAGTCACTCTTTTAAAGTGTACAATTCAGTAGTTTTTAGTGTATTCACAGAGTTAGAATCTCTCCTCTTGAATTTTAGAACATTTTCATCGCCCCAAACAGAAACCTTGTACCTCTTAGCTCTCATGCACTCACTGTTCCCTCTCATTCCCCCCTCCTCTTCTGGCCTCTGTAAACCACTCGTCTGCTTTCTGATTCCATGAATTTCCCTCTTCTGGACATTTTATATAAACAGAATCATACAGTATGTGGTCTGTTGTGACAGACTTCTTTCACTTAAACTAATGTTTACCAGGTTCGTTCATGTTGAAACATGTATCAGTACATTCATTTACTTAAAAGTTTTTAAATTGTGATAAAACCCACATAACATTAAATTTATCATCTTAACCATTTTTAGGTCAATAGATCAGTAGTGTTAAGTATGTTCACATTGTTGTGCCACCCATCTCCAAAACTCTTTTCGACTTGCAAAACTGAAAATCTATGCCCATTAAACAACAACCCCTCATTCCCTGCTCCTCCTAACTCCTGGCAACCCCTATTCTACTCTGTCTCTATGAATCTGACGATTCTAGGCGCCTCATATGTGTGGAACCATATAGTATCTGTCTTTTTGTGACTGACTTATTTAATTTAGCATAACGTCCTCAGGAGTCATTCACATTGTAGCATGTGTGAGAATTTCCTTCCTTTTTAGGGCTGAATAATATTCCTGTGTGTGTGTGTGTGTGTGTGTGTGTGTGTGTGCGCGCGCGCACGTGCGTGCATGCATGTGCACTTGTGTGTAATATAGAAATCACATTTCGTTTATACACTCTTCTGTGTTGATGGACACCTGGGTTGCTTCCATCTTTTGGCTCTTGTGGATAATGCTGTTCTGAACATGGGTCGCTGCTTTCAGTTCTTTGGGGTAAATACTCAGAAATGGAACTGCTGGATCATAGGGTAGTTCTGTTTTTAGCTAATTGAGGAACTCCCCTACTGTTTTCCATGGTGATGTACCATTCTACATTCCTGCCGACAGTAGACAAGTGTTTCAATTTCTCCTATATGTCTCCAACATTTGATATTTTCTGTTATCATTTTTTTGACAGTAGCTATCTGGGGGGGGCGTGGGGGGTGGCATTCATTCATTCTCAATGCTAGGTGGGTGGGAAGAGGGGCTGTCAGTAAGGGAAAAATATAAACAAGATAATAGACATAATTCTTGTTTCAATCTTAAAATTCAATTAGGTAAGTAAGATCATAATTTTAACTTCTAACATTTTTTAAAAAAGATTTTATTTATTTCTTTTTCAGAGAGAGAGAGCAAGCAAAAGCAAGGGGAGCAGCAGGCAGAGGGAAAAGCAGGCTCCCCTCTGAGCAAGGAGCCCTATGTGGGGCTTGATCGCAGGACCCCAGGACTATGACCTGAGCCAAAGACAGATGCTCAACCAGCTGAGCCACCCGGGCATCCCTTAACTTTAACATTTTTAAAGCAATCACTATGTTCCAGGCACTGTGCTAAATGTTTCCCTAATTCAGAACACTTTTGGCAGCCTGTGTGGTAGGTAGGATTGCTGCCATCTTGGAGGACAGGAACCTGGGACATCCCAGTGCTTTGTCAGCTGTCTCCAGGTCAGAGTAAAAGCCTAGATGAGCCACCTCTCACTCTGAAACCTGTGCTCTCTTTCTAAATCAGAGGATGAGGTTAGCTTGATCTTGTTAGCCCAGTCTTGCAGGGCTGGAGAATCTGGTGTGGCCTGTAGAGGCAAGGACAGGTGGTGCTAGGCTTACATTGGAAATGTTAGTCATCGGTTGTAATACGCTTTTACCCACTGTCTAGAACTAGAACAGAATTTGTTTGTAAGTGGAAGGGATAGAGAATCCACCTACAGATGTCCTCTGTCCTCTCCATTGGTATTTTTACAGAGGAGGAAAAAGGGCCCCCAAGGCCTCTAGCTTAACTGATGTCATATAGATGGATATGGCAGGAGAGATGGGATACCAGGACCTGAATGCTGGCCTATTGACAAGTCTGATTCATGTTTATTCTAGGATTGTATTGTTGTTTAGTGCCTACACTGAATATCTATCTATCATCATCTATCATCTCCAGGTTCCTCACATTGCCACTGAAGTAATTTTTGGCCTAGACCCATTTGAAGGGTCTAGCCAACACTCCTTTTTTTTAAAATTTTATTTATTTATTTGACAGAGAGACACAGCAAGAGAGGGAACACAAGCAGGGGGAGTGGGAGAGGGAGAAGCAGGCTTCCCGTGGAGCAGGGAGCCTGATGTGGGGCTCGATCCCAGGTCCCTGGGATCATGACCTGGGCCGAAGGCAGATGCTTAACGACTGAGCCGCCCAGGTGCCCCTAGCCAACACTCCTAACTTTGAACTAGTGACAAAACCCAGCAAGCCTTCACAGAGGGGAAGGAAATTGTGGACTCCAGGAGGAGTTATAGTTTTATTTATCTATTTTTATTTATTTGAGACAGAGAAAGAGCACAAACAGGAAGAAGGATCAGAGGGAGAGGGAGAAGCAGACTCCCCACTGAGCAGGGAGCCTGATGTGGGGCTCGATCCCAGGACCCTCGGATCATGACCCAAGCCAAAGGCAGACGTTTAACTGACTGAGCCATCCAGGTGCCCCGGGAGTTATAGTTTTAGAACAAGCATGAACAAGATGAGAATGGGGAAGGCATGTGGCAGGCAGAAACTACCATTTATCCAGTTGGGTTCTCCAAGTCTAGACCATTGCAGAGGGGCTCCCTGGAGGCAGTTGCCTATACCTCTGCTCTGATTCAAGCCCTATTGAATCCAGTTCTATTCCACTAGGTGGGAATTTAAGACTACAGCGATGATCAGTTTTATGTATTAGCCCGGCTAGCCTATGACTATGTTAAACACCAGTCTAGATGTTGCTGTGAAGGCATTTTCAGATGTGATTAACATTTCGCTAAGTAGACTTTGAGTAAAGCAGATTACCCTCCATAATATGGGTGGGCCTCATCCAATCAGTTGAAAGCCTTAAGAGCAAAAAACAGAGGTTCCCTAAGGAAGAGGGAATTCTGCGTCCCATCTGCCTTTGCACTCAAGACTGCAACATGAGCTCTTCCCTGGATCTCCAGCCTGCCTTGCCGATTTCAGACTTTCTAGCCTCCACAATCATGTGAGCCGTTTCCTTAAAATCTCTCTCTCTCTCACTCTATCTCTTGCTATGTGTGTGTGCGTGCATGCGTGCATGCACGCACACACACACACACATCCTATTGGTTGTGTTTCTTTTGGAGAACCTTGATTAATAGAACTAACCCAATGTCCAAAAATACATGGCTCTGTGCTCCTATAATTTGGTGTTAGGGTGGAATTTACAGCTGGTGGGGGTAGCTCAGCTCTCAGGCCCCATCTTACTGGGGACAACGCTGTAGGAAAAACCAACAGGAGGCACAGAAGGAAATACAATGCACATTGACAGCCCAGTTTAAACAGTACACAGAATCCTTAAAGCAGCTTGTTTCGAAAGAACCTTTTATTAAAATGAAAATCATGGTCTTTTTTCTGATTATAGCTTTTTGTCTATTTATCTTTCTGATGCAGTTTGTTTTTCCCACTCTGGTGAGGAGTCTACAAGAAAGCAGGCCCCCGTCCCCAGGCTTATTCATGGGGAACAGTCCAGGCAAGGTCCATCTCTGTTCTCTAGCAGAGCTCATCACCCCACCAGCTGTACAGAAGACAGCAGGGAAAGCGCAGGGAAGGTACTTTACGGATGCTCAGAGGCCGGCTTGAAGTGGTTGAAATGGACGTTCTGGGAGGAGAGAGCTGCAGAGGCAGCTGCAGGCAGAAGCAGTAGGGGAGGGCAGGGGCTAGAAGCAGGAGAGAAGACAGGCCTGGAAAGCCTGGCCTCCTTTCAGTGATGCCCTTCCCTTAAAATCCAGGACACAGAGGGCAGGAGCTGCAGAGGGGGACAATCCTGACTGGCGATTTCTCTCCAGGCGTCCTGCACATCCCCTCCCATGACAGAGGTAGTGCGGGGCCTATTATCCCTGGGGCCATCATGGATGCCAGATACACAAGAAATGACGCTAATCACTTTCCTGCCTCGTTGTGGGCGTCCTGAGAGATGCTGTGTGTGGAAGCACGCAGCTGTACCAACAACACCCGTTTTACTATGACCTTTGGTACCTGGAGAAAACGAGCTCCTCTAGCCAGATTGCCGTGCCAAATGGAATAAGACCTATATTAGCTATCTATTTGCTTTTCTATACATAGATAAATATTTATAATTGTATATATAAATTCCCTGCATTATAAATTTTGAAAGGTTATTAGTTGGGGCGCCTGGGTGGCTCAGTAGGTTAAGCGTCTACCTTCAACTCAGGTCGAAGGGTCCTGGGATTGAGTCTAGCGTTGGGCTCCCCTGCTTCTTCCTCTGCCCCCTGCCCCCACCTTGTGTTTTTTCTCTCTCTCTCAAATAAAGAAGTAAAATCTTTTTTAAAAAAAGGTTATTAGTTGTAGCTATTGGCATCATTTTCAGACAAGAGGGAAGGAAGAGGGAACATTTGTAGGTGAGTTTTGTGGATGGAGATGTGTGTGGTGCTTGGAAGTCTCTGTGAGGGGCATAGCAGGGCCCCTAGCTCCCTCCTCCTACACAGCCTCAGGGGTCCCACATAACATATAAAATATATCATTGTAATATACTTTTGGATATAATTTTAGGTTGACTAGAATAATGAGTTACTGTGATATGTCATCTTCTTATTCAGAATTCAGGAGAATGAATGTCCCACGATGGGAAAATTGCTTTGATTAAGTCAGCTGAGGCACTGACAGCCCCCAAAAGCAGCTGTTCTCAGATGGGGACTATTCTGCCTCCTGGAGGCTATTGGGCAATCTTTGGAGCTGTTTTTCGGTTGTCATGACTGGGGGAGAGGTGTCCTTGGCATCCAGTAGAGGCCAGGGATGCTGCTAAGCCTTTTACAATGCACAGAAGAGCCCCACCACAGAGAATTACTCCACCCCCTAGGCAGTAGGGTCGGGGTTGAGAAACTCTGCCCAAGGGCCAATCAGCAGTCCTTCAGGCCGGCCCCTCTTCTCAATCTTTGTGGGCCACAGGGACATCGCTGGCTTCTGTCTTTCTCCTGCATTTTTGGACCCCTTTGTTCTTTCTCTGGGATAGCCTCCTCAGGAGAAGCTACATGTTCTTAAAAGTAATGAAAACAAACAGTTCTGTGTAGACTTGGATAACATCAACCCTTATTTCTTCTTGGACTTGCTTTGTTTTACCAGCACGTAAAACAGGTGGGGCATGCAGGGGCAGCCCACATGATGAAGGTCACACAGAGGCTTGAGGGCCTGGCCTCCGACATACCTCCCTTGGTCCCCAAAGAAACCTGCTTGAGGCCAGGCAGGCCCCGGTGCAGGAAGGGATCCTGCAGGCAGGGGCCTCCTTTTACATTTTTAAGGGGCTTGAACTTTGAGGGAAGTTAACCTAAAGCAAATGGTGGGAGCCATTCAGCTTCTGTTTGAGGGGTCCCCTGTGGGGAGGAATGCCTTGTTTCAGCACAATTGTCTAGACTCAGAAATTAAAGTGTTTGTAGGGGGCCACGGTAGGAGGAAGGCTGATAAAGTATACAGCTTAAAAGGCCCTACTTGACCTTGTTCAGGTGTATGCCTCAAGGCCCAAGCAAGCCTTGCTTATCTAGAAGCTCCCCAGGCCGGGGTTTAGGGGAGGAGAAGGCAAGGAGCCTAGGGCCCTAAATCCACCGAGGCATTCCCTCTCGGGTCCTGTGAGTTCAGGGGCACAGCAGGACCGACTTGAGAGTGTTCCAGCTTCTTCTCCTGCCTCCCCTAGTCCAGGCCTCTGGGTCCCCTGCCTTCAGAGGGGCCGGAGCTGCTTCCGCTGCTGAAAAGTGTATAGCAGGGTACAAAATGCTAGTAAGCAGACATCCTCAGGGGCCTGAGTGATCTTGAATCTCCTTTTGTCCAGCTTTGGAGATAAACCCCAACAGTCTTTTGGTCTCAGATTCTTCCTTCTAGTTCTGACCCAGCCTATTCTTAGTCCAGATTATTTTACTTGGTTCCCTAAAATGTCTGTATTATTTTTTCATTTCCAAATCACTTATGCTCCTCTTTCTTTCTTTTTTTTTTTTTTTTTTTAAAGATTTTATTTATTCATTCGAGAGAGACAGAGCGAGAGCTAGAGAAAGCACACACGTTCGGGGGGGGGTGAGTGGGTTGGGTGGAGGGAGTGGGGGAGGGGCAGAGGCAGAGGAACAAGCAGGCTCCCCACTGAGTAGGGAGCCTGACTCCGCTCGGACTCAATCCCAGGACCCCGGGACCATGACCTGAGCCGAAGGCAGACACCCAACCGACTGAGCCACCCAGGCACCCCTATGCTCCCCTCTCTGATTATCCAAGCAGTATCTCTCTTTGACCTGAATTCCTATGGTTCTTTGTGAGCTCTCGTAAAATTTTTTTTTAATTAAGAACAATTTGTTGTTGAAGTATACTTGACATACAGTCTTATATTAGTTTTGGGTGTACAACGTACTGATTCAACAATTCTACACACAGTGCTGACCACAATAAGTGTCATCTCCATCTGTCACCATGCAATGTCATGACAATATTACTGACTATATTCTCTATGCTATACTTTTCATCTTCATGACTTATTTATTTTCAACCAGAAGCTTGTACCTCTTAATCTCCTTCATCTATTTTACCTAGCCCCCTTCCTGTGGCGAGACTAGCTTGTTCTCTGTATTTAAGAGTCTGTTTGTTTTTTGGTTTGTTTGTTTTTTTTTTTTTTTAGATTCTACATATTAATTTTGCTCTTTATTCAAGGCACTTGCC
The DNA here is from genome assembly GCF_003265705.2 of Callorhinus ursinus. Taxonomy (NCBI): domain Eukaryota; kingdom Metazoa; phylum Chordata; class Mammalia; order Carnivora; family Otariidae; genus Callorhinus; species Callorhinus ursinus. Next base: position 67,594,604 of record NW_027397065.1, on the reverse strand, counting down.
AATGCTGTCATCCTTTTTTTCTTGCACTTATTAATTTATGACTTACCATTCCTGGCAGGCTGAATAATGGCCACTAAGAATATCCACCTCCAAATCCCTGGAACCTGTGAAGGTACCTCACGTGGCAAGAAGGACTTTGCCATTGTGATTCAGCTTGGGATCTGGAAATGGGGAGGTTTTCCTGGATTATCCGGATAGGTTGCAAATGGGATGACAAGGATCCTTGCAGAATTGATTATAGCAGGAGATGTGATATTGCAGGGACTCGAGGAGGGGGCCAGGGGCCAAGCACCGTGGACGGCCTTCCGAAGCTAGAGGCCAGTACGACCAGGAAACATATTCTCCTCTCCAAACTTCCAAAAGGAAAGATACCTGCCAACACCTTGCACTGAAGCTCAGTGGGAATGATTTCAGACTCTTGGCCTCCAGAACTGTAAGAGAATAAATCTGTGTTGCTGTGTCACCTAGTTTGTGGTTATTTGTTATAGCAGTAATAGGGAACTAGTGCGCTACCCTTGTATTCTGGTAAATAGTATGCATGTTTTTCCAGACTATATGTCTACAAAGGAGTCAGCGTGGTTTGGGATTAAGAGTCATGGCTCTGGGGCAATCAAACCTGGGTCCAAATTCTGGCTGCCCCTTGTAGTGGACATTTGCCAATGTTTTGTCTGCTCAGGTTTTTTGAACTTTCTTCCTGTGTGAGGCAGACCATGTGACCTAATGTTCTTTTTCCACTTTCCATTACCAACAGAACTCCGATTTTGTACGGGGGTAAGTGTGACTGTCTTAATCACATTTCATGCTCTCCTCTGAAGCTACAGTAGCCGCTGACAGTTCTTGCCTTGTGGTCATTTCTGGGAGGGGCTTCAGAGGAAGCTCTTTAAAAGGAGATTAATTCTGACTGGCATGCACCTTTGTCTTTTGACTTACCCTTTTTTCTCAGAAGCCCACATGCTAAGGATGGTGGAATGGAAAGGTAGACATATCTGGGGTCCCTAATAGAATCCTGGAAACAGGGTTCCAGCCCTGCTCTGCACACTTCCAGGCTTCTTACTTTGTGGGAAGAATAAGCCCTTTATTTGGGGAAGCCACTGTTTTTTGTTTGTTTTTGCTTTAAATATTTCTTTGGGGGAGGAGGCACCACACTTCTCAAATAAGAGAAATATTTCACAGTCTAGAGGTCTTTTATTTCTTTTTGCACTAATCATGCCATAAATTCATAGGGAATGTGTTCCAGCAGCTCAGGCTCCTTTCTGTTGCTTCTCACAGAGCATGCTTCTTGGGTGGAGCAGCCTGGCCTTTCAGTTGAACCCAAGTACCTTCTCTTTGGCTTCCTTCTTTTTCTGTTCATTTTCCTTCAGACGCTTCAGCAAACTCTCTTTGCTCTTAGAGTGCTTAATATGCTCACTACGTACATCAATTCTCTTGGCAAGGCTCCTGCCCTTCACTTGTTTGTTTACAGCAATGCCAACAGCACGCTGGGAACCACTGTAGACTCTTCCAGTTTTGCCATGGTAACGTTTGTGGGGCATTCCTTTTTTGAACAGTGCTCATTCCCTTGATGTCCACAATATCACCTTTCTCATAAATTTGCGTGTATGTGGCTAAAGGAACAACTCTATGTTTTCCAGAAGGCCTAGAGAACATATAGCCGGAACCCTTCCTCTTTTCTTCCTGTTGGTCATCTTGGGGCGTTCCTGGAAGACGGCGGATCCGGCTGAAAGGCTAAGCCACTGGTTTCTTGAGTCCTCTTTTACATTAACCCTGTGATTTATCATTTGTTCCACTCTGTGGAACTTAGCCATTTCTATCTTTGATTCTAGTATATTCTAGTCCATTGTACACCACTTAGGATGAGTGGTGCTAGTGTCATAGCAGACAAAACTCAAGTTCGCTGTGGCTTTGTGCAATAGAAGCTTATTTGTTGTTCACAGGAAGCCCTTTCTGGTGTGCATTGTCATTCAGGGAACTAGGCTCTCACCATCTCATAGTTCTTTACTGCCTAATCTCCCCAGAGTGGTTTTCCCATGTGCACAGTTAAGAACTTGGACAGATATAGCTACTCATCAGATTGAGCTGTAAGAAACTGATGATGTTTGAACACAAAATTAGCCTACAAAATGGCAGTTTCACATGATTCGGCCTAATTTTACATGTGTGATTTTATTTTATTTTATTTTTTTAATTTTTATTTCAATTCAATTAACATATAATGTATTATTGGTTTCAGAGGTAGAGGTCAGTGATTCATCAGTCTTATATAATACCCAATGCTCATTACATCACGTGCCCTCCTTAATGTCCATCACCCAGTTATCCTCTCCCTCCAGTCTCCTCCCCTCCAGCAACTTTCAGTTCTACATGTGTGATTTTAAGCAAGAGACTCTAAATCCATTTCCTCAGCTGCAAAATGGGGTACTAATACTCCCTCTCTCTAGGGAGGTTATCCAGATTAAATAAGAGGATGAATGCAAAGGACTCAGGAAAGGCTCTAACACGTAGTAGGTGGCTCAAAGGGCTAATGCTTAGCACAGGATCTCTGGCACATACTAGCTACTCTTTAACTATCTTTAAAGAAATTGAGATGCAATTCACATACCATAAAATTCACCCTTTTAATGAAAACTTACATCAATGTGGTTGGAACTGGAGGGGATTATGCTAAGTGAAATAAGTCAATCAGAGAAAGACAATTATCATACGGTTTCACTCATATGTGGAGTTTAAGAAACAGCACAGAGGACCATAGATAGGGGAAGGGGGGGAAAACTAAATGGGACGTCATCAGAGGGAGAAAAGCCATGAGAGACTCTTAAATATAGGAAACAAACAGAGTTGCTGGAGGGGAGGTGGGATGGGGTAACTGGGTGATGGACATTAAGTAGGGTATGTGATATGATGAGCGCTGGGTTTTATATGCAACTGAAAAATTATTGAACATTACATCTGAAACGAATGATGAGTACTATATGTTGGCTAATAGAATTTAAATTAAAAATTTTATTTTATTTTATTTTTATTTATTTTTTTTAAGATTTTATTTCTTTATTTGAGAGAGTGAGAATGAGAGAGAGAGAGCACATGAGAGGGGGGAGGGTCAGAGGGAGAAGCAGACTCCCCGCCGAGCAGGGAGCCCGACGTGGGACTCGATCCCCGGACTCCAGGATCATGACCCGAGCCGAAGGCAGTCGCGTAACCAACTGAGCCACTCAGGCGCCCCCAAAATTTTATTTTATTTTTATTTATTTATTTTTTAGAAGATTTTATTTATTTATTTGAAAGAGAGAGAGCACACAGAGGGAGAGGGAGAAGCAGACTCCCTGCAGAGCAGAGAGCCCGACACAGGACTCGATCCCAGGACCCTGAGATCATGACCTGAGCTGAAGACAGATGCTTAACCGACTGAGCCATCCAGCTGCCAAAAAAAAAAATTTTTTTTAAAACTCCCCCTTTTAAAGTGTACCATTCAGTGGGTTTTAGTGTATTCACAAAGTTGTACAACAATCACCACTAATTCCAGAACATTTTCACAGCCCCCAAAAGAAACTTCATAACCAATTAGCAGTCACTTTAATTATCTTTTAACTGCTAGCTCTGGAATCAGTCATCTTTTTTCTTTAATATTATTATTTATTTACTTGCTTTTAATTGAAGTGTAGTGGACGCACAATGTCACATTAGTTTCAGGTGTACCACATAGTGATTCGATAACTCTAGATGCTATGCCATGCTCAACACAGGTGTAGCTCCCATCTGTCACCATACAAGATTATTAGAATACCACTGACTGTGTCCCTATGCTGTGCCTTTTATCCCTGTGACTTTATTCATTTCATAATTGGAATCAATTATCTTTTGAAAGAATAAGCTTTGCTGAGACTACCCTGCTGAGAGGACCCACTCAGTATTTATTAATTTTATTGGCATGTCCTATAGAGTTAAAGAAACATTCCTTGTTTATTCAGCGACAACTGATAACCCAATTTAATGTGCGTGCACATGTGTGTGTTACATGTAATCACAGACATCTCACACTGAAGCTCAGGAAATCAGATTCTCCCACGCCAGAATAATAAAAAAGACAGAAATAAGAACAACAAACAATGTTGGTAACAATCCTGGCTGTGTTTTTAGGAAGACATAAGGAAGGCTTTGTGAGGCTCTGAGGCTTATGGGGACCTCCATGTCCAGGTCTGGGAGAGAATCACGGGGGAGACTAGAAGGAAGAGCTCGGGTTGCTGTGTTCTTCTCCCATGCAATGACCTTCTTCTTTCCCTTCTCGGTGGCAGCCACTGCAGGTCCTGGAGCCTCAAGAGAAGAAACAGAACCAGTGTTTAGGAGGGTGCCTCGAAAGCTCCTCAATTGTATTTAATCTTTTATTTCAGAGCATTTTATTATTTATTTATTTATTTATTTATTTATTTATTTATTTATTTATTTAAATTTATTTATTTGACAGAGAGAGACACAGCGAGAGAGGGAACACAGGCAGGGGGAGTGAGAGAGGGAGAAGCAGGCTTCCCGTGGAGCAGGGAGTCTGATGCGGGGCTCGATCCCAGGACCCCGGGATCATGACCTGAGCCGAAGGCAGATGGTTAACAACTGAGCCACCCAGGCGCCCCCAGAGCATTTTATAAATAGCACTCTTTTGGGCACACACAACGAAGGGCAAGTCAAAGTGAAAATAGTCCTTCTTTGTAGCCAAGAATGTCTACGTTCCACACCTGTCAGATTGGACAGGATGTGTCACCGGGAGAGTTTGCCTGATTCGGTGCAGGCACAGCTGTAGAAGCAGATGCATTTTTGCCTGCTTTACATTCTTAAAGAAAGGTCATCCTGGAAAACAACCCACTTCAGTATTTACATTACTCGGCATGGTGGATGGTTTCAATAGCTAATCACTGTACTATATTTATTTTGGAGACGGTTCATTGCTCTGATTTCGAAACAGCCCTGCCGTTGCACCTGCTGTGGCTACCAGCACATTGTTCCGGCTCGGGTCCTTCCTTAAAAGTTATGAGCTGTCACCTCAGAAGGAATAAGAAATACTGTGCCACTGCGTTAAAATTAAAATAGTTTCATTATTTTAATTTCTGCTGCCTAGGAATGAACAGACAGATACAAGAGAGAAACTTTTAAATGTGAATGTGACCCATTCAGTGGCAAAGCACTTAAAAAAATGAATAATCAAGATAAAACTTGCAGACTAAACAAAGCAACAGAAGTGAAATCAAAATATCAAAATAACCCATGGTGGGGTCCCGCCAGCTGGTTACGCAGTTGTCTGGAATCTCAGGGAATATTTAGTTTGACTGCTGACAGAGCAGGAAACTGAGACCCAAAGAGGTGAAATGACTTGCCCCAGCACTATTCTGGTTGATATCACTATTGGTCTCTGGACTTGGCTCTTCAGCATTCTTTCTATTACTCTATACAGCTCCCCATGTATCAATTCTGAGTGACAATAACACGGAGTTTGGGGACCTGTAGTTCTTACCTTGAGTTCAGCCAGCCTAACATTTCTACTTGGCTTATGAAGTCTGGAGCAACCCTGAGTAGACTGGGGAGTCAGATGGCCACCAGAACCACTGTTGAAAGCATGGACTATGGGTTATGCTTGATGTTTGGGATGCAGGCAACTGGGATCAAACTCCAGGACCTCTACTCACCAGCTGTGTGAGGCTGGTGTCCCCAGGTTGCCTTAGCAAATGACTGGCTGGCTTGAAGCAACCGAAATTTATTCTCTCGCAGTTCTGGAACCAGAAGTCCAAAATCAAGGTGTCAGAGGCATCATGCTACCTCTGACGGCTTCAGGGAAGAATAGCTCCTCACCCCTTCCTAGCTTCTGGGCCTTCCAGCAATCTGGTGGCTGTTGGCTTGGAGACACTTCATTCCAGTCTCTGCCTAGGTCGTCACATGGCTCTCTTCTCCATGTCTGTGTAGCCAAATCTCCTCTTTCCTCTTAGAAAGACACCAGTTATTGGATTTACAGCCCACTCTAATTTAGTATGATCTCATCTTAACTTGATTATTTGTGCAAAGACCCTATTTCCAAATGAGGGCACATTCACAGGTACTAGGAGTAAACCAGCAAACCAGCCTTAGGTCAGAATACCAAAGAATTGATAAAAATTGCATAAATGACCTGAATAAATGTAAATTTGTGTAGAGTGTTTAAAACAGGCAAGTTTTATTACAAAACTGTACTGGAGAAGACATGTTTGATTTCATAGAAGACATATCTCGTTTTATTTTTAAAAATCTTTAAAAAGATTTTTGTTTACTTATTTCAGAGAGAGAGAGCACAAGCAAGGGGAGCAGGAGAGGGAGAAGCAGACTCCCCACTGAGCAGGGAGCCTGATGCGGGGCTCGATTCCAGGATGCTGGGATCATGACCTGAGCTAAAGGCAGACACTTAACCCACTGAACCACCCAGGCACCACAGACATATCTTGTTTTAAAAAAAGATCTAGATCTTTAGAGCAGAAACATTAGTAATCTGAGAATATACTTTTGCAGAATCTAATGGGATAAGGGGTCTCCAGAAGTTTCTTTAAAGGTAAATTTGAGCAACGGCTAAAAAACAAGAAAAAGCAGAGAAGTAAAACAGCAGAGTTGTTGAATTTGCTTAATGGTTATAAGAGTTGAAGTTCTTTTAGAGAATAAGTTAAAAAAAATATTTGGGAAGAAATCACTTACCAGTGACTTTTAAATCATTTAAATTTTAAATCGTTTAAAATTATTCATTCATGTTTTTCATTAAAAATAATTAAAATAAAGATGATGGTGCTGATTTCTTTACCTTGCTATGTCGCTCTGTGTTTAGGTCCCTGTTTTCCTTATTTGGTTCTTTTTTTTTTTTTAAGATTTTATTTTTAAGTAATCTCGACACCCGACGTGGGGCTTGAACCCACAACCTGGGGATCAAGAGTTGCATGCTCTATTGACTGAGCCAGCCAGGTGCCCCGATTTGGATCTTTGTCCCAGTCTGACATAGTTAGATATACTTCTAAGTGACTTTCTAAATTCAGCATTGTCATATTAAGGAATATAAAGTCAACAATATCCTAGGCACCACCGTGAAAGAACAGAACTACTTAATGCTTGCAGTCCAGGCCTAATAACCTAGCAGAAGCCACTGAGGGACAAGGATGTCCACATAAGGTGTTCCCAAAAAGTAGATCTTTTAACAAACAGAGAGAGATACCGGAATCTATATACCTGTGTTGGTTACTCAATCATAGTTAAATGTTTGAAACTGAAAGTAAGAAGCTGATTGCTTTTGAACATGTATTTACTAAAGATAGAGTGATGTGAAAAGACCATAGTTCTGAATGAGATAAAGTGGCATTGTCATGTTGACCCTGGTCTGTAGGTTTCTGTGATGGTCCAGAGTCAAAAATCCTACACAGCTATCCTGAACTCTAGTACTGAGGTATTACCGCATTGGATTATTTGGGTTTCTCAATGCAGGCATCACTCAGCCCTGTGGTCTCTGTTTAAGTGGCTTCATAGGGCTGTTGGCAGATGGGGTTCTTGCTTTAGTAGAGACCATGACGGTATTTGATTGTTTGTTCAATCACTATGCTTACCCTGTTGCCTGATAGAGCTCATGCTGTGCTCACTGACAGTCTCCCTAGGGGTGTGATGGTCAACCAGCTAAGTAAACCTTATTGTTGGGCCCCAGCTAAAGAGAAAAATGCTTGGATTGGATTTTCATATTGGTTTCATTGATTATCACAGGCCTAGCAACATAGGATGCGTGTTAAGTATAGAGCACTCCAGAAGTTTGATTAAGCAATACAACACCTAAATGGGTTGTCCTCCAGGGTAGTCTCCTTGGGAGGTGATGTACTTGTTTATACAGCAATACCACATTTACACTCCAATTCTTCTTCTTCTTCTTCTTCTTCTTCTTCTTCTTCTTCTTCTTCTTGAGTTGCCACCAGGGCTAGTTAGTGATCCATATAAGGATATCATTTTATGACTGTTTTAATGACTCATATAATCATGGATCTGAGACTTCTTTTGCTCTTTACAAATAGAAATTGACCTCAAAAGCTAAGTATTTCCTGTTACCAGGGACATATAAAAGACTGTGCTTTAAGCTCTGACAGCTATTCTTTTTTTTTTTTAAGATTTATTTATTTATTTTGAGAGAGTGAGAATGAGAGAGAGAGAGCACATGAGAGGGGGGAGGGTTAGAGGGAGAAGCAGGCTCTTCGCTGAGCAGGGAGCCCGATGCAGGACTCGATCCTGGGACTCCAGGATCATGACCTGAGCCTAAGGCAGTCACTTAACCGACAGAGCCACCCAGGCGCCCTCTGACAGCTATTCTTAAAACAGAGTTCTGGAAGTTAACTCTGACCGATGTCAGAGTCTTTGTGATAATCGTACAACTTCTAAAAAGATGACTTCTGAAGGGAAAAACATTCATTCAGATGTAAACTTTGGCATATTTACCAGAAACTAATCACACTATTTTACAGAGCATTCAATAAGCCAGGTATAGATAGTAAGAGGAGTTATACTGTTCACCTAGTAAAAATGGCATGTATATTTTTGCTATTATAAAATGCATTCTTTTATAAAAGATGACATAGAATTTCTAATGAAAGTTTGATCTAAGAATAGCTCTACTACCAAGTTCAGAAAAGTCACCCTAGGGGAAAAATGCTTAGCAGTTTGTATTTAAATAGCCTCCTTAAATACATTCCTGTTACTCATTGCATATGACCTTACATATAATTCATATTTATTTATAGTTACTTGAATGAGAAGAAGTATTAAACTTTGGGAACTATAAATTATTAACTTTTTAATGTTCTACTATGAAAGCGAATTTCAGCAGATAAATAGGAAAAAAAAAAAGCCTGTTGCAGCTTGTTTGGTAGAAGAAAATTCTGGTGAGTAGGGCATAGCCCTGCACATTCAAGAGCAAACACAACCCTCCCTCTCTCCCCGCATTCCTATCAGTTTGTCCACTTTGGTCTCCAGCTGTCCACAGAGGAATTTTGCTCTTTGCTTTTGATTGCTGTTGGCTCTTTGATCTGATGTTACTTCTCACTGAAGCCAGGCTCACATAACACTGAGTGAATATTCTGACTGGTTCCTTCCCTCTCTGTCCTTAGACCTAACTTTCCAGACTCTTAGCAGGGTGGGAAAGGGAGAAAAGAAACTACTTTCTCCATCTTCCTCAAAGCCTGTGAAGCATGACTTCTCTCCCCTAGCTTTTCCTCACTTCTCGACATCTGAGGGATGTCACTCATATCCTGTGAAGATAGATGCTTCCAGTGTCTCCTCCTAGGGAGAGGGTGCACCACCCTGTTACGTTGCACCCTCTCCCTTCCCAACTCTCCAGCATCCCCAGGCTTGCTTGCACTTCTTTTCTCATCAGATGCTCTCTTCTAGGTGTTTCCAAGACCTCTAGATGCCCCAAACCACTAACGCTTTAATATTCAAATGGCATAGTGGTTGCTATCACTTTATTTGCTGCAGGATCTCCAGTAGTCTCACTAAGTTGTCCAAAAATCTTCTTGAGAGAATTATGGTCTAATCATTCCAGTCTGCTTCCCTGTTTTAGCCTAGATGCTCTTGACCAAGGCCTCTGGACCTCCCCCGGTGCGCAGCCCATCCCCGGCACATGACTCTGCTCCTCTTCCTTTATTTCTTGTCCCCGCTTCTTTGTGTGTTACAGGTACAGCTCTTGTGCTACAAACTCAGGCTCAGGAGAAATGTGACTTTCTTGATCCTTCTATCATTGTATTTAACAATCACCATTTGTTCCGTCTAGTGGCAGAAACTTCATCTTAGCCAATTTTAGGTTAAACTCATGATTTCTCCCCTTCCTTCTTTCACCCATTCTAAATTCTGGGCAGAGGTGGGGTGGGCTTATATGCTGTCAGAGCATCAAGGGTGGTGGTGGTGGGGGTCTAGCCTATTTCCTCCCTTCAGCCCATGCAGGTCTTTGGTTAAGAGTTGGTCATGTCTGGTTCTTGTCTTTCTTCTTCACACTGGTATTTGTTGAGATGTCCTTTGTTCTGTCCAGTCTACCCAGATCATGGCTGATGAGATCTCCTTGCCTTGACTGCAAGCCTAGATCTGCTGGTTGCCAGCACCGCATCTGGGCTACTCTTGGCAAGGAGTCCTGCAGCACCTTGGTGGGTCCCAGAAATGAGTGAGGCTGCCATCGTTGGCACACAGACATCTTTACCTATACCCTCTGGGGTACAGAGCACCTCTGGAAGCTTGCCCACCTGGCTAGCGAGTCACTGGTTTGCTTTGCTCTCAGATCCTCAAACTCTCTGGAGGTCATCCCCCAGGGCTGGTCTGAGGACAGGGCACAGGGGAACTTCTCAAAGACCCTAAAGAGAACTTCTATCTCATTCCTCTCTGACTCTCCTTTCCCTAGTCTGGAGAACATCTCCAGGGGTTTGGGTAGGGACAGAAAGAACAGGATTTGACTCATGACATATTGTTTTAAATCTATAATTTATGCTTGGATTCCTAAGATTTTAACAGTCAAAAGCCAAGAATGCAAGCCCTGTGCTCTGCTCTAACATCCTTCTCCTGTTGGAAGGCTGTCGCTGGGAAAGTGGGAAGTCGGGGAAAGGATAAGGGTCAGAAAGTGGGAAGTGCTGGGAACGGGAACTATACTGGGTAACATTTCAAAATAATATCCTGCTGCCCGAATAAATCTTTTTCCGAAGTTTTGGAAGAACCGAATACTGGAGGTGTCCGCAGTGCAGCGCATGGCAGGGAACCACTGAACCACCCTCCCCACCCCTCCTAGGTGTTTCTCCCTACCTGTCTCTTCCTCAGGCTCCGGTCGTCCAGCACAACCAAACCGTTCCCCTCACTCTTTCTCTTCTCTTCTATCTCTGCTCCCCAAACCACGTCCCTTTCTGGTCTACCTACAGACACTCCAAATTCAGCTCATTTTGTGTCATCTGCTTCTTCTAGAGCAAGACCTGGAGTAGGAAAATGGGGTCCATTCACATCCAAAGGTTCCCTCTAGGATTTTTCCTATAAAAGGAGCAATTCCCAGGGCGCCTGGCTATCTCAGTCGGACGAGCTTGTGACTCCTGATCTCGGGGATTGTGAGTTTGAGCCTCACGTTGGGTATAGAGATTACTTAAAATAAATAAATTTTTTAAAAAAAGGAGCAATTCCCCACCCTATCCTGTACAAAGGTACATGAATTCACCTCCCTCCTATTATTTGAAAGCAACTGCAGTCTTATTTTGCTGTAAATTAAAAAAACAAAAAACAAAACTTCCTTCCTCTTCCACTTAAATGTAAACACTTATTTTTGTTAACTTTTTGAATTATATATATATATTTTAAAGGATGGAAATCACTTATTTTCAAGGATTTGCTAACAGTTTCCCCAAATATCAAAACCCAAGAAAACAGCCAACTACATTTGCATGCAAAGGCTCACATTTCCCTGCTTCTAAAAATTCATACTTCCTTCACAGTTCTCCTCCTCCCAAAGCTCAGAGAATCGAAACCCAAACCCGCTGCAGGCATATTGCCCAGTTCCCTCAGTGACACAGAAACTGAATGAAAACTCTTGTTAAAGGGGGAGACGATGGAGACGCAGAGGACGCTGTATTTATTTATTGGTGCTTGGTTTACCTAGAATATTAAGCACGATTTTGAAGGAGACCAAACTATGTCATCCCAAAATATGCCTCAGAATTGACATCAAAATTATTTTGAGCTAAAAGCACTTAAAAAAAAAACCCAGCCAGTACAAGAAGGGCACTCTGACTATCCCCTATTTCTTCCTAAATGCAGAAGATAAAACCCCCCATATGGAAGATGTCTTTCCCAAACCAGAAGGAAAGTAATGTTCTTATCATCAAGACAGGAAGTTGAGACTTGAGAGAATTCTGTACAAATAGGCCTTGTTCAAATAATTCTTACCTTTCTTTAGCCTCCCCACTTAACTGAGTTACTTTTCCACAGTTACCTCTACTTCAACCTAATAGAAAGGCTTGGAGGTTTTGCAATTATTTTGAGTCTTCATTGCCTTATGAGAGCTGCCGTGCCACGCAAAACTCACATTACATACATGTGTATGTTTTCCCCTCTTCATCTGTCTTCTGCCAATTTAATTCTCAGAGTCAGTGAAGATCCTAAGAGGGTGGAGGTGAACTCTTGCCTCTCCGACAATTTTGTTAGGTAGGTGCATGCGAGAGAGAGGAGAACAAGTGAGTATCTCCCACCCCCCCTCCCGGGTCAGCGGGCTGTGTCAGTGTTTATTTACATGACTACTTTTATTTCATTATGATTAGAGTTTCATACACACACACACTATATATATATATACACACACACACACACATATATATGTATATATAGTGATTTATTTATTTATATACTTATTTACTTTTATTTTATTTTATTTTGAGAGAACGCATGCACACGTTTATGAGGGTTAGGGGAAGGGCAGAGGGAGAGAGAGAATCTTAAGCAGGCTCCACGCCCAGTAGGGAGCCCCACGTGGGGCTCAATCTCATGACCCTGAGATCATGACCTGAGCTGAAATCAAGAGTCGGACACTTAACCCACTGAGCCACCCAGGTGCCCCACAAAATATATATTTTAAGGAATTAACTTGTGTTTTTGTCTACATTTAGTCTTTTAAAAGTGAAATAATCCTAGAAGGGGAAGGGTCTGGGGAGTGATGGTATGCATGAGTGTTCAGACTTCAATGCAGCTTATCAAGTCAGTTTGTTCCTCAAGCCCTGCACACATGCCATCCTCCCTCCAGTTTCTCCAGAGAAGGTATGACTCCCTTCTGTGAGACGGGGTGGGTGGGAACCACTGATCTTGCTCCATATAGAGTCCCCACCATTCCCCACTTTTCTCATTCCCATCCTGCACCCCCTACCCTCCCATGGCATCTCAGGCCTGCAATTCTGAGCTTCTGTAGGATTCCGCATCTACTTTGCCAATTCCCTTACCATTCTTCTACCTGCTGTTCTTCTTCATATTTTGGGATTCTGCGCCATCTCTGTTCTCTGCTATGGCGGCCATGAGAATGCACGTCTCTATTCTCCTACTTACACGGAGTGAGATTGACCCAGGGCCTGGTGATCTCTGCCGAGTATTGTTTTTCACCAAGCGTTGCTCTGCTGGGGTCGTGGCCTCCTCTCTCTCCTGGGTACTGCGTCCTCTCTTGTGGTACACTGAGGCCTAGGAGTTTATTTTTGGTGATCACCTTGAGCCCACACAATTCCACAGTGGTGCCATAATCAGTGGCAAAGAAGGAAAGTCGACTGTTTCCTCTGCATGTAATGCAGGCAAATGGGTTTTACAACAGAGTTCCTTGGACCCAGTGGGTTTAGGTTCAGAACAGATCTTTCTTCTCCTTATTACTCCTAGTGGTCTCTCTGTTGGACCCAGACACGTGCACAGAGAGCTCAGCTGGGGCCGAGTCCATATGACAGTCACTTTGATATTCTAGAAATGTATCATTTCTTATTTTAGCAATCAGAGAAATCTCCTCTACAGTGTTTCCAGCCTCTAGCTCTTCTTTCTTCCTTCTTTAGCCCCATGTTCATATCACCCCAGACATTCCCATTTTAACTGCCCTGGCTCAAAAATGTTCCACACTTCACTGTCTTCTTTTTCATATGGGATAATCCAAACTCCCTGGACTTCATTTAGGGCCCTTTACCATCTGGCTTCATCCTACTTTTCCAAAGAATTGCCTACTCTTCCTCTGTGCCAACTCTACTCCAATAGGATTGACACTCATAGCTTCTCAATGTGCATTACTCCTTTTGTGGTCCCACCTTGCAGAGTGTTCCTCTTTTCCCAGTCCACATGTTCTCTCTCATCCCTGCTAAGGCTGTCTTTCTCTTCAGAATGTTCCCAGTTTATTCCAATCCGGAGGCCCAGCTCTCTGCGGGATTTTATAGTATTTGTGGCAGTAGCCGTCATGTGATGGTTGTACAGAGCCTTGCGCTCTTTCATGTAGATTGGTACTTCAAAAAACAAACCCCTGGCTAACACAGATCCATTTCTCTGGGCACAGACACCGCTGGAGGAAAGCTGTGGGATTCCTTGGTGTTGATTAGCAGTGACGAGGAAGGCGGAAAAGGCAGAGGGGCTGTCTTGGATCTTGGAGGAAGGCCAGAAGTGGGCCCCGGCAGCTCTGCAGAGCCAGCCCGTCCTAGGACTGGGGCAGCCCTGGCACCGAGCCTGGGGAGCTGCTGGGTGGACCACACCTCTTGTAGGCCCTTGTCTCTGATGGACTTCTACATCAAGAGAACGTTTTGATCTTCAGACTCATCTGGACCTAGGACCTTTGGTCTGCTTGAAACTCCCAGCACCGGGGCGCCTGGGTGGCTCAGTCAGTTAAGTGGCCTGACTCCTGGTTTTGGCTCAGGTCATGATCTCAATGTCATGAGATTGAGCCCTGCATCTGGCTCTATGCTCAGCGGGGAGACTGCTTGAGATTCTCTCTCCCTCTCCCCCTGCCCCTCTGGCTCCTGGGCTGATGCTCCTACATGCATTCTCTCTCTCTCGAATAAATAAATAAATCTTAAAAAAAAAAAACAAACTTCCAGCACCAGAATTTTTAGCCCAGCTGTCCCTATTCATTCAGGTCCCTATCTAAATAGTTCCATTTCATCCCTAATCATATCTAAATTAACCTCACCCAACACTCTGTATGGCATCATCCTGTTTTTCTTATCTGAAATTATCATCTCTATCTAACTCTTTGCTTATTTATGGTCTGTTTCATGTGTTTACAGCGGCCCTATCAATCTTGTTTACTCCTGAATTCCCAGCACTCAGAGTAGTGCCAGCATATAGTAGGTGCTGGACACATGTTTATTGAATGAGTGAATAAACTAGGAAAGGACCTCTGGGTAGTGTCTCGCGTTTGAGTAAAGAGAGTTGTAACTCTATTGTGGAGAAGGAGGAGGGGAGGTTGGGAGTCAGATGGCTACAACCAGTGCTCTGAACCCTGTCCCTTCTCAGCCAGCGCCGGATTTCCAGGGAGAGCCGCATTCATGGCTCTCAGGGCCGGGGCAGCCCAGTGATCCTCTAGTTACCCCTAGTTATATGAGTTCAGTACAACCAGATACCCCCACAATGCCCCAGGGTACCCGTTGGCCTCAGGGGAACTTTGGTCAACTGGCCATAGTGTTGGTGGGGGAGCTCCCCAAACTTCCTTTGGGCGTACAAGCCCTAGGCTAGCAAGCAACCATGCTGGAAGAGTGGTTGGTGAGTACATTCCATTTTTTTTAACAAATTAAATATTTTTTACTTTTTCATTGTTCCCATTGAAGTGTATCTTATGTACTGTGAAATGCACAAATACTAAGTGAAATCATACATCTGTAGTACACCTGTGTAACCACCACCAGACCAAGACATATTCAGCATCCTAGCAGATTCCTTCATGCTTGCTCCCAAGTGATATTCCCCAAGGGTAACCTGACCTAGATCCCCATAGATTTTTTTTTTTTTGCCTGTTTTGGAACATCATATAAAAGGAATTATACAGTAAGTGTTTCATTTTTGAGAAGTGGTCATCTAGCCTGATGCTGCATGAACAGGAGAGGGGTAAGAACTTTTGCATTCTCCCCCAGCCTGCAGCAGTCTGAGTCAGGCAGGCCGTGCAGGGTTTGAATTGTGACTCATTCCCATAACCTCCAGCAGCTTATTCAACCTTGTTGACCCTATAATTCTTCATTATAAAATAGAATAATTATTCCTACTTTGGAAAGTGCTTTTTAGGATGAATGATATATGCAAAGTGTCTCGTGCAGTGCCTGGCACATACTGGGTGCTTGATAAATGTGTGTTGGATAAATAAAACTTTATATATATTCTTGGCTATAGTAGGCATTCATTAAATATACACTCAAATACTCTATTGGTCATGTTCCTGCTTGTACTGTAGATTTCTCTTCTGTGAACCACCCCCAGGACTTCAGTTTAAGAATAAGGGTGTGTGTGGCCAAGGACTTCTGTAAAGACTTCTTGCACTTTCTGGAATTAAACATGTGACTTTGGCTTCCTTCCTTTGGATTTTACCAGCCAGAGTCAAATATTGGGAATGGGGGTTAAGGACCATTTCTGGGAAAAGGGGCTTTTTCAGTATGAACACTTCACTTTAGTACAAGAAACATTTACGGAACAAGTGCAAAGCTCGATGTTTCTCATTCATGTTTTCTTCGTGCCCTCATTCACTCACAGGTCATACTTAAACTTTGATGCATTTCACTTTCAAGGGACTGGCTGAGGACGAGGGCCGGTCCCTTTAAGGCCCTGGAAAGGGTCTCGGTGTTGGTTTGGGCAGGGAGGCCACGCCCCATCATGTGTGCGCAACCCCCGAGGGGCGGGGCCGGCGTCTCTGGGCTTCCGTCACTTCCGGTTCTCTGTCAGTTGCAAGCGAGCGAGCAGAAAGAGGTTCGGCTGCGAGAGTGGAGCGTGAGTGCTGGGGACCCCGCCCCCACCCCTCGAACCCCTGCCTAGCCGGCCCCCACCATCCCAGCCGGGCCGCGAGCCGCCCGCGGCCTCCACCCCGCTCGCAAGGCGACGGCCGGGGGAAATGGCGGCGTTGCCAGACTTCCCCGCCTCGGCCTCCCTGGATCTCCTCCTCCGTCGCGACCCGCGCCCCATGCCCTACAGGCCTCTCCGCGCCAGAAGCTGGCTCCCGGGAATGGCCCCGGCGCGGCGAGTGCGGCGGCCCCTGGCGGCGGGGCGCGGCCGGGCGGAGGCGAGGAGCCGTGGGGAGGGGGCCCGGGCGCCCCCGGGACAATGCCGCGGCGGCCCGGGCCACGGCAGGGGCGCGTGCGGAGCCTGCTTCTCCTCAAGGCCTGGCTGGGGCTCGAACCCCGGCATCCAGGGTTGGGGGGCGCTTTCTAGGGGAGGGAGAGAGCGGACCCCGTCGGAGGAGGGCTGGGGGGGGTTGGGGGAAGGACGGCTGGTGTGCTGGGGGTAGCCAGCGCTTCGAGAGAAGAAAATGGCGCTTGGTGCAAGTCCCTCCTCTTCCCATAAGGTCTCCTCGCACTTCGCCGCCTCCCACGCCCCCTCCGACCAACCTGTCTCCCCCTGCCTCAGCGGTTGCCAGCCCCAGGGTTCCAGAAGCTTCCTGGCACCGCGCGACCCCCTTCCCCGTCTTGGTGCTCATCACCCTCGTGTTGTACCGAATTCCTGTGCCCTTTAGTCCAGGTTTATTTTTCACCTCGTCTTTTCTAATCTTCCCTCCACGCCATCATCACAGACCGAAACTCATTTTTTCAGTTGCGTTTTGTATATATTCTTAACTAGCGTTTTAGTATCACCTTCCCGAATTACTGGCCTGCCTCCTTCGAACAGTAAAGATTAAGTAAAAGTAAAAATCTGTCAAAAGTTCAGAGTGGTGTTGGTTACCATTATCTTTTCTGTTGTTGAATGATCCTCTAATTTGGGTTAATTACGAGGTCGTTCTTTGAAATGATCTTAGGCAGCCCCCCCCCGCAGCTATTATTAATAGACCGTATAGTTATGCTTGACTGTTTCAAAGTGAAAAATAGGTTATGTCCGATTTAATTACCTTTTAAAAAATGTTTCTTGGCATTATTAGCTGCTAGCATTAAAAAACCTAAATTGCTTTTGGAGTTTAGGTTGTAAAATGGAGCAGTAACAGGAATAGTACATAAAATCTGGTTCTGAACGTTGCTGGTCCCCTCAGAATTTACTCTTCTCCTCAAGAAATTACCAGTTCAAATCAACATGGCTGGTTGTGCATGTTTGAGCTTTTTGAAATTAGTCGCTAGAATTGGGATGGATGGCCCACTTCTTTTACCTTGACCTCCTAATGTGGAACACATTTAGTGTTAGTGCCAAGGAAGTTTAGAGAGCTGGATTACTTAGGATTTTTTGAGGAGGAAATGAAGACTTTTTTTCCTTTATTCAACATTTGCAGACTGTGTTGTACATATTGGGCCCTTTAGGGCATACAAAAATTAATAAGACTCAGTCTTTCTGGAGATGGGGAAGGCTAAAGATCCTTTAATAATAAGTGGTTTACCACCTGGTATTGTTAAGTGCCTTGAAGAGTGCCTTGGAATTCCTTGAAATTTGGGCTTTAGCTTTTTTTTTTTAATCTTCTGCAAAAGTAGATGCACAAGGTTCTCTATCTTGCTGTGCTCAGGCACTCAGTAAAGATCCACCTGAAAGCAAGATATTGGGTTATGTACCTCTATTTGGGGGGAATGAGGGTCATAGTGGAATTTGAGAAAAGGTTTTGCCCCTCCCATAAGCAGATTCTTCAAAATGTAGTTACATTTCAGAGTAGAAAAATCAGTGTAAAATGTAATGAACTGTAAAAAATTGTTTAACTTTGTGAACTCTGAATTAGTGCTTGTCATTTTGATGGCATGATCAAAAAGCCAAAGAAAATTAAGAACATTTACAAAATATGAAAAAATAGGATTATACTGGCAAATGAATTACATCTGTATAGTGCAGCTGTGCCCCATGTTGTGTGAATGTTGGGGTCAATTCCTGCAGCGAATAATTCTGTTAGGTCTCATCAGTGAGAAATATAAAGCAGTACTGAGAATATTCCTATTCCTGGTTTTAACAGATTGCTGTCAGCTTCCTTCTTACAATTTATTCTACGTATAAACATCTAACTCCTCTAAAATGAAGTATAAAAAGACCCAATGGCTTTGAGAAAGAGGTGTAGGAGTGTGAGATATGTGTGACATTTAGTTCTTTCTCCTTGCTGGATTCTCCTTGCTGGGTTCTGGGTGTTATTTTCAACTTGGAAGAGTATAAATTAAGAGTATAACTTCTAGGGCGCCTGGGTGGCTCAGATGGTTAAGCGTCTGCCTTCGGCTCAGGTCATGATCCCAGGGTCCTGGGATTGAGTCCCGCATCGGGCTCCCTGCTCCTTGGGAGCCTGCTTCTCCCTCTGCTTCTCTCTCTCTCTCTCCTCCTCTGTCTCTCATGAATAAATAACTAAAAAAATCTTAAAAAAAAAAAAAAGTATAACTTCTAGCATTGTGCTTAGCCTAACAACTCCAGTACCACAAAATGGTAGAACCATGGAACTTCTTGAATTTTTGCTTGGGAAAGAGTCAAGTCGAAGGTAGGGGAACAGTTTGTAAATTATTGTGTATAATGTATTTTTCTTTCAGAATGCCTAAATCAAAGGAACTTGTTTCTTCAAGCTCTTCTGGCAGTGATTCTGACAGTGAGGTTGACAAAAAGGTGACTATTAATGCAAGTCATTTCTGTGATACTTAATTCAGCAGTATTGTCCACATCCAGTTCTGAAGGACAGCAAGGCATATCAGAATGGTAAAATGAGCGCCTAGGTGGGTGTTTCTCAAAGTGCAGAAGGCTCCTGGACCACTTGACCAAAGGGCCTAGGGTACTTGTACATGCACACTTCCAGCCCCTGAATCAGACTTGAGCAAGTCTTCTAGGAACCCCAAAGCTACAGAACCACCACCTTATTCCTTCCGGGGAATAGCATTATAATGAGGCCAATTTGCTATTTGCCATTATTGAGAAATCTGCCTAAACTCTAGGTATTGTGTGTTGTAGTTGAGTTAAATTACCTGAACTCTTTGAATGCAGATGTCAGTTTTGACCGCCTTCTCAGCGGTTGATTTTTATCCAGCCCACTAGGATTACTTAAAATGTAGGCTTGGTACGTTCTAAGTTAGAATGTTATTTACTCTGGTCCCCTCCTTTTAGTTAAATCAACACCCAGCAAAACTAACATGAAATTCCCCATTTTGACAACAGCCTTTTTCTACAGTGGATGACAACTGTGCTGGGAGTGGTGTATTCTGCCTAACTGAGCCTCTCAGACTGTAGTCAGAGCTTCTGTGCAGAACTGTTTTTTTAATTCCTAGGAGCTTACATAATTATGTGTCTGAGTTTAGTTGGCAGTGTTAGTTAAAAGAGCTTATGGGAGAATCTTGGAGAAGATGGACCTGTATAGGGAAATACAGAATATATAACCTAAAGGTTGCAATAAGGCCTCAACATACACAGCTCTACTCCAGAAGGAAATATCTCTTAGGTTTTTTATTCACACCCGGTATGGCCTTTGAATTTGAAAACAAATTTTTACTGAACTTTTATGTGTCAATCCATGGAGAATATCCAGCCCCTATATAAAGAATAATCACTTTCTACTTTTGAGCTGAGGTGATTTTTGCTATTTTTGCTATTAATAGTACATTAGTCCTGTCAACACAGTAATACATTCACTTTTTCAGTTTATATACATGTGTACATTCTATTTTACGTAACTTCATCTAATTTAGTAAGACATTAACATACTAGTTTATACTTTCCACTAAGGAGCATGACTGCCCTCTGCTGTTTAGGTTGGGAGGAACTCTACTAGTTTCCATAGGCTGTTAGGTCATTTTAAGAATGAGGCTATATACATGGTGCACTGGGTGTTATGAACAAACAATGAATCATGGAACACTGCATCAAAAACTAATGATGTAATATATGGTGATTAACATAACAATAAAAAAATTAAAAAAAAAAGAATGAGGCTATATAAAAAGTTTTTACAATAATGTTGCTTTATTTAAGACATTGTCTTGATTTTGGATGCTGATCCAACACATTGCTGTCCACCTTCAGTGATTTTTGTGATGAAGTTCTTGAGTTGTTGACTTCTAGTGCCCAGTACAAAATAGCTTTCTTAGCTTTGCATACTCAAAAATTTTCAAAGTCAATTTAAGTCCCTTTTGGAATAGGCAGGGAATAAATAACATATCCTGGGTTGGAATAAGTTGGCTGTATTCTTCCTAATTAATATATATCTTTTGTAAAAATAGTAAGTTGCTGACTAACTTTAGTAGACTTGGGGGTTTCCAAAATTTATTCAAAAGCAGCAGTCCCGCCCATCGCTTCCCCCCGCCCCCAAAGAAATTGGATGTGGGATCCTGGTCTAGAAAAGAATTGTTTCTCTGGTTATTACCAGTATGATGCCTGAAGTATTTTTTGGGTTTCTGAGAACACACTTTGAAAACACTGTTAGATATTAGGTTAGCTCCATAGTTCTATTGTCAAGTGAAACTTGCCTGTGTATATATTTATGATTTTTTTCTTAATAAATATAGTACTTTGAGCCTTTAAGTCTTAAAAAGTAATGAAGTGTTTGAACCTGAGATGTGTCTTATTATGTGTGCAAATTTTAACCATTGTGCTTGTTTTTCTTTCAAGTTAAAGAGGAAAAAGCAAGTTACTCCAGAAAAACCTGTAAAGAAGCAAAAGACTGGTGAAACTTCAAGAGCCCTGTCGTCCTCTAAGCAGAGCAGCAGCAGAGATGATAACATGTTCCAGGTAGTGTCCGAGATCCTGAGGACTTAGTGTCTGGCTTGATCTGACAAATGTGGAAAGTACCTTAATTTAATATAAGGATAGTTGTTGAAATATAGGAGCAGGTTCATTGAAATGAAAGTCATTTATAAGATGCTAGATTATTGTTAAAGTCTAGAAACCTGTAGTTTGGCTAAGTGTTAAACAATTTAAAAGTGGTAGATACCCAAAAAAGATTGAGAGAAGCACATTTAGGAAGCAGTTTGGAGGAGATAGGTCTAGTATTGGGCTGTGAAATACGGGTGGGGTATTACTGGAGAAGCAGCAGCAGTACGGCCTGCAAAGTTTGGGCTTGATAAGAGCAGGAGAGGTGAGGGGCGCCAGGGTGGCTCAGTTGGTTAAGTGTGGGACTCTTGGTTTCTGCTCAGGGTTTTAAGATTGAGCCTGTGTTGGGCTCCGCCCTCAGCAGGGCATCTGCTTGAGATTCTCTCCTTCTCTCTCAGGCGCCCCCCCACCCCCATGCTCGCTTGCTTTCTCTCTAAAATAGATATTTCTTTAAAAAAGAACAGGAGAGGCAGGTAGGTTTACTGAAATCGGCGCTCTGTATATAGTGGGGAATAAGATTGAATATCGAGGTATAGCAAGGGAAATTTTTCAAGAAGTGGGCATAATTATTAGTTGAAGTACATGTATATAAAATGCATAGTTATGTATAAAATTGATACATATTTTTAATTTTCTGATGGCTTTGAAAGACTGTATTTCATCAGGCCTTACTGAGTTTTGGGTGTGCAGTGATGAGCCAAGTAGACATGGTTCTCTTATAGTGAGGCAGTTTCCATTACCCCAGAAAGTTCCGTCTTGGCCTCCCTTTGCAGTCATTCCCTCTGCCTGAGGTAACTACTGATCTGATTTCTGTTACTATATATTTATTTTTCCTGTTCTAGAACCTCATATAAATGGAATTGTTTGGTTTGTATTGTTTTGTGTCTGGCTTCTTTCGCTCGGTGTAACAGCTTGGGGTCAGTTCTTACTGTTATTGGTAGTTTGTTCCTTTTTATTGCTGAGTGGTATTCCACTGTAGGATTATACAACAATTTGTTATCCATTCACTTGGGATAGACATTTGGGTTGTTTCTATCTAGTTTTGGGCTGTTAGGAATAAAGCTGATG
Source organism: Callorhinus ursinus (assembly GCF_003265705.2). Lineage (NCBI taxonomy): Eukaryota > Metazoa > Chordata > Mammalia > Carnivora > Otariidae > Callorhinus > Callorhinus ursinus. The sequence continues at coordinate 67,572,113 of NW_027397065.1, read as the reverse complement.
GGAACATTCTTGTAAAAGTCTTTGAATTTTTTTTTTCCTCTTTGGATCAATATCAGATGCATTTGCTGGGTCATAGGCTAAGTGTATGTTTAGCTTCGTAAGAAACTGTCAAACTGTTTTCTCTAGTAGCTGTACCATTTTATGCACCCACCAGCAATGTGAGAGATTCCAGTTGCTTCATATCCTCACTGGGTTTTGTCAGTATTTAATGCTATTCACGTAAGTTAAGGGATGTGTAGTAGGAGCTCATTGTAGTTTACTTCGTGCTTTGTTCAAGTCTTTTTTGCCCATTAAAAAAATAGAGGACATTTGATTTATTGAGTTGAAAGAGTTCTTCATGTATTTTAGGTACAAGTTCTTTGTCAGCTATAAGTATAGTGGATATTTTCTTTAGGTCTGTGCTTTGCCTGTTAATTTTCTTTCTTTCTTTCTTTTTTTTTTTTTAAGATTTTTATTTATTTATTTGAGAGAGCACAAGCAGGGGGAGTGGCAGGCAGAGGGAGAGAGAAGCCGACTCCCCACTGAGCAGGGAGCCCATGCAGGGCTCAATCCTAGGACCCTGGGATCATGACCTGAGCCGAAGGCAGTCGCTTAACTGACTGAGCCACCCAGGCTCCCCATCTGTTTTTTTTTTTGTTTTTTTTTTTTAAAGAAAATTTTATTCATTTGTCAGCGCGTGCAGGCAGGGGGAGCGGCAGGCAGAGGGAGAAGTGGGCTCCTCGCTGAGCAACGAGCTCGATGCGGTACTCGATCCCAGGACCCTCAGATCATGACCTGAGCTTGAAGGCAAATGTTCAACCAACCGAGCCACCCAGGCGTCCTTTTTTTTTTTAAGAGCCTCTTAATTTTCTTAAGCATTTTTAGAAAGCTTTAATTTTGATTAAGTCCATTTTTATAAATTTTTTTCCTTTTATGGTTAATGCTTTTTAATGACATTACCTACCCCAAGGCCACACAAATTTTGCCACTGTTTTTTTCCCTAGAATTTTTATAGTTAATAACTTTCATGCTTAGGTGTGTGATCCACATAGAATTAGTTTAGTTTCTCTGTGTATGGTGTGAAATAGGTGAACTCATTTCTTTCCGCAGAGAGATCCAGTTGTTCTGTACCATTTGTTGAAAAGACTTTTTTCCATTGACTCATGTTGGATCTTTATAATGAGAATCCATGAATATATAAAATTCATGTCTATTTCTGATCTCTGTTTTATTCCATTGAATGCTTTTTACTTCAGTATCACAAGTCACAACTGCTGCGCTTTTATAGTGAGTCTTGAAATCAGGTAGTGAAAGTCCTTTAACATTATTCTTCACCTTCAGAATGATTTTGCTCTTCTGCGTATTTTGTATTTCCATACACATTATAGAATAAGGCTTGTCAGTTTTTACCAAAAAGCCTACTGGGATTTTGATTGGGATTGGGTCAGGCTGAAGATCAGTTTGGGGAGAATAGGCAGCTTGGCAATACTGAGTCTTCCATTTCACGAACATGGTGTCTCTTTGCATTTATTTAGATCTTAAATTTGTCTCTTTTGTGAATTTCATGATAGAGGTCTTGCACATCTTTTGTTAAATTTATTCTTAAGTATTTTACATATATTTTTTAAAGATTTGAGAGAGACAGCGTGCATGCGGGGGGGGAGGGGCAGAGGGAGAGAAGCCTACTCCCTGATGAGCATGGAGCTCGATGAGCGGCTCCATCTCATGACCCTGAGATCACGACCTGAGCTGAAACCAAGAGTCAGAAGCTTAACCGACTGAGCCACCCAGGCACCCCTGGTATTTTATGTTTTTTGGTTCTATCAGAAATCTCTGCTTTCTTAACTTGATTTTCCAGTTCATTGCTAGAAAAGATGTTATAGTATTACTAATATAATGTAAATATATATGTACTGTGTATTTATAATAGGTTGCATATGTACTTTTTAGAGACTTCTTAGAACTTTCTGTGGTGGTGTTGATTTTGTCTGTTTTACATCATCCTTTTAATTCTTTTTCTTTATTGCTAATATTTCTAGTATATTGAAAACAAATGATGAGAGTAGACATCCATGCCTTGTTCCTGATCTTAGGGGCAAAGCATCCTTCTAACTTTCTCCTTCCTCTGATGCCATCCACTACTGCTTAAACTCTGGAGTGAATGTACGTACTGCTATGGTTTTGCTGCTTTGGTATCGGAGAATGAAGTCACAGGGATAAACGTGGTGCATTTTTCTGTAGGGCCCCTCTTGGGAGATTTTCATTAAAACCTTTTATGTTAAAATGAACACTGATACACTGGGGATGAGCTACAAAATGCATAGTAAGTTTCAGATTATAATCAGAGACTCATTTGGGTAGAACAGTGTGAGTGGGTGTTCCCACAGTTGCCCTTCGTTTCAACCCCACAGCTCTTTGGTGCTACTGTTCTCTGAAACGTTGTTAGCAAATTCTAGAGTATCATTTTACTCATCTGTACCTTTTCTCACTTTGAATAATTTCTTATTTACTGTACATCAAATAAAGTCACTTGAAAAGTGATTATGGACTTCAGATTGTACGTTCACAAAGTTTTGGATATGTGGATGGTCAGCCATATTTGGGAGGAGGAAAATGCCTTTTCTGTTAATCTGTGGCAAACAATATTTATAGCACACCTCATTGAAATCATGGATAAAGGAGCTTCTGAATAGTTCCTAGGGAGCAAGAGTAGAAATTAAAAGTACCTAGCTAACCATTTGTTGTGTATTTATTGTATTCAATTTTTTTTTTTTTAAAGATTTTATTTATTTGACAGACACAGCGAGAGAGGGAACACAAGCAGGGGGAGTGGGAGAGGGAGAAGCCCGATGTGGGGCTCGATCCCAGGACCCCGGGATCATGACCTGAGCCGAAGGCAGATGCTTAACAACAGCCACCCAGGCGCCCTGTTCCATGTTCTTTATGATAAAATAATTAAATAGTTGTTAGTACTAATTTAAGACTGGTAAAATATTAATATACTTACAACGTGCTTGTCTCTCTTTTAAAAAAAAAGATTTGCTTTCAGTCTTGATTTTAATTCTTTTTCTAGTGCGATTTTATTTTTTTATGTATTATTTTTAAAGATTTTATTTATTTGTCAGAGCACACACAAGCGGGGGGGGTGGGAACGTCAGGCAGAGGGAGAAGCAGGCTCCCTGCTGATTGTGACCTGAGCCGAAGGCAGACACTTAACCGACTGAGCCACCCAGGTGTCCCTCTAGTGCGATTTTAAAGTTTTAACCCTGTTTTCAGATTTTTAGATTGTCAGGAATACAAGCCTTGCAGAAGAGAGGAGTAGTAGTATTTTTTCTGCTTCTGTGTTTGGTCCTTAGTTCAAGAACCTATAAAGGCTCCAGGATCTCTTCCTGGTTTTTCAAGTCCTCTTCAGTATAGCTCCATCTAGTCAGCCTGTCCTTGAGTCTCAGCAGTGTTGAATCTTTCTGCTTAGTTCCTTCTATGTCCTTGTCATTTTGGTCTCTTTTACTTAACTAATAGGCTGTCATATTTCAAGGTTAGATCCTAATATCTAAGGTCTCTTCCACATGCTGAAGCCCACACCGAACTCGTACTTGACTTAACCTAATCAATATCACTTTAGTAGGTTTTCAGTACATTTTAATATTATATACTGAGCTAGCTCATGGGCTTACTAGCTAGAGGGCTTACTAAAAACCAAAATGAAACAATGTTCAGATCTGTGGTTGGCTGCTTAAGATACTTACACATTTTTTAGAGTTGTTAAATCAGTATTATAAATCACAATTAACAGTTTCATTGTGATAATTATTTTGGTCTTATTTAATTTATCCACTAAAACAGTTTATGGGGAACCTAGTATGATAGGCACTAGGGGGGTACAAAGAAGACTGATGAAAAAATAAGCCATTAAAACTGCCCATAAGATCACTGGTGACTTTAGAGTAGGCGGTGGGAATTCAATTAGTAGAAACAGTATTTTTTATCCTTCCAAAATTTAGCAATAAAAGGAAGAATGAAACATGGAGAAAGTTACAAAATACTGCAGATTAGGGAAAATGCTTTATAGAAAGAGGGGAATGAGCATGTTAGGAAATGGTAGATAAGCCATTGGAAAGGGAAAAAATGCATAAGTAAGAAATGGGATAGAAAAAGTAAAAAGTTAAGAATTGATGGTGTTGTGAGTACAGAGAAGAGAGATTTGAAGGCATTTACCCAAATTGAGTGGACTTCATTTTCTCCATAAAGCATGGGGTATAAAGTAGGGACACACCAGCAGGATCAGAAACTTAAGGATAGAAAACTAAAGGAAAATGAACCAGACCTGGCTGAGACAAGAAAAAGCAGTCTAAGGGGACATATGCAAGATGGAAACCATTAATAAGTACTGGGTCAGCACAGCTGTGATTCTGCTACAGTAATACTTAGTATCTTAATTAAAAGGATTATTAATAATCAAGGGACCCAGGTTAGAAGGAAAAGGAACATAGCCATACCCAGAATCTTTACATGTTGAGATGTTCTAAGCACAAAAATCATGGCCAGTTTTTAGTAGGATTGAAGAGTAGTTTTAGAATGAGTAAGAGATAGATATAGGCGGTAAAAGTTTTGATCAGAAAGTATGACGTGTTGAAGTGCTAGACAGTAAAGACAGTGTCTTACAGCGTAAGACATCCTGGAAAGTGCTTATAGACACTTTGTTGAGTAAAGCCTTTTCCTTCTCTGTGGAATTTGTAGTTTGTTAAGCACAGTATAAAGTTTTTGAAAAATGGTTTTCTGTGGGTAGTTTTAAGTTCTTAATTTGAGACTATGGTGAAGTGTATTAAAGATGTTAATGAATGTCTAAAAGGAAAAGCTTTCTCATGTTCTATTGACTGGATCTCTGGATTTTTAGAATGGTATATAGGTAGTGGGGTCTGTGGATTCCTACTGATTGTAGTTTGTACTGCAAAAGTTGGCTTTCTAATGATTTTTGTGGTAAAAAACACAACATAAAATTTACCATCTTAACCATTTTTAAGCAGTAGTGTTAAGTATGTTCATATTATTGTGAGACAAATCTCCAAAAGTCTTCTTTTAGCAAAACTTAAACTCCCCTCTCCCTCTTCTCCCGGCCCCTGATAACTACCATTCTGCTTTTGGTCTCTGAGTCTGACTAGTGTAGGCACTTGTATAAGTGGAATCATGCAGTATGCATTTGTTTTTTAAAGATTTATTTATTTTAGAGTGGGAGCTTGAGTGCGGGGGAAGGGCAGGGGCAGAGGGAGAATCTCATGTAGACCCACCTAGCGCAGAGCCCCATGTGGGGCTTGATCTCACGACCCTCATGACCTGAGGTGAAATCAAGAGTTGGACACTTAACCGACTGAGCCACCCAGGTGCTCCAGTATGCATCTTTTTGTGAGTGGTTTATTTCACTTAGCACATGTCAGTAAGGTTCATCCATGTTGTAGCATGTTACAGGATTTCCTTTTTAAAGGCTGAATAGCACTCCACGGTATGTATATATATCACATTTTGTTTATCCATTCATCTCACGATGGACATGTGGGCTGTTTCCATCTTTGGGCTGTTGTGAGTAATGCTGCTGTGAACATGGGTGTATAAATAAGACCTTGCTTTCATTTCTTTTAGGTTCATACCCAGAAGTGGGGCTGCTGGATCAGTTATTCCATTTTTAATTTTTTGAGGAACTGTTTTCCAGTTCCAGTGTTGCTCTGTTTTACTAATGATTTCTTTAATGTAAAAATGATTGGAAGTGTGAGATGTACTTTGTTTTTTCCATGTTTTTAAGAAAGATTTTTTTTTTTTAAGAAAGATTTCTTCTTAACAGTGACATTTCCTTTGGTTGTAGTTTTGATATTGAGAATAGTTACTTTGATTAAAAGTAGAGGGAGTGTGCGGCAAGTTGTGAATATAAATAGGGACACCACTGTTGATGTGAATACCTTTCTGTGTTTTTGTTTCTTTTGCAGATTGGGAAAATGAGGTACGTCAGTGTTCGGGACTTTAAAGGGAAAGTCCTAATTGATATTAGAGAATATTGGATGGATCCAGAAGGTGAAATGAAACCTGGAAGAAAAGGTGAGATTTAATTTTCTGAATTTGGTTCTAATAATTAGAACTAAACTAAAAAGTAACCTACCTTATTTAAAATTGAAATAATGTTGGCAGTGCATTTGGAACATCCTCATTAAGTTGATTCTTTGTTTTTTGTATGTAGTCTTTTAGACATGATATTTAACTTATTTTAATGACATGTCTTGAATAACTGTTGGAATAAAACCCAGAAAAAAATAACCCTAATATCACTTCATTTGGTTGCTAATTTGCTTGGATGTGACTTTAGAAAAAAAAAATGATGTGAATTCTTAAGTAGAGCAGGCACGATCTGGGAAGTTGTAAAATTGGGAATGAAAAATTCTGGCTTAGAGTGTTTTCCTTTTGGTTCATCTGAAGGATATCCTTTGGGAGGGGGCATCCAAAGCGGGTCTTTGTCCTTCTTCTGTTTGTGCTTCACCCAGTCCCAAGTATATCAGTATCATAGAAACATGCTTTATTTATTCATCATATACCTAGAGAACATATGTACTAACATAAATTCATATATTGGGGTAGTTAGCTGCTTTAGGTTGATCCTTAGATAAAAAAGATATTTTTATCTTCTACTCCGCCTCTTTGTCATCTTGAAGGTACCACTTGTTTGCTTCATGCAGTTCTTAGTTTATTAAACCTAACCTCTATGTTTTTCTACCCTTTAACCTTTTCTCTTTCAAGGCCACTTCTGGACTGCTCATTTAGTTGTTTCACTGTGGCCAGTGCCAGATTTCTTCTCTTGTTCCTGCAGGCGTTTATTAAAACAATTTAATCAGCTTTAAAGCCCGTCCAAGGTGTTGACCCAGTATGTTCTTCTGCCTTCCTCTCAAGTTCATGGCCTCCCAGTAGTTTTTTGAGAAATACACTAATTCTTCCAATTCTAGTTTATTTTTGTTTTTATATGGGTCAGGTATTAGGACATTAGAAGTTCCAAGTGCAAAGTACTTTCTCTTCACATTTTTACTTTTTAAATAGAGAAGACATGTTATTAGCTAACATTTTAAGTGTTTACTTATGTGTCAGGTCATACACTCAGCTTTTTCCTCAGATTAGCTAATTTATTGATTCACAATACCACTTTGAGATGTAAATACCATTTTACTGGTGAGGAGACTAAAGCTTAGAGAATTTTTTTTTTTTAAGGTCATACAGTTAGTGATAGGGAGGCTGGGATTTGAACCTTGACAGCAGGACTCCAGAATGCATTTTTAACCACTATGTATATTCTGAGAAGTCCTGTATGGGTCACATCCCAGGAATTTTTCCAAAGTGAAATGAATGCTTCTGGAAGAACTCATCACAAAGTTGTTCACCTTGAGTTCCTATAGAAATTTTGAGCAAATGTTGGAACCAACTGGATGTAGAAATGGAGTGTCACATAGGAAATCTGGACCTGGCCACTTAGCCTGCTAGTTTGCAAGGTTTTGTGAGATACATCTTCACATCATCATTTGTTCTCACAGGCTGTATTAAGTATTGTGCAGGATACAGTGTTGGAAGTAAAACTGGGCGTAAGACTGTTGTGCTCAGGTAATTGTGATGAATCTGTAGTAACGAGATTGGACTCTCAATATGGTACCATTGTGCCGGTCAAAGTGGCAGTTGTCGATTAAAGCAGTTTTTTAGTTGGAAGTATGAAAATCGTCAGAGCTTAAAGGGATTTCCAACTTTTAATTTTTTAAAACTTTGTTTTAGGTATTTCTTTAAATCCCGAGCAATGGAGCCAGCTGAAGGAACAGATTGCGGACATTGATGACGCAGTAAGAAAGCTGTAAAATCAGAGCCACATGAAACCTGTACTGTTCTAGTTGTTTTAATCTGTCTTTTTACATTGGCTTTTGTTTTCTAAACGTTAAGCTATTGTATATTTGGATTGCAGAACAATTTGTAAGATGAATACTTTTTTTTTATGTGCATTATTAAAAGTGTTCTGAGTGAAGCTAATTGTCAACTTTATTAAGGAGGATTGCTTTGTGCCCGCCACCTAGTGTAAAATAAAATCAAGTAATACAATCTTAACTGTTGTGGCCTTTTTTGATCAAGAGTTGGTACTGTTTAAGGCCAAAAGTAACAGTTTATAGACCTGTTGGTTTCACCTTGGCTTTTACATTCAAAGGATTTGTATTGCATTGAATTTATAAACTCTTGACTTGTGAAATCCATAGTTGATCTGTTTTCTTCCAGCCCAATGTCTAGACTTGTTGGATTTTTCTACCCCAGTGATATTTCACTTTCCCTTTTTTTTTACTTCGTTTTCCTTTAATGTTATGTTCAGTTTTCATTTCACTTTTTTGTTCTCTTTCTTGAATATATTATACTAATTTGGAAAGTCAGTGAAACTGTCAAAATGTTAGTTATCTCAATAAGGTACTTGTAATTAAAATATTATATGAGAGCTACAATCACTAATTCTACTGTATTAAATATTAGGAGATATAGTTTGATAAAAAAAATGACTTGTATGAAAACTCTGGCAAGTAAGTGTATGTTGTTACCTGTAGTGTTCTGTGTAGTTACCTTATTGCTTAGTCTGCAGAGAATAATGACTTCGATGTCTGATTTACTTTCACTTATTAAACATGTTCACCATGGGATGATGTCTATAAAATCAGATACTGTTATATTAGATTAGGATTTAATAAAAATTGTGAAAGCTTACTGGCCTAACATTTCATTTTATAACATTGAGTATGGATTATATGTAGCCAGAGAAATCACTGAGCTTTTAGGTAATTTGGTCAGTTTTTGGAAGAAAGAGTATATAGAACATATATTTCTGTTTTTTGGCCTTCTCTTAGTAGACTTGGTTCTTTTTTTTTGCAGTTAATCTACTGGACAATAGTATTCTAGACTTAATGTTACTAAGTTTTAGCAGGTACTCTGAAGTGATTTTCATTAAAGTGTAGTGATGAGGCAGACCCAGATTGAGGCACAGATTTCAGGGGCTTTGCAGCAATAAATAGGGCAGGGTGTGCCTTAGGAAGAGAATTTAAGGAACTATAACTGAAATGAAAGAATGTGGCAGTGAAGAGGAAGGAATTCTCTTCAAACTAAATGAGACATAGGATATTTTGAGCACATTGCTAGGACATAATTCTAGATGGAATAGTAAAAAGAAAAGTTTAAAGACATGTAAAAAAAATTCTTGTTAACAAATTATTTTTGGTAGCTAATCTTAAATGGTTTACTGCCATGTCGGAGAGTTGCACTATTATACAATTTTGATTACTGCGTCTAAAACATTTTATAGTGGAATTGTCAAGGACTTGGTTTCAAAACTAGCTGCCAGGACACACATAGTTACTAAATTTTTTTCTGGCAGCTATTCTGTTTTAAGTATGTTTTTACATTTTTTAGATGATTTTTCTAATGTTTTTAGCAGTAACCCTAATAGGTGCATAATTGGGGAAATAAATCTTCTCTTCTGGTATTTTAGCCTCCATCCGATAATAGGTACTTCAAAATGGCATTTTAGACAAATAATACTTGACTGGTGGCTTTCCCCTTATTTGGGAACATATATGTGTTCTATTAACTTAATAGGGTGGATTTGTAAAGTATTCCTTATATATACAGAAAGGGTAGTTAGAACACAGAACTTTGATTTTGGTGTAGTTGAAGAGGGAATAACGGGAAAGTTTCCTAGGTATATATGAATTCAGGGTTCGTGTGCATTTTGAAACAATCTGCTAATACAGAGATGGTGCTGAAATCTGTTACCTAGGCATTTTCAACATTCTGTCATTAAAAGCTTCATATAAGGAGTGTTTCTCTGGCAGAATTTGATAAGTTGACTGTTAAATTCATTTAAATCTGTTACTGGATATACAATATACAGAAATTACTGATCTTTTTTTGGGTACAGGAAATGATGAGAACTGGGTTTAAAAGAAGAGACCGGTTAATTGTACTGAGAAGAGAAGAAGATAGGGAACTGAGGTTTTCTGTTTAAAATTACCTTCTTGGTAAGATTTCTTCCAGGAAGAAAGCTTGGCACTTTAAGGCAGCGGTTTCTTACTTGGTAATGCCAGAATGCATTTAATTAATGCCAGCCTTGAGTGAACTTGTAGCAGGGTTTTTCCAATGGGGTTTTCCTCTTTGTCTTTTCAAGTATGGGTAGTTTTGACCAATTTCCAGTGCCCTTGGCATTTTACTTAAAGAACAACCACTAAAAAAACAAAAAACAAAAAAAACCTTTATAATTTGATTATTCTCTTAGTGCTTTTACTTTATAAATGCTTTTGAAGAATACTCCTACCTCATTAGCTAGTCAAGTTGCTGTGATGATGGACCTATTTCTACATAGGAAAAAAGACTTAGAAAAAAAAAAGTACATACATCCTGGCTTGGCTATTGAGGGGAAAAGAGAAAGAATTGAGTGTTATTTAAGTGTTCCCGACAGGGATGTCAGAGCACTGTAAAAGCTTGAAATTTTTAAAAAGCGCTGGCTAATATTCAGGTATCTCCTGAAATTCTTTGCTATTTACTTTTTTATGGAAATTAATCCAGTGAAGCACTTAGAAGTTTTTGTTTTTTTTTTTTTAAAGTGGTATTTTCCAGGTAAAGTCCAGGGGTAAACATTCACATAGTCACAAATATGTAATTCTGTAATTGTGGAATAACCTGTATGCTTTGTTTGGTACATCTTCCATGGAGATGTCAATGAATATAATACTCCATCTGTGAATATTTTAAATGTTGAAATAAAAATAAGAAATGTGCCCTACGTGTCATCCCAGTTTCACAGACCTAAAAATGAATGGCTTAGTTATCTGTTGAATGGGTTTTGTTAACAAACAGAATGCCTTCCTGTGTGAATGCTTTTGGAATGTGAATTCGCCTTAGCATGTTAAATCTTCTGAGGACCTCTGGGACCAGACCGGACTGGACCAGATGGGACAGGGTGGGTGGGACAGGCAACGTGGGGGTGGTGTGGGCCTGTTTTTCCCATCTACCTGATCCAGATGGAAAAATGCAAATAGGTGTACAGAATCTGTTCTCTCTCTCTCTTTTTTTTAACCTTATTAATGTTTTGCAGTGTGATTATTCCTTGGTATACTTAACCATATTGAATGCTGGACTCCGTTGAGTATTTTAAACTTATATTTTCATTTAGAAAGTGTCTATTTTTTCCTTCTTGCTTAGTACTTTTGCTTTGTTATATTTTGAGATCTCATTGTTCAGATTTCTGTTCAGAGAAACTTAATACAGGGATAGAAAGACCCATTGAAGACTACCCATGACTCTTCTTGCCCCACCTAATCAACGAAGTTTGTTAGAGTGTACGGACTCAATACAGTCAAGAGGAAAAATACAGTACTTGGAATTTACATAGTCACTGACTTACAGTTTTGTAGTATGGCTCAAAGGAATTGTGGGATTTAAAAATGGTTTTTTTTTAAAGCATGGAACATTAAGAAATTATATTGGCTTTACCATGTAACAGTTCATCCAAGACTTAGTTCATCTTAGTATAAAATCTTGCCTCACAGGACTTTTTCCCCAACTCACTTTACCTAAGTCCTTTACAGAGCTTAGACCATCCTGGACCTGCTTTTACAGCCATTTCAGCCCTAGATTAACAATGACGTGTTTCTGAGGAAAGGGAAACACTCCTCTCCTTGAGGTTAAATAGTTTATCTTTCTTCTTGGGTGACTTATTTTAGCTTGGAAATGATTTTAGGGCATTTTATTACTCCATCTCTACCAGGAAAAACATGTGTTCTGAATCTCAGCAGTTGGATCCTATGTCCCAGGGTAACAGAAACACTGTGTGCAAAGTGCTTCTCCCACCAGCCACGCCAGACCTTCACTAAAATTGTGCAGGTCGTGGCTCATGTGTCTTGGAAAGCGATGTGAAGTTCCAGTTTGGCCCTCTTCTAAGTAAGACCGAGTCTTCTAATAGCTCCTACTCTGACTTCCCCCACCCCCAAATATGTAGTTGTTTTAAGAATGGTACATACGTATATGTATTCTCTCCATGGGGCCACTTATCCCTTCACCCAGAGGCCCTGTTCAGATTCCACTGATTGTTCCAATAATGTCTTCATAGCAAAAGCTTCCAACCCATTTGAGAGTTCTGTCTCTTTAGTCTTTGTTCTGACACGCTTCTTTAGGTTTTCCTTGACTTTTGCAGCCTTGCCATTTCTGCAGATCTGGTCATTTGTAGGCTGCTGGTGGTGTTGACAAGGGTGGGGAAGGCAGAGCCAGGCTGAACGAGGAGTGGAGACTCAGCAGCTTGGCTGTGGGGGGGGGAAGAGCAAGGAGGGGTGCTGCCGGAGGATGTGGGATCAGGGCAAGGCTGTGTGTGATCGGAACAGTGCCCCATCTGGGTATGGCTGCGTTCAGTGCTTGTTGAAATTGGCCTTCGCGTGTCATCTACAGTTTCAATTTCCCACTGTGGTTTTCCGGTGATTTCTTCCTAAGTGCCACCTGAACTGTGAGTACTTTCAATGATTTTAAAGAAAAAATTTATACCTACTCCGTTTTAATGTGACTATGACCATTTGGCTCTCACTTTTTGCTCCTCCAGTTCAGCTGCTCAAGTTCAGAGAGTGGACTCACCCAGCATGCATGTGGGCACTGTGCGGTCATGCTTGGTGCATGAGCTGGTCATGAGACTCTCTCGTTTATTGTTTTTAGACACGAGCTCTGTTGCCTCTATTCACTGTTGGCCTTGGAAGATGAAGAGGAGAAAGAACGTTTTCATCTATTCATGCTTGAGTGATATAAAGGATGAAAGGGTAGTGGGAAGGTATATAGTAGAAATCTGAAGATTTTGAGGAATTTGAGGGTTCCAGCCTCAATCCAGAGTCAGGTCTTGTATCTCCTCGTGGTCAGGTTTGAAGACCAACACTATATTAGTTGGGAGAAGTAATTTCAGAAGCTTTATGGTTTTCCTTAAAATTCTTAATTCGGAAACAAAGGTTTTTTGGCATCCAAGCACTGAAATCTGTTTTTGATCTAGGACTACCCCACCCCCCCAAATATGGGGAAATGCTTCTTGCTCAGTATAGAGTCATTAACTGGTAGGCAGAGAAAGCTCTCAGAAACAATTGAGAACATTTTCAATGCATTAGAATCCTGTAACAGTGGTTCTTAAATTTTTAAATAGAAAAGAAGCTATTAACTTGCTGTAAAGCAATGTTCAGAGCAGTGTTGTCACAAGCCATTTCCATTAGAAAACTGCCTCCAGAAGGTCAACGGGTGTGAAAACTTGGAAAGAAATTAAAAAATGCACTGAAGTCTGGGTCTGTAACCTTTTCAACTCCAGCAATCTCCAGGGTGAGAAAAGAAACGAGAGTACTTAAAATTCTTTTCTGTAAGTATTGAAAAGAATGTGGGTTAGACTCCTATTCAGAAATTTTTTATCTTAGGAAAGGCAGAAATACTACGTTTAACTCCCAAGTTCATGTACACCATCCCTGCCTGTAAACTGCCCGGTGGAGTAGTAACAACTCCCATTCGTTGAGTGCCCCGGGGAGAAGTGTGGTCAGTGGTGGGTATTTTATTCATTTTCCCATTTAATATTCGTCATTCCACGAGAAGGTGCTCTTCTTCCGTACTTTACAAGCGGAAATTGAGGTTTCCAGAGAACAGTTGACTTGGTCAAAGCAACGCAGAAAGTGGCAGAAGCAGAATTGGAATCCGCATCCGGCTAACTCCAAAACCTGAGACTATATGTGTTCCTGTGGGGTAGGCCTTCTGCCAGTGGCTAAATTCTCTCTTGGTTCATTGATTTTGCAATGGACTTTACCCTGATCTTCACTGGTATTCTAAGCTTGGATCGGTGTCTGACCCGGGGAATCTTTTTCATTTTCTTCAAACCACATTTCCAGCAGCATTAGGAAGGGCAGCTGCTCACACTTGCCCCCCAGCAGATAGTAGCTAGGTTTGGGTTGACTTTGCTGAACCCTTTAGTCAAGGCTGAAGTCCTCAAAAGTCTGTGTTGATTTGCACCGGTTAGGTTTTACCCCTGGCCAGAACTCCTAAATACAAGCAGGTTGGATTAGTCTGTCTGTCTGTCTGTATTTATTTTTAAGGATTTTATTTTTAAGGAATCCGTGCACCCAACATGGGGCTCGAACTCAGAACCCTGAGATCAAGAGTCCCGTGTTCCACCAACAGCCAGTCAGGTGCCCCCTTGAATTATTCTTGTGTCTAGGGACTAGGATTTCCTTTTGGCCTGGTCGCTACTAAGTTCTAGGCACCGGGGGCCTTGTGATATGTAGGAAAAACTTAGCCAGTAATGATAATACTGGGGAAAAGAGGGTTACATGAGATACGGACTTATTTTCCCTTCCCTCTTGCCCTCTTTTTAATGGGTCTAATGGAATTGGTCATGGAGGCTCTCTACACTGTGTGGGCTGTCTTGTGGAGCGCCTCTAAATCCACACCATACTCCGGCCCTGCAGGCTGGCCTGGATGGACAGAGCCGCGGGCTCCCCCGCTCTCTGGTTGCCGGCTGGCTTTGGTCAGTGCGGAGCCTCCCGCTCTCTGGCTGCCGGCTGGCTTTGGTCAAGGCGACCTCTCAAGGGACCTTTACCCACTGCTCTCCTGATTTGCAGTAGTCACCCCCTTACCTTATCCCCTGTAGTTTTCCTATAGTCGACTCATGTTTGCAAATGGTCTCTACTCAACCCTCATGTTGATGGGAGTGTGCCATGTGCGCACCGAGTGAAACGGCCCCAGCAGACATCGGGCACACGTATCTGGAGAGGACAGGGCGAACGGGAGTGTGGGGGCAGCGAGACAGGAGTGAGGCGCGTTTGGCAGCGCCACACCCTCTGATGCGGACGGCGGTAACGTGGAGGCACAGTTGGAGGGCAAGACCGCCATAGACCCAGCGGCTGGGGTGCTTCTTTGTTAGGGCAAGTGGGGCCATGACGATGTTGCAGACGCCTTACTTCTGGCCGCCCTGAGAAGGGACATGGGCAAAGAAAAAGTGAAAGCAATGAACATAAGATACGAACTAGAGAGGCCCCATGGCAGCCTTGGAGGGGCCTCAGCTGTGGGGGCAGAGCAGTTCTGGGATGAGCCAGGACTGGCTGCGAGGCTGCCCCATTCTGGGCAACAGTTACATGCTCAGTCCTGCTAGATCTCTTAAGGGTGCTAATGGGGAGAGGAGATGGCCTTTGTGCTGAGGACTTCGAACCTCCAAATTTCCCTGGACCTCCGTTGCTTGCAGAGGCGACCACAGCATGCCCTATTGCCTCTAGCTCCCCAACCGGAGTGAGATCCTAATGTCTCCCTGTTAGAGTTACAGGGCTTGCTTGGGGAGCAGAGCCTATACACAAACGAAGGAGGGGCTTAGCATCTGTGGGAAGAGCTCCTAAGCAGGTTAGACCAAAGGGGTCTTAGATGGGAGTGGTCCCTCTCACTCTTGCATCCAGTAACTACTAGAAGAGTGTTTGCGGTTCATCCCAGCGACCCTGGACTTGATCCCCCCACCCAACAAACACACATTTTTATTTTGGGAATTTTCAGACCTACAGAATAGTGGAAGGAACAGTAAAAGGAGCATCCTTATATCCTTTACCTATTATTTTGCAACTTTTTTTTTTTTGCTGAACTGTTTGAAAGTAAATTGCAGATACGTAACATATATAAATACATATGTGTACAAACATACTCATATATCCATCATGTACAACTTTTTGGGTGGACTATTTGAAGTGAACCGTAGATACCCTATTATTTCGGTACCTCAGTATGCATTTCTTAGAAATAAAGACATGCTAAACACAAGTAACAGCACTGGGTATTGTACGCAGCTGATGAATTACTGGACACTACATCTGAAACTAATGATGTACTCTGTGTTGGCTAATTGAATTTAAATAAAAAATTGATATAAGAAAAACAACCACATTTTCCAAAACAAAAAATGAGAAGGGTCACATTATTTTACCTATTACCCTTCTCTTTAATAGAAGATAGCGGGACTTTTCCTACCTGCTTCTGCAGATAATCTTTTGTGATACGTTGTTTGGTTTGAACTATGTGAAGAAAGTCCAGCCTCACAGAAATATGTAGTTGGAAAAGAGAGGAGTATTTTAATAGCCTTTTCAGATAACTGTAGATAATGTTTAATAAGAGCCACAAAACTTGACAAGTGGTAGTTTCTTAAGGGTTAGTTGCACTATGTAATTTTTGCTCGAAAGCTTGAATTCTGG
This sequence comes from Callorhinus ursinus, assembly GCF_003265705.2. Taxonomy (NCBI): domain Eukaryota; kingdom Metazoa; phylum Chordata; class Mammalia; order Carnivora; family Otariidae; genus Callorhinus; species Callorhinus ursinus. Next base: position 67,555,863 of record NW_027397065.1, on the reverse strand, counting down.
GCGCCTGGGTGGCTAAGATGGTTAAGCGTCTGCCTTCGGCTCCAGTCATGATTCTGGAGTCCTGGGATCGAGTCCTGCGTTGGGCTCCCAGCTCAGCAGGGAGTCTGCTTCTCCCTCTGACCCTCCCCCCTCCTCATGCTCTCTCTCTCATTCTTTCTCTCAAATAAATAAATAAAATCTTAAAAAAAAAAAGCTTGAATTCCACCATTGGCAACAAATGCTCTCAGTTGTTTTCCTTGAAGTGAGAGGCTCAGTTTATTCATATTTGAGAAATGTCTGCCAAATCCACAAGTCTGAATAATCATAGTTTGGCAGTCATTCTTGCAAGTAAAAATGGTGCTCCATGGAAGAAAACAATGGTTTTGGTTTATAATCTAAATGGTTGTGTTTATGCTTTTCCTTGAGACAGCCATTGAACTTCAATATGCATCTTCTAAGAATAAAAATATATTCTTCTGCCTCACTTCACTATCTATTACCACAACTTGGGAAATTTCACTAATTTTATTCAGTATTCAGTTTATATTTAAATTTCTCCAATTGTTCCCCAAAATGTTGTTTCTTCCCCTGATGCGGTCAGTATCTGGTTGAGGTTCATGCCCTTCAATTGGTTACTAGTCTCTTAATCTAGAATAATTACCTACTATTTCTGTTTTCCATAACGTTGATTAGTTTTTTTTTAATTTTTTTATTGTTATGTTAATCACCATATATTACATAATTTGTTTTGGTGTACTGTTCCATGATTCATTGTTTGTTCATAATAGTTTTTTTTTTTTTTTAAGATTTTATTTATTTGACAGAGAGAGACACAGCGAGAGAGGGAACACAAGCTTGGAGAGTGGGAGAGGGAGAAGCAGGCTTGCTGCTGAGCAGGGAGCCCGATGCGGGGCTCGATCCCAGGACCCCGGGATTATGACCTGAGCCGAAGGCAGACGCTTAACGACTGAGCCACCCAGGCGCCCCCATTGATTAGTTTTTTGAAACAGTACAAGCCAAGTGTCATTTTTTTTTTAAGATTTTATTTATTTATTTGACAGAGAGAGGGAACACAAGCAGGGGCAGTGGGAGAGGGAGAAGCAGGTTTCCCGCAGAGCAGGGAGCCCGATGCGGGGCTCGATCCCTGAGCCAAAGGCAGACGCTTGGCGACTGAGCCACCCAGGGGCCACCAAGCCAAGTGTCTTGTAGTATGTCCACATTCTGGATTTGTCTCTTCATTTCCTCATGGCTCCATTCAGGTGAAAGTCTTTGGCAAGAAAACTACATAGGTGAGGTTCTGTACGTATTGCAACACGCCCTAAAGCCCATCAGACCAGGTTGCTTCCCTCTGATCACTAGGTTAGTTTAAGGTAATTGCCAGATCTTTCATTTTAAAGATACCTTCCCCCACCCTTTTAATTCTTTGAGAAGCATGTAAGTTTGGGGGACTTTGTGTGGGAAGGAGGGACGGTTCTAGTGAATTGGTGGTGGAGATTGTGGCCATCTTGGAATTATCATGCTACTAAACCAATGGACTTTCTGTGTTGGCTGAGTTGACTGATCTTAATTGTGTAGAGGAAGCTGGGCTGGGGAGAACTATGGAAACCAGGAGATTTATTGATAACCTTTTATACCCCCTTGACCAGTTGTCCTGGTGAATGAAAACTGCAACAACCCATAAAGAAAATACTTCCAATGTGTCAGACACTGCAGCAATGCAGCGTTTGAACCCTGGTCTGGCCAAGATGCTGGGAGAGGTCAAGGGGCACATGGAGTGGACAGTGGGACCCGACTCGGGCCTCATAGAGGTCAGGAGTGTCGCAACGGTGTTCCGTTTCTTGTCTCCCTTCTCTCTTTTTTTTGTTTCAAGTTTTTATTTAAATTCTAGTTAGTTAACATACAGTGTAATATTATTAGTTTCAGGCCTTTCTCTGAAATAAGTTATATGGATAACACTGATGTTGGCTAAAGTTTAAGGTTTAGGGGGAGTATGAGAAAAATCAGTATCGACTTGCAGTGACATGGTAGTTGATAGAACTTCTTGCCCATTCTGTGATGGGGGCTTAGTCTTCCCACCAGATGAAGGACCAGAGAGGATGATAAAGTGTGTGTGTGTATGTTATATGTTCCATCTGTCCTTCCAGATCCATCGTACCTTGTTCTTTGTCCTGGGAGGCTGATATGTATGGGTCACATTAATAGGTCATCCATCCTCTCTAGTGTCTGGTTGGGTTTGGTTCATCATGAAAGGAGAATGGGGTGGAAGGGGGTCACTTCAGGCTGACTAGGTTTCTCATCACTGCCCCTCTCGAGGTGACTTCTATGTGGGTTTCTTCTTTTGGGTTCCAGTAACTGCTCTTTCCCCCACGTTTTGGCTGTGGACGGTAACAGTTCCTCCATTGTTACTAGGCCAGTGTTAGAGCATGGTGACCTTTGGTTTTTCTGTGCCTTTGCCCACGCCTTTGTAAATAATCTGTCTTAATAAACACACTCCATGAATTAGCTTAATTTGCGTGTGTCTTTTCAAATTGGGAACATGACTGATAACAGGCAAATAGGATTAGCAGAGAGAACTAGTACTGGGGGGAAAGCTCTGTTGCTTGGTCCCCTGGATTAAAGTCAAAGGAAGATCAGGGGAATATCTTCAAACCTTTGCCTTTGACCTTGCAAAGAACTTTGTTCAGTTATTTTTGGTGTGTTTGTTCTCTGGGCGATGAGTGGCCTCTAAAAACTGTCATATCACTGATCAAAAACAACTGCTAAAATCAACTGAAAATCACCAATTTCCTAAGAAAGATAAGTTTTTCAAAGTTGGGTCCACCAATTTAATTAGGCAAACTCCTCTACGTGGGCCACAAGTTTTCACCATCTCAGTTCCAGAGAACCAAGGCTGTGAGGAGGAACATGAGAGAAGTGGCATGCTCATGTTGCTGTGCATATATGATGATCAGCCGCCTGCCGCTGCACTGCGCACTTGCCTTCACGCGGAAGCGGTTCCCAGCACGCCCGGCTTCCGCAACTGTTTCCTGTGGCTCAGGCAAACAGAGGGAGAGGAGGATGTTTCAGAGGACAGGTATCTCCGGCTTTTTGAAAGGTCACATGATGCCACTTCGCTTTTACAAAAGACCTCCTTACTACCCGTTTTTGCTAACTCAAAGAAATTCAAAGAGGATTTTCACTTTTATGAAAAAAGACAAAAAGCAAAAACAGTGCTCAGTGTTCGTTTTGCAGCAAGCTCTCACAGAGGCAGTGAGCACCCGGAGCAGTGAGGGTGGCGCCACCCAGCGCCTTCCCTGGGAACTACACGCAACACCTCAGCGTCAAGCAGCCAGAGCTCCAAACTGTGTCTGTGAGCACCTGTGCTTTAGCTTGATAGATCTTGTGCATCTGTTGGCAAGATGTGTACTGAGGCATCAGTAAAGCCTAAGAGGTTATTTTTTGGGTCTGGGAATGCTTCACACTTTCTCCATTATAAATTAATGTTCCATATTTTTTCCATTCTTTGCTTTACGCCATTTTGGCTTATGAAAGATTTCATGGGAGTGTTCTCCTTAGCAGGGGAATCCTGTACTTGAAAGGCGGTGGGAGATGTTGGCTGCCTTGGAAAAATGGCCAGAGTAAATTGTCAAGGCAGGTATACAAGTTGGACATCAGACTTGTAGTCCCAAGTGTCAGGCCTGGAAGCCTTGACAATTCATCATGTGAGGTATCTTTTGCCATAGACAGGTTTTTCTTCTCCTTGCCGTCTGCCGCACTGGTGCAAATCTCTCTACAGGGAAGGAATGCATTGAAAGCTAAGGGAGTTGGCAATTTATAAAAGTGTTGGTGATAAGCAGGTCTTTGTTATGACCCTGCCAGTGTGGCTGAAGGCATGGATGGCTTTGGTGAACTTTGATATAGGTCATGGATTATGGCTGGGCCCATCAGGGTTGGATTCCCATACCTGTGAATTGAAAGCTTTGCATATTTCACTTGTGTTTTTAATAGAAACTGGCACATCTTTAAATATAGGAATATTCTGTTGTGAGTGGCTCCTGAGGGGACAGCAGCAAATGTCATGGGCCATGTATTAATGCGGGGAGATTGTCTTTCTGTTGGCTGTGGATCTCATATTTGTGAGAGCTACATGCAAGGCATCTGGCCTTGGGTCTGTTCTATGGACCAATTTTAGCTAGTTGTTTTCCAGAATTCTCTTCCACTATTCCACTGCCCTGCTGATTCTGGGAGCTATGAACACTGAAAAGGCTTCAGAGACGTCCTTTGTAATCTGACTTGGATGTAGTTGGCGCCTGTTGTTATTATCAGACAAAGAAATCTCAAATAGAATCTTCTTGATGATAGTTGTTCTAACAGCTCTGGTGTATGGAGTTGCTTCAGTTCATGCAGGAAGGCTCTTTGGAACAACTAGCACAATGTATTTATATGAAAATATATATCTTCATTTGTTCCCACCTCAATGTTTACAAATGTCCCATACAAGGGAGACCAAATTGCCTTCTCTGTGGCCTTGACAATTCTGCCAGACGACACTGGAAAAGTTTGTAGCATACAAAGTGCCTATTTCTTCTCAATTGGAGGTGCCATTCCAAAGGTCACAGAAGCCCTCGGTGAGAAGATCCTTGGGCACCACCTAGTGGCCATCTAGGGACTGCTCAAATTAATCTGTGGTGAAAAACGTGTCATCTCCAATTGGTTGTGGACCAATACTTTTGTAAAATACAACAAAAAATTACTAGAAAAGTTATATAAAAACACAAGTCACATTTTTAATTAGTAGATTCAACAAAGAATAACATTTTAATAAAGATAATCAGAGCAAAAAGTAGGGAGAAAATAAAAAGTATCCATCATTTACTGTAAATGTAAACAAAACTAAACAGAACGTTAGGGTGGGATAGCTATCTCCCTGTGTTAAATGCCTAAATGGGGTTTTGGACAAATGCCATAGGTGCCAGTATTTTAGTTTTGCTCCAGATATTTGGTATAAACATGTACCAATATTTGCTCTGTATAAAAATTAAATTTTTAGTGTGATAAATGAACTTGTTTTCTCACTTGTTCAAACTCTAATCTAGATTGAAAATTTATCTAATCTAGATTTATCTGATCACTTGTTAAAATTTATCTAGTCTAGTTAACTAGTTACTCACTGGGAATAATGTATATTAAGCTGTTTCTATGTTTTGTTTTTAATAACATACATAGTAGGAAAACCAGCTCACAGGGGCTAGTTTGAGGTGCTAATTTCTCACTTTTATGCAGATTGAAACAAGTGAAGCAAGTTATATTTTAAAAAGTCATCACCAATCCTTCACAAGTAGTCAATTCTAACAATATAGCTATAGTTAAAATTAAATTATCTTTTGATGAAAGAAATGAATTCAAGATCCATTTCCATATTTTGGTGGAAAATAAAATTCAAAACATTCTATCCAGTATCTGAAGTATTGGTAATTTTTGTTAAATTATAGTAAATGTTATTACAGACTGTGTAAGTTTTGTCTTTCCAAATTACAACTTTTGCTTTTGCCCTTAGATCTTATTTGCAGCTGGAGAACATGTTGCATAAAACTATTAAAATCATTAAAACTACTGATGTTACCAGGCAAATAAGTAAATAAAGCTGTTCAAGTCATATCTTTAAAAAGTAGGAACCAACTTTTTTTTTTTAAACTAAGAACTTGTTCCTGAGTTCAGACATTGTCAGTAAAATTCCCCTCTTGAGTAAACACTGTGTCTCAGCAAGAGATAATAATTGTTTATGATCAGCTTCTATATTATCACATAATAGAGAATTTATCATGTCAAAGCATTAGCTTTTATGTCATTCACAATTTTTGCTATGTAATAAACATCCTATTAGGATTATCTTTTTTTTTTTTTTACTATAGCAAGATTTACGTGGGGAACTACAATAGGGTAAGGGGCAAAGGGGGATTGAACTCCAGGGATTTAGGGGAAAACAACAGCAACATACACACACACACACACACACACACACACAGACAAAGAAAATTATAAAGCGAACGGGCAAAATGTTAAAGATTGGTGAATCTGGGTAAAGGGTATGAGGGAATTCTTTGTACTATTCTTGCAACTCTTCTGAAAAGTTGAAATTATTTCAAACTAAAAAAAAAAAGAAAGAAAAAGAAAAAGATGATTATTGGACTGGAAAGTAACCAAATTGCCAAAATCTTCTGTCTACTTCATTATTGCAAGTATTATTAAATCCTTCAGAAAGGTAAAAATAAATAAATTAATTAATAAACAAGATAAATTACTTCCTATTTTTGCTAGTAGTATGGACCATAAATTTAAAAGAAAGTTAACTTGACTAAAAATTAAAATTATTGTTAAGATTACAAGTTGTCAAAAGAAACGCTTACGTTTTCTCAGAACTGCACATGCTTTAGTTTACAGCTGACAAAGCAGTGTCAGATAGTATATCCTTGAATATGGGAGGACTCCTACTCAGGACTCCTACTCAGCTCTGGCACACAGCTCGCCAGGGAGTGGGACAGCCCCCGAATGCTCCATGCCCTTTGTCACAGACCCAGTGCTTGCATGTGGCACCCATGTCAAGTTACTTTCGGTGTTCCTGGCACCCTCTTTCAATTTCTGTACTTAATTCATTTTGGACCAATGAACTGTGGACCACACACTGGTTTGAGGGACACTGTAAGGATGAGTCTTCATGGTCATGCCAATAAGTTGGAGGTCTCAGTGAACTCAATGTTTGGAGTGGGACTTGGGGTCAATAAGCTATAGTTTGGATACTTCAGTTCAAGATTTACAAGGTGGCTGAGGAGAGGTGGAGGAAAATTTGTTTGAGATGAGTGGGCTGGGGAAAGGAGGGAAGAAGATATTGAATGAATGGAGTCGTCTTTGATGCGTGAAGAAAGGGTGACCAGAAGGTCAGTAAGTGACTGACACTAACACAGAGGCTTAGTGAGGGATCAACAGACTTCAAAATCATCTGTAGTTTAAAAAACTTTTGTTTCTGAAATAATTTCAGACTTTAAGAAGTTACAAAAATAGCACAAAGGATTGCTGTAAGCACCTCACTCAGATTCTTACGATGTTAATAAAATTGTCAAATCACAATATAATTGTCAAAATCAGGAAACTAACATCAATACAATATAATACATCGTCTTACAGACATGACTCAAATTTCACCATTGTCCCACCAATGTCCTTATTTTTGGTCCAGGTTCCAGTCCAGGATCACACACTCCATTTTCTCGTCATGTCTTGTTTCCTCTAATTTAAAGCACTTACTCAGTCCTTCTTGACCTTGACATTTGAGAAACATACTGGCCAGTTCTTTTGTAGGGTATCTCTGAATTTGGGTTGTCTAATGTGAGTTGATGATTAAATTCAGGCTCTGCGTTTTTGGCAAAGATGCAGCCTTTTTAGTACATCTTATCCGGAGGTACATGATGTTTATTTGTCCCATTATTGGTGATAACTTTGACAGTTTGGTTAAGGGGGTGTCTGCTAGAGGTCTCCCGTGTTGTTTCCCCAGGGGAAGGAGGAATAATATGGGTGAGACAAGGAGAACACTTTGGAAGGAGCAAGGAGGCCTCTACCCTGCCTCGTGCCTCCGAGCTCCCCTGCAAGTGAGGGAAGCCCCAGCATCAGTAAAGAAGGCCGCGGGGTAGCATCCTCAGAGGGTGTCTCGTTTCTGTTCAAACAGGGCCATGAAGGGAATGCTCGGAGGAGAGGGATTTGCTGACAGAAGCTGATTCCAGAGGGCCTCGGAAAGGATGGGAAATTGGGTGAGATGGGGCCAAGTGCAGAGCCGCCTGGGGAGTAGGAGTCCGTGATGACAGGCGGCCTGGGGGCTCGGCCTGCAGGTGGTGGCCCAGGGGACAAGGCCTGTTGGACTTGGTGGGCGCAGGCTCATGGCCACGTGACCCGAGAGCTCATCGGAAGTGTGGAATTCGGGCCCAACTTCAGGCACTGAGGAGCAGAATCGACAGTTTTCACAAGACGCCCGAGGGGTTTGTAAACCTCTCAAAAAGCACTGTCTCAGCGGACGGGGAGCAACCGTGCCCGCATCGCTGGCATTGCTGATGTCCCCCGCCCGCGCCCCCCACCGCCGCCAGCCCGGTCCAGCCCCGCGGCTGCAAGCGGTCTGTGCCTCCGGATGCTGAGCGAAGGAGCTCGCGGTGGGTCAGCCCTACCGTGAGGCTTGGCACTCGTTCACGGAAGCTCAGCCTAGAAGAAGCTGTTTCTTTAGCCCTCTCAGTGATTCTGAGATATAGATCCACAAACAAATCTCTTTCTACCTAAACCGAGTGGGCCGGATTCTGTTGCCTAGCACTACGAAGCTTGCGCAGCACACGTGTCCCCTGGAATTGGGTAGTTAGGACAGTGATCCACGGGAGGTGCAGGAGGAAGCCACCTGCGTGTGGGTCCGGCTTCACGGATTTTCTCCTCGCGGGACCACAGCCAAAGGGAATTGAGAGGTGGGATCTAGCAAATTCACAGGCTGGAGACCATGAGACTCCGCCCAGGAGCTGACCTCACTACTGTTATGAGCTGAATGTGTCCCCCCAGTATTCAGATGTCCAAGCCCTAACCCCCAGGGTGGCTGTATTTGAAGATGGAACTTCTAAGGAAGTAAGTCAGGTTAAAGGAGGTCATCAGGGTGGGCCCTTGATCCAACAGGATTGGTGTCCTTATAAGAAGAGGGACCAGAGCTCCCTCGAGCTTGAGTGCTCTCTCTCTCTCTCTCTTTTTTTTTTTTTTTTTTACAGAGAAGAGGTCATGTGAGCGCAGAGAGAGATATAAGCTAGGAGGAGAGGTCTAGGAATGAAACCTGCCTTCCTAACACCTTGATCTTGGACTTTCCAGCCTCCAGAACTGTGAGAAAGAAATGTCTGTGGTTTAAGTCCCCCAGTCTATGGGATTTTGTTATAGCAACCCAAGCTGACCAGTACAATTACTCTAGCTGTCCCCGCACATGACTTTCTGCAGATTCAACACTGTTTATGCTGCACAATGAGGTCTTTGTTATAGTGAATAATGAATAATATGGTTCCATATTGTATTTTCAGTAGGTAAAGATTTTGTTACAGAATTGATAAACATATACACCAAGATTTTATATACATATATAACATATCATATATAATATAAAATAAATATATGTATATATAATATGGTGTATGTAAATATAATTTATGTATATATTTATTTTAATGTCAACAAGAAGCGTACAAAACCTTGGGTGAAAATGTCAGGAGTTGGGGGGTGGGACGAGCTGTTCACCAGAGACAGACACGCCTGCTCCCTACAGGGTAGTCTGTCTCTGACTTCTCACAGCGGAGTCTGGATTTGCCTGTGTGGCTTTAATGATCTGTGAATAGCATTACACAGGTTGCATCCTTTTGCATCAGATGTCTCTCCCTCAGCATTTGGCTCGTGAGATCCGTCCATGTTGTCATGTATGGTTCTAAGATGGCTCACTTTCATTGTGTTCGTATTCTGCGTGCCATCTCTGCATATTGTTAATGTTTAACATGGGCAGTTCTGTCTAAACCTACTTCCTCTTATATGTACAGCGTGGGTAAATCTTCCTTGACGTTTGCCCATCTTGTTTAGTATCTATTTATCTTGCTTCCTTCGAATGACAGTTGAATGGTTGGGTATTCTTTTCCTTCCTTCTTCTGTATACCAGCAGTGTGTTTTCCTTGTGCAGGACAAGGTCAGGTCTTTTGGCACCAAGTGCAGCCATTGGTGGAGATCCTGGTCTTTTATTCTCTTCTGAGCCATTAAAATGTTCTGTCTGGGGTGTATTTCACACAGCCGTTGGTGTGTCCCACCCCAGTGGGCATAAGCTCAGTCCCCTGACTCAAACTATTGCTCTGGATGAGCTACGGCAACACTTCCTGCTTCGGTTTTTAACTTCAACGGATGCAGGGGAAGTAAATACGTAGACAATATGGATTAAACGAAATTGTGGACACTCATTCTAGTCAAAGATCGTAAGATGTTCATTATTTTGCCAGAAGGTGGTAGCAAAGTTACAATCAGATGTTGGGTAAAACATTTCAACACTCAATGAAAACCAACCAAGCCAAATAAAAACAAAAAATGGAAACAAACTAGGAAAATGATAAAATGGCACCTGCTTATTGAATATGTAATTTTTACGTTATAATCCTATTATTGGAACTCAGTATTATTAGAAGAAAAAATGTACAAAATAAAGACAATTCTTACCTCATAAGTTTGATGAAATAAATGATTCTAAAAAAATTCTTGAAGAGTCCAAAATCTTTATCAAACTAAATTTCTACCTTCTCAATAGTATTTGCTACTGAATTAAGAGATTGGAAATGAAAACGGTAAAGTAATAAAGTTCACAACATGCTATAGATTTTCACAGTGGTATCCCATTTGGTATCAAGTTACATTATTCAACATGTTCTCCAACAGGAAAAGGTGTGGAAAGAAACTCAGATCTAATAACTAAAATGTTTTCTATTGAGACGATGATGATTAATTTATGAAAATTAAAGTAGAAAATGAGATGAGGAGAACTGAAACAGATACTTTTCTTGCTCCTTTCTTGCCCTCCTGTTCAGGATATTTTCAACATTCCTTCATTTCCTTTCCCACTCTTTCCTACCTAATGAACCCCCCAGTTCATTCATTCATTCGTTCATTCCTTATTCTTCATTGAGTCTAACATATGCCAGGCACGTTCTAGATGCTACGGAAATCGCAGTGACAAAGGCAAATAAGGACTCTGCTTTGGTTATAGTCATGCTAGTGTATCACTAGTTGTCAACAGACTAAAACAGAAAATTTTGTCTTTAAGATTTCCAGAGGCTAAGCCTGTCACCTAAAACCTTATATGACATGAACTTTGAAAAAATTTTATGAAGCCTCGTCTCTTTTTGCTGTCAATCAACAAGCAAGTTCCTATTGAAGATACGATTGGCTTCTAGACATGAATGCAAGAACCAGCTCCCCACGGGGTCTTTCCTTTTACTTGTTAAGATTTTTCAAGGCTGGCCTATTTGGCATGGGTTTTGGCTAGCAGGGTAGGGATGAGAAATGCCTTTGAGCTAGGTAAAAACACAGAAGTGGAGTTGTTGAGAAAAAGTGCACCAAAGTTTTAGAACAGCCTATCTCAAAGGATGACTTCCTAAAATGCACTTTTCCTGCTCTATTTCTCTAACTTTATTAAGAACCCCGTGGGCCGACCCGTGAAAGCGACACTGGATCCAAGAGTCCCTTCTCTCACCTGCCTGTGGGATCTGCTTTGTGTTTGAACGTGGAAGCGGGGGGAGATCACTGTGCTTTCCTGAGACCAACAATCCCATTTTTAGAAGTCAGTAAGTTTTCAAGTGACTCTCCATACATTGAGCTGTAGTTTGTTGCTCCATAAGGTCACCCTCGCTTGATACTTTGAGAGCTAAAAGGGAAAGATCTACTTTTCTTTTCACATGAGGAAATTCACATGTTGGGAAATCCATGGACACGCCAGGTGAAATCCACTCGACGTTCTCCCAGGGTGCTAGAGTCTCCCTGTGTGAGACTCCCTGGAGTCTCCACTGCGCTCCTCCTCCACCGCCTCCTCCTCCCGCGGGAAGCTCCAGGCGGCCGCACGAGCCGCCCAGCCCAGGCTCCTCCCCCCCCCCCCCCCCCCCCCCCGCCCGGGAGCGGCCGGGAGCTGCTTTCCTCCGCCCGCGGAGATGGCGCTCGACCCCGCAGGGCAGCATCTCAGACATGTCGAAAAGGATGTTTTGATTCCTAAAATAATGAGAGAAAAAGCCCGAGAGATGTTCTGAACAAGTTCAAGATTTTACCAAACGTTGCAAGGACTCTGGATCCTTATGGTAGTAAAATGCCGGAAAGAAAATTCTGCATTGAAAGAATGTCTAACTGCTCATTATAATGATCCAGCCTTTTATGAAGAATGCAAAATGGAATACCTGAAGGAAAGGGAAGAATTCAGAAAAACTGGAATTCCTGCCAAGAAAAGGCTACGGAAACTTCCCACAAGCATGTAGGCAAATACTCAGATACTTAGCCCTGATACTCATGGAAATCATTATCACCTAAAATAATGGACTCAAGGAAGTGTTTGCTTTATCCTAAATTATGGAAATAATAAAGATTTCCTTTTAAATTTCAAAAAAAAATGCTGGTGCATTTGTCCCTGAGACCCCCTTGCTAATTGTAGCCATCACCACCTTGTTGGCCTTATGGGGGCCTTGTCCTCCAACCTATGGGGGGCCACATCCATACCAACACTTCCTGCTCCTGCCGTCAGTCCTTAATTGCCCATAGACAGCCAAGACCAAGAGCAGTTACTTCCCATGGCTCCCACCTTTTTTGGTACACACAGTGATTTGCAACAATGTCTTTTGTTTACTCTCTGGAACCACCTGCCCATCTGATCCTCCCAGGAGGGCAAGGAAAGAGGGCATGCGCAAAGATTTTATCCAAACCCTGTTCTCTTTCAAATTCTGTCTTGCTCCCACCCTCCTTGCGGCTTGTGGCCG